>NW_004524589.1:5806462-5817198 GCF_000260255.1 Octodon degus | reverse complement strand
TATGCAGGTGCTTATGCCACTGAGCTATCTCTCCAACCCCCAGCATTTTCATTAAGGGGTGATGACATTTGTTCATTTATTCTCAATGGCAACAGCAACTGTCTCAAAATAAGTGCAGATGCTTCACGTTTTTAAGAGACACGTTAAAATATGCTATTTCAAGCAAAGTTTAAAAGCCATACCTTGCCCTTTTTAGTAATGGTTTTAATTAGAAAGTCAGTCCTCAAGTTGTGGGCGTTTGACACCAGAATGGAGCCCTACTCCGGAGTGGGATCAGGTGGGTTCACATACCCCTGGGTACATGTGCTGCAGTGCATCCAGGTCGCTGGCAATCCTAGTTCTAAAGTCATCAGAAGACTGAAGCGTAGGAGCAGCAGGGGCTGAAAGTCCCTGGGCAGTTAAGGTTCTTCCAGAAACATCAGCATCAAAAGGCAATGACACCATCAGATTCCTCAGGAGCTGCTGTCACTGCCGCTGCCGCTGCCACCGGTACTCATGCTGGAGTCAGCACCGGGCTCATCCTCCAGCTTCTTATTATTTTGTGCTTACTTTAAACAGGGCCAGAATAAAGGGGACACAATATTATTTTTAAGCAATTTCCATTTTTCATATGAAGAAAATGAATCAATTCATGTAAGTGTTATTACTAAAAAAAGACAGCAACTATTATATTGGGAATTTCTAGTTAAGCAAGGACTGGCAAGATAGCCAGGGGACCAAAGTGCCTGTTAAGGCACGTTTAGGCAAGCTCAATGCCCATGGTTCAATACCATGGGCACCACATGCACATCAGCCCCACCCGCAGGGAGGGCTGAGCTGGCCAGAGTCCAGGCGCAGTGGAGCACATCTGTAATCCCAACGCTGGGGAGGCTGAAAGCAGGAGGATCACCATCAGTCCGAGTTGCATAGTGAGACGCTGTAGCAACCAAATACATTAAAAGATAATAATAAGAAAGTTAAGAAAGATCTGTAAGAAATATATTTCAATAAATAGATATGTTTCAGGATTTATATTTATACTAAATTATCAAATAGCATGTGCTTAACAAAAAAAACATTAGTTTTATATAATTATGACCAGACTAAAACAAAAATATCAAACCAGCAGCATATGTGTGAACATCGAATTGTCTCACTAGTGTGAGAAGCTGAATGAGTAAATAAGGTCTAGAAGAAGAAAGCAATCTGAAATGTAAACTTCCTCATTTCCACTGGGAAGTCTATTTTTAGACTTCCACTCTCCATCCATCTGCCTTTGAGCAATTTTCTGAGCTTCAAGCATGACCAAGCAATATTAATGCAATTTCTACTTTCTGTGAAGCACATTATGTTAGATCACATGCACTTCGATGCTTCTTCTCAGAGACTTTGTGCTTGTTTAACTGTTTCATTATCAGCCTTCATTAATAGAGTAACAAAGAAATACAAGATAGCTAAGACATGATTAAGTTTATTTTCCACATTAAAAATGAGCCTAATGATTTAAGAACAATAGAATCTTGCAACATAAAATCCTATCTCCTACAGAGAAATATATACTTTAATATTTAAACAAATATTAATAAAATACAAAAAGTGGCATATTGTTGAAGTGTTAAGATATTTTATGATTGAGCACATGAAATATTAATTTTAATAAGAACAGCATTTTATATGAACTTATAATTTGTGCAAGTATTTCCTTTCTTTCAGGATTACTTTGAAATAGTAAAAATTGAAATATATACACAAAATGGATGAAATCATTCGAGGAATTGAATAATGTGAATTTAAACAATGCAATACCTGTTGAAAGCCTGAAGGTAACATTGTAGAGCTATTCTTTGTTCTTTTAAAAATATATGTATACCCCAAAACCTAAATTTAATTTTATTACATCTGCATAATGTCGATATTGTACAAATATTTAAAATTTGATTACGTCTCAGTTTGTAAAATGGTGAATTTGAAATGAACATTTCAATATTCTCTAAATTTCCTTGGTATTTCCAGATATATATCTATATCTATATCTATATCTATATCTATATCTATATCTATATCTATATCTATGTCTAGCTATTTTTTTTCCTTGGGAAATTTCTACAAGGTGTTCAGGATCTCACTACTAGATTGGACTGGAAGTGATCCACCTGTTTACAGCCTCCCAAGAGCTGGGATTGCAGGCATGGCACCATGCCCATTCTCAATAGCCTTCTCAGCTCCCCCAGGGGTGGTGCCCACACAGCAAGCCCTGGGTTGAACCCTGGGCCCTGCACCTGCTTGCAGATGCTTTAATCTGCTGAACTATTTGGCCAGCCCTTTCCAGATATATTAAACAAGCAAATAGTTCTATCTAGAGGGAATACATTTTAGGCATTTGTAATCTCACCATTTATATAGTAGCTCTGCAAATAAACTATACTGTTAATTTCACATTATGAATGATTTAAAACATGCTCAACAACTCAAAACAAAATGAAAGAAATATTAACACAAATGTTTGTAGATTAACGTAGATTAAGTAACAAGCATTATCACCTAAGTTATTGTTCTCCTTCTCCTTTCCTCCCCCCAAAATCACTGTACCATAATTAAAGAAAATATAATTGGGAGAATCTAATGCAGAAGGAGAAAAATAAGACAAGAAAAATATAAGTGGAAAT
The DNA here is from genome assembly GCF_000260255.1 of Octodon degus. Lineage (NCBI taxonomy): Eukaryota > Metazoa > Chordata > Mammalia > Rodentia > Octodontidae > Octodon > Octodon degus. Next base: position 5,814,553 of record NW_004524589.1, on the reverse strand, counting down.
TTTGGGTAGCCCTTACTTGCATTATAATCAAAATTGCATTTTTCTGTGTAATATCATTTAAAGAATTATTTGAATTATGGTAATTAATTGTTTTTAAGCTTTCCAGATCCTTGCCACAAAAGAATAGGTGTTCAATGGTTCTTGCAATGTGAAGCATTGAGGGGGAAAGTTGGCTCAGCAGATGATTGTTTTCCTTAAGCTGCAGGATTCTGCCCAATGTGTTAATGCTGCTCAATGAAAATTTTAAAGTACTACCTGGGCGGGAGCCCTCAGATCTATTATCACCTACTTGCACCCTTTTCAAACCTGGAAATAGATTAATATAACAGATAAGCTTGCAATAAATTCTGGAGAAAGCTGCTTTTAAAGCAGAGGATGGAGAAAGGAAAGAGGAGGTTGAACTGAATAAGATGTCCTTGAAAACCACACTTTCACTGCAAAATGAAGCTGCAAAATCTGAGGGTCAAAACCAGATTTATTAATAAATATTAATAAAGAAATCCTACACCACCAAAAACAAGGACACAGTTTGGATTTGTCACAGTCTCAGAAAAAAATTAAAATTTACCTAATGTAAAAGGGTTGCATAGGCAGATTCAGTTAGTGAAACATTAGGTACTGGCAATGTTAGAGAGCCCCTATTTTTAGTCCTGAAGGGGGGAAAAGGCAGATTTTTTTTTTTATGTTTGCATCTTCTCAGAAGAACTTGAACTTGCAGCAAAAGAACTCTCTAGTCATTCACTGTGGAGTTCAGGCAGCTGCATGTAAAATACAACCCCAAAGCAAAGGAGGATGGAGGGGTCACTTTCTTCTCCCCCAGTCACATGTTAGTGTTCCCATTTGATAGCCCATAACCTAAGCAACTCAGGATTTATATCCATCAGCCTGAAGACTGAGGAAGTGTGGACTGTGAACAGGGAGGTCAATAGCCATTGGGGTGTGTAGGTAGAAAGAAGCACCTACGTCACTCAACTACCATGCGTATTTTCCAGGCTCATCATAACGAGTCCAATTGTTCTTATGTAGTTATACTTGTAGGAACTTATTTAATGTGAGTGTAAGAGGCCTAGAAGGGCCATTTCCAATTTGGCAATTGGCAGCTATTTATGGCAACCAATTACCAAGACGGAGCAGGTATAATTATAGTGTTAGTGGCATCACTGACGTAAAACAACTGCTCTATACTTCGGGAAATTTAGATTCCGTCATTTCTTCACCATTATTTGTGCTGAATTTTACTTTTTAGTTATTTCATTGATACAATCATTTTAAGGCTCTACTTAACTTGATAGTGAATTTTTTGGTAGAACTGTTATTTATTAAAATGCATTTTAGGACCGGGGGAGATAGCTCAGTAGAATAAGGACTTGCCTGGCAAGTATAGGAACCTGAGTTCAATCCCCAGTACTGCAAAAAAAAATGCATTTTAAGAGATATTAATATTACTTTTAGAGCAACTAAAATATAATTTGATTTTGTCCCTGGAAATACATATTTCTTTGCTATACAGTGATTTCTTTTTTGTATTTTAGGACAGGGTCAACAGGGTCTACAGGGTCAGACTTCTAGTGATCTGCCTGTGTTCAGCCTCCCAAGATTTGGGATTACATGCATGCACCACCACACCCAGTCTCAACTGCCATCTCAACATGCTCAGGCCAGGGCCAGCACTGCAAGCCGAGGATCAAACCCCAGCCGCTGAGTCTGCCTAATCAGGCACTTTAATCAGCTGAGCTATTTGGCTGGCCCTTACATAGTGATATTATAACAGCATGCTTATGTATAAGTATATCTTGAAGTTCACAAAGATCACCAAATAAGAAACTGGTGAAACCTGTCTTGGCAAACCAAGAATGAAAGTATGAAAATAATATTTCAACTATTATCTTGTAGCATACTTCAAATATTGCCAAACACTTTCTGAGCATTATCTTTTGTTGACATCTGACATTAATTCACAGCATATATTTTTCCAGAGTTTAATATTAAATTAATGCTAAAGAATTTTATTTGACAATAGCACATACTTGAGCTCTAATTCTGGTCACCTTCCACTGATAAAGTTTCTACTACACACACAAATATTTCGAGTGTATGACTTTGAACTGCTATAATAGGATTACTTGCTGGTGAGCAGCTCTTCTCCATTCTGAGATTAAAGAATATGCTGACCATTCATGAGAATTTTTTTCTTCTTGAATAAAACTCTGTCCTTTCCAGAATTTCTCGGCAGCCAGAATGAATTGATGGTTTCAAGAAAGTGGAATGTAATTGTGTTCCCTGAGAATATTTACTCATAATTTAATTTTGGATTGAATCATTAGATGTACATTAGAATTAAAATTCCTAAGTCTCAGAATATTTGTTTTTGTTTTATGACATACTGCATAAAATGTATGTAACATCTTATAGGTATTTAAAAGATGTTGGTTTAGATCTATTTCCCCTTCAATCATTAATTCTACCAAAAAGAGTTGCATGATCTTAAGCTAATGTATGAAATGATTCTTTGTATGCTTAGTAATACTATTTCCAAATTGTGGGCATTTCATTTCTATCTAATTTGCATTGTGTTTGTATGTAATAAGAATATGCCTATATTTTAGTTTTGGGGAATTGGTACATAGAAACAGCCTGTCTTGCTAATTTCACTTGTCTTCACTGCTCCCAAGCTCCTCATTCTCCTTTTATCTTTTTCTAATCTTTCCTATCTCCAATATGACCACTTTTATGTTTCCTATCATCTGGCCTTCATTTTATTCTTTATTAATATTTCAGTTTCTCATATAATAGAAATAACTCAACAAATAATTCAACTTTCTATGTCTGACTTTGTCTCTTAACATTATGTTATATATTAATTTTATTAGTTACCATATCTTATGCATTGCTAAACACATATATACATGTATATATGCATATATATTTGCATATGAAGTTCAGTATATGTATATATATTTTATATATGAAGTTCAACTGTAAAATTCTTAATGAACACTTACTAATTAAACAAAACTCTGTAAGATTCAGTGATATTAAAGGAAAAGAAGAGTGCTAATTTTTTGAGTTTTTTTTAAAAAGATATATAAGTAAAACATACTGAAAACAGCAGATGATAGCCCACTGTTTTTTACACTATATTGCATAGCTAATTTATGAAGTCAATTTCTCAGATTAACTGTCACTCCTATAGTCACATTCGGGGTAGAATAACATCATCTTTGCATGGAACCCATACAAGTGCCTATTCCTTGCAAAAATCCTTCATGCAGTCAAGGCATTGTTGTGGTCACCCTAAGTTTGGATGTATCAGGTACTTCTCAAAAGCCACACATGGTTACAAACATTGGATCTTCCACTTTTTGCAGTGAACTATTGAATATTTGTCTCCCTATTTCTGTTTGTCTGTTTTGTCTTGTAAGCACTCACACAGATGCATAACTCTTCAGCATAGTGCTAACTTTAAGTAGGAAGCTGACACTTTCCTAACTGCCTCATCATTCACAAGTTCACATAAGTGTAATGAAGTTAGCATGGTCTCATTACTATGCAGTGCTGTGCTTCCCAACCCCCACCCACATTTCAGATGTGCCATTGCAGCTCTACCTGGAGTAATAAACGGGCTAATATTGGACCATAGATCTCTTACAACCTGCTACTCTAGCTACACTAAGACCAGGTGGAAGCTTTGAAATTACTTCTTATAAGTACTTGATTAAATTCCTAGCCAAGAGCCATCCTTCTCCCCAATCTCTCTATGGGGAAGAGACATTCATTTTCTTCTTCCAGTTATAAGAGCTTTTCAAGGCGGAACAAGTGGTCTGTGATTTTGATTGCTGGGGAGAGGACTAGTAGGATAAGGACTCAGAAGAGATCGTTGAATTTGTTAATTAGTAGGTCTTTGGTGAATTGAGCTCTCAAAAACTGTACTTTTAGAAAAGTGGTAGGAGGGAAAATAACAAAAAGTAAGTTGAGACTGGAAGAAAGTCAGTACATGAGTATTGTTTTGAGAATTTTGCCAGTAAACTGAAAGAAAAGTAAAGTGGCGATTTGGAAGATACTATTTCAAAAACACTGTATTTTACAATATCAGAACTGAGAATGCTTGGAATGGTCAATAAGAAATTACACTTTTATATTCAACAATAATCTAAACCTATAAACTATTATTATCCATGAAAGCAATTTGTGTGGAAGCCAACTTATCTCATTATATGGTTAGACTACTGCTTTCTCTTTATTGGGAATGAGTAGAGTCTTCTGTATGCTGGTCTGACTTTTTGTTCATGCATTAAAATCACAATTAAATTCCTTGGGCTGAGTAGGCCATTTCCACTCTTCTGTCACTTCTGTCCTAAGCTTTGGGGAAATACTGAAGTCACTTTGCGTGTCCTGGAGCAGCTGTCATGGTAGATAGGATGGGGAAATGAGATCTGTCACAGTTCTGGCAACATCACAAGGGCTGACAACTCATTTTGTATGAAAGGACATCCAGTATCTCATAGAGTGATGACTCTATGCTTCTGTCACCTACCCTTGCTCCAATCCATACACTTACACATTCTTCACGGGCAAGGAATGGAAGCCAAAGGAAAATGCTTTCTTTACTCCAAACATGGTGGATCCCCGGGCAGCATGTCTCTCTTTTCATTCTTTCTATGCATTTTTCCACTACATTTTTAATGCCAGGACGCCTTACTTACCATGACATCCAGTAAACCAAACATTGTTCACTCAAAGTACTGCATAGAGATAGCTGGTGAGAAGTAAAACTCTGATCTCTAAGAAATGTGGGGCTTGCATCAGCTCTACTCAGCTTTCATCCTGCTCTGATATTTTCTAGGAATTCAATGTCAGGTTGCCTGTGCAAGCACACACTTGTCTTCTCATCAGTGACATAGTGGTAGTGCTATCCTAATCCTTTGAATTCTTGTGCAAAGGACATGACATCACATAAAAGATGCATTTGGCTTAGTTAACAGTACTGAGCAAAACCTCAGTAAGTTAAATGTATTAATATTTCCTGCTCTCACTTTATTCTTTCTATCTACTACTGATATGAAACATAAATTCATATATATTTTCCTAATATTTTTATCAAAGCATAGTTCATATTTGGCCTGAAATTTGTAGGAAAATAAAGCCCCCAAATATTGGGAGTACATTTGCAGAAAGACAGGTTTGGTCAAGATTAGTAATAAGCAAAGAAAAACACAAACAAAAACACCTATGTGTGTCTGTGCATGTAACTTGTTGCAGGTCATATTTGTCCTTTGTTATATTCATATAAATGCAAATTATAGATTAATGAGAAGAAATCAGCAGTATTATAAACTGAAGGATAAGATGCTTTTAGTTTACATTTGATTTCAAAATATAATTACATGTTGTAAAAACATCATTTCCTATAAAATATGTAAAACATGATTGACTTGAATTGTTTCTTAGAGAGGGTCACATCATCAAATGCATCTGAAAATGCTCTGTACCACTTGCTGTCTCAGAGATTTTGAAAACATAAATAGTAAGCAGTCTGGAAAAAAAAAGTCTTCAAAATGAGAACTTGATAATATGAAATTTTCATCTGTAGAATAAAATACAGCAATACGAATGACCTTTAAAACCACTCAATAAAATGCTGGAGTAATGTAAAGTAGCATTTTTAATCCATCTGTGACCACTTTGATACATTTCTAAATATGCAGAACCTGTGCCCCTGCTGAAAATTTGCCCAGTAGAAGTAGGAACTGCCTGTAATTGAAAAGGTAATGGAGGAAAAGGCACAAGGAATAAGATCTGTCAAACTGTGCTTTGTACAGGTCAGTGGTCAGAGCTACTGAGAAAAGTGAACTCAATGAAAAGTTCCTGTATGGTTTTCCACATGTATAAAATACATATGTACTCCACCACTCATCCTTAGAAAGTGTTTCTTTTTTCTGTAAAATTGTTTACACTGAGTAATCTCTCCCCCATATCCTGCTAACAAAAGGGATTCAGGAGAAGCAAAAGTTTCCCAAGCTCTTAAAGCTCTGACCCCACAGCCCTCCACGCAGCTAACCTCCAGAGATGTCTCCACACTGTGCTATTACACAGCAATTTGACACTGCTTTGTTGAAAGAGAAAAATAAATTGTATAACTGCTTTTTAGCAAGCAACATTTCCAAAAATAATATCTTTTGATGTCTTCTATTCCAAGGTGATTGAAACATTTACAATATCCATTTTAAGCAAAACTCTGTTGGTCAATGTTTTTCACCAATTACAGCCTTGAATACCATAGATATATTTCTTTCAGCACTGTGGTTTTTAAGATTGAAAATGCTTTCAAAACCTCAAGAAATTTAGTTGAACTTTTATTTTCCCTCTAGTGTATAGCACTAGAGGACAATGTTTCACTCTTTTAAAAAGGAGTGAATAGAGATATTTCTATTTTAGAAAATGAGAGGAATTGATTATGTGTGGTCATATATTGCTCATTATATTATTTATTTGGTATGAGTCAATGGGGTTTAAAACATGAGTTTTCTGTGTTTTGAAAGTGGACTTTTAGTAAAGGGAGTAGACTTTCCAATGAAATAATTCCAACATAGGGCAAAGAGGAACATAATCAAAGCACACTGTAAAATATTGTGATAATACACAGGTTAAAATGATTTTTACTTTATTGGGGAAGACAATGTAAAGTAGAAAGGACTAAGTTTGATTTGTAAACTGAATTCATAGAGGGAATTAATAGAGTGTAACAAGTAAATAGTATTTCTAGTGTTATAAGATGTGAAAACCAGAAAATCACAGTAATCAGGTATAACATGTAGAAATTTCATAGCTATTACAATGTAAACACTTGGCACTATGATTCCAAAAATTATAAACTAATTACTTAAAAGTAGCTTCTAAATTGAATAGATTTTTATGAGACTGAAATGCTAGGTGAATAGTTCCAGCTTGATAAGCAGGTCTAATTAAATCTAGGATTTGAGTTAATTTCAAACTCTTAACTCATTTGGAATTTAGAAATATTAGATGACCTGGAATATTTCAAAAATAAATGGTTTCATGAAAACACAATTCCAGATCTGATAATACTGAATTTGAGTCTCTGTATACACACCACACACACAGCCCACAAAGTTTATACATATATACACACAGAGAGAAAAACATATTCTAGATGATGATTGAAAAATAAACTGGGTAATAGGATGGCAAATTGGATGCATGCTAACAAACTAGACGCAAACAAAAAGCATGAGGCCAGCGAGATAGCTCAGTGGATTAAGTGATTGCTTTGGTAAGCGCAGGGACCAGAGTTCGATAACTGCTCCCACATGACTCGCAGGTCCCACCCCAGGGGCACACTGAGCCAGTGACTCAGTCTGGGCATGATGGTATACAGTTGCAATCCCAATTCTGGGGAAGCTAAAAACAGGAGGATCACTATAAGTATGATCTGTGTAGTGAGACCCTGTACCAAATACATAAAATAAAAAAATACAAATTACAAATATTTATAAAAATGATAAACATACAGATCATCACATATTTGTTAACTGAATTAATGTGGGAATTTGGGACAAGGAATCCAAACTGACTCCTACAATTATGGGTCCTGTAATTTGGTAGAATGCAGTGCTGCTTATTGAGAGAGTTTTCATAGGAGACAACATTACATAAATCTCAATGCTGATGATTAACAGGAAAGACCAAAGTTAAAGTCAACAAAGAATAACCAATAATACCAATCAAAGGTCATACAAGAAAAGCTCTCAAGTGAGTTTAAAATATCACACAGAAAATGATTAAATTGATTCATCATGGACATATATTTCATAGAGTAAGAAATGGGCTTACAAATGCTATCAGATATGAAGAAAGTGGAGACCAACATATTGAGCCAGTGATTGAGGTAAGAAAACAGGTAAAATGGGAGTGAATGAGAAGCAGGTTACTAACAGAAATGACATCAACTTACTAACTATCAATATAAGAGTTTCTGTTTAGAAGAAATAATTACTCCTGTGTGTACCACCAACATTCTGTTCCTCACAGGTCACAAGTTATGTGGCGCTGAGCTGGCTGCTTCAGATTTCC
>NW_004524589.1:5804450-5805197 GCF_000260255.1 Octodon degus | reverse complement strand
CTCAGTAAGTTTTTCCTTTTAAATAAACTCATTCCCTTTTCCCAATATCTATTGTACCTTTCAGATTCCATTTTCTCTTTCATGTTCTCACACTAAGGAGGCAATACGATTCTTGCAAATGTGAGTGATTTATTTCACTTGAGAGTATGTTCTCTTTGCACACACCGACAAAAGACTCGAATTTATCCTATTTTATTTAAAAGCTGAATAATACTCCATTGAGTAAAAATACCACATCTTCTTTATCCATTCTTCAGTTGATGGACTTCTTGGCTGTTTCCAGGATTTAGTTATGACAGATGCACATATATCACTGTTGTTCTTCTGGAAAAATACACAGGAGGGGAATAGCTGGCTTGAATGGAACCTCCAATCCTTGCTTTTAAAAACCCTACACACTAATTTCCATAATAGTTGTACCACTCTGCACTCCCAACAATAGTGCAGTACTCCATAGCCTCTCTAGCATTAGTTATTGGCTGACTTCTTGATGTTAGTGAACATCAAGATTTTTTCTTGGGTGAGAAGGAATCTCAGTGTTGTTTTAGTTCCTATTTTTCTAATGACCAATGATGCTGAACTTTTTAAAAAATTTCTTCCTCTAAAAGTGTATATTCATCTCAGATGCCCAGTTTTGGATTGGGTCTTTGAAACTGAGGGGCCTGATTTGTTGTATTTCTTTATATATTCTACATAGAAGGCCTTTGTCAGGAAACAGTTGGCTATAATTTTTTCCCCAGTTTGTGG
>NW_004524589.1:5787239-5788229 GCF_000260255.1 Octodon degus | reverse complement strand
GTTGTCCATTTTTGGATTGGGTCTTTGAAATTGGAGGGCTTGATTTGCTATAATCCTTTATATGTTCTAGAAAGAAAGCCCATGGCAGAGAGCCAGTTGGCTACAGATTTTTCCCAGTTGTGGGTTTTCTTTTAAGTCTATTGGTGATTGGCTTGTGAGGCAGAAATTTTTCAAAATTATGAGAACCCAGTTTTTATTCTTTCAAGTATTTTCCATGCAGTTTTGGTTCATGAACTCTCTACCTCTCCCTATGTCTTTAAGCTTTCTGCTTATATTATCTTACAGAAAATTTAGTGTTTCTTTTTTAATATTTAAATGTTTGGTATAATTTGACTATATTAGATCTTAGATCTAATTTGACTTTGTGAGTGGTGATAGACATGAATCTAGTTTTAGCTTTCATCATATGAAAAGCCAGTTTTTCTAGCACAATTGATTATGAAGGCTATCTTTCTTCCAGTGAGCATGTTAGGCCCCTTTAGTAAAGACAAGGTAGTTGACTGTATTTGCAGTTGTGTGTGCATTTTCTATTCTGTTGCATTCATCCTCAGGTATCTCTATGCCAGTACCATGTTGATTGTATCACAGTAGTTTTATAGTATAATTTCACATCAGGAATTGTGATACTTCCTACCTTTCCTTTGTTTCCCAGGACTGCTTTTGATATTCTGCATTCCCTCTCATTCCAAATGAATTTGAGAAAGATTTCGCTAGCTCTTTGAGGAATACTAATGGTATTTTAATTGGGATTGCATAGCTTCTCGGCTTTTTGGCTAAGATCAAGTTTAATTGGGATTGCATTGAATCTGTATAACAATTTTGGGAGTATGGATATTTTCACAACATTTGTTCTTCCTATTTAGAAGCATGGAATATTTTTCAATTTTTTCATATCTTCTTCAATCTCTTTTCTTAAAGTACCACAATTTTCAATATATAAATCTTTTACTTCCTTTGTGAGAGTGATTCTTAAGCATTTTGGGTGTTTTT
>NW_004524589.1:5785520-5786814 GCF_000260255.1 Octodon degus | reverse complement strand
AAGATTTCTCTGCATCTACTGAGATGATGATATGGTCTTTGTTCATGGTTCAATTGATGTAGTGCAGTACTTTTATGGATTTGTGTCTGGTGAAACAATCCTGCTTCCCTGGAATGAATTCAACTTGGTCATGATATATAAATTTCTTGAAGATTTGCTGCATTCTGTTTACAAGTATTTTTTGAGCATTTTTACCTCTATATTCACTAAAGAAATTGGCTTATTGTCCTCTTTTTTAGTTGAATTTTTTTCTGGTTTTGGAATCAGAATAATATTTACCTCCAGGAATGCATGTAAGAGAATCATTTCTCTTTCAATTTCATTGAAGAGTTTAAGAAAAGTACACATTAAATCTTCTCTAAATTTCTTCTAGAATTCTGCTGTGAATTCATCGGCACCTGGGCTTTTCTTTGTTGGTAGGATTTTTTAAATTATATTTTCAATTTCGTTTCTTGTTATACGGTTTATTCAGTTTATATATCTTTTTGAGTCAGCTTTGGAATAGTATATGTATCTAGGAAATGTTCCATTTACTCTGTTTTCCATCCTGTGAGAGTAAAGATTTTGGATGTAGGTATTGATGATCTTCTGAATTTCTCTAGGTTCTGTAGTGATTTCAGCCTTTTCATTCTGCATTGCATGAATTTTGGTTTTTTATTTGCCTTTTTGATTAGGTTTGCTAGAGACTTATAAATTTTATTTATTTTTTCAAAGAACTAACTCTTTGATGCATTTATGCTATGTATTGTTTTCTTTGTCACAATGCATTAATTCCTTCCGTAATCTTTATAACTTTCTGGCTTCTTTAGGTTTTAGGCTTGACTCATTCTTATTTTCCTATGAGCTTGATGTGCAGTACAAGACCATTTATTTGGATTTGTTCTGTTTTCCTAATGTGAGGATTTATACTACAGTTTTTCCTCTAAAAGCAGCTTTCATTGCATCCCACAAGTTTTTATAGCTTGTATTTGCATTTCTGTTGTATTATAAATATTGTTTCAATTTCTTCTTTTATTTCAACCATGACACACTCGTTTGTTAGAAGATTGTTATTTAAATTCCATGTATTTATTGTGTTTCTTCAGTTTTTGTCAATAAAGTTTTATTGCACTATGATCACATAGCATGCATAGGATATTTTCAATTAATTTGCATTTATTTAACAGTGCTCTGTGTGCTAACTACATGGTTTATATACTTGATGTTATAGTCTTGGAGAATATTCTGTGTGCAGCTAAGAAGAATGTGTATTCTGCTGTTAATGGGCAAAACACTCTATAAAGATCTACCAACT
>NW_004524589.1:5780684-5783820 GCF_000260255.1 Octodon degus | reverse complement strand
GTTTCTTTACTTCTCTTGCTATCATTTCAGAAATTTCATGTGCTATTTCCAAGTCCTTATATGTCTTTGTCACCTGGATTTGTTCTGGGTAGGTTTGAGGATTGATATTGTCTTTGTTCCTACCTTTTAGCATTTTTGGAGCTTGATGAAGTTACCCACAGACAGAGTCCTATAGGCTGCCCAGAGTGTGACAAAGTTCATAAATGGCTGCAGGAAAGCTCCTTACTCTTCTTTCTTATGCTGGTACACAATACTTAACAATCCTAACTTAAAGCAGAAAAGGCCTAATTTATCTCTGAGAGATTTAGCTAATTCTTGGATGCTCTAAAACATCATGGCTGATGGCCTGGTGTAGTTCATCTGCTCACTCTGGGACAACATAAGAAGAGAGGAGGGAAGAACTGAGGATGTAGCTATTGTCAAAGGTACACAACCCATACAGCACTTCTCCTAGAAGTCCTACTTTCCAACCCTACACTCATCCACTGAACTTGCTATAGATTGATGGAGTGATGAAGACATTATGGAACCATTTGTCTCCCCAAAGCCTCCCTTTTGAATACTCAAGACTTTCCAGGAACATTCCAAATCTAAATCTAACACTCTGTTACAATGCCCAGAAGACTCATCCCTATCTCATTATATAAACTGTATTGAATTCAGTGCTAATAACCACTAATACATTTACAGTTTTCAGCAGTACTGATAAGTTCAAGTATAAAATATCACAAGAGACTTGAAGGAAACTTAATTTTAAGTCTCTGTGAAAATAAAGAAGAAAGTTAGATACTGATAATAGCGCACCATGACCCAGGGTAAACATTTCTATTCTACAATATAGGAAAAAGAATGGAAAAGAATCATGATAAAGATTGACATAAATCCCACAAGACCAATTATTAAATCTCGTGCTTTCATGTCTAGCACCTCAGATAAGCCTTCAGCAGACCTGAGTGCCACACAGTTTGAGCAGCCCCACCTCTTTGGCCTTTCTGGGTGCAGCCTCTGTCTGACCTCTCTTTGGCAGATTCTACTCATTGCCTTCAGTATTCTCAGATACCTTCAACTTGTGGCAACTTCACCTTCTTGAGGACTGCACTGCACCTTCAGCTTCATTCCAATAGCTTCATGCAGCAATGTCCTAGAAACACAGAGCTTGTCCTTGTAGGTATTCCTTTGAAATCTTTATGGAAACTTGTGTGACTCTACAGCTCTTATATTCTGCATACCTGACAAACTGCACTATACACATGACAGCAGGATTGCTACAGGCCCAGGCAACTGCTACATCCTGTCACCACAGCAGCTTCTGAGTGCCTGGATGGATCAACATGTTGAAGTGAATTCTGGGAAGACTGTTTTCTAGGTGCTCCTTATTAAGCAGGGAGCCCAGTGGCTTTCTTCTTAAATGAAAATCTTGCACTTGACTTTGAGACTATGACAGGTGGGGTGTTACTGATTCATCTGGTGCCCTCAAAGTATCTTTCTTCTTGCCCTTGTACAAGGTACTTCATTTTTAACAAGCTAATTTCACAGAAACTGTATTTTTTTTTACCACAACTTTACATGTAGATTTTCAAATTTTAAGTTTATAAAAGTTATCTGTCTGCCTTTTGGCATCAGTTATCTATCCATCTGATTAAAGTAGCTAGCAGTACTCATGCCACAGCCTAAATTTTGGGCTATCTTGAAATATCCTCAACAGATTTTTCTGAAGTCCTCTATTTCAGTTTCTTGAAATGTCTCAGTACATGTGTAAAATGCACACAAATTTTTGGCCCTAGAACTCCACAAAAACCATCTAGTCCCAGAGCCACTACAATCACAGAAACTCCCTTGGTCTGGTCTTTATTATCTGGATTTCTTTCAGCAAGCTTATCTACAGATTTCACTAACATCCACACAGTTCTTTCTTAATCCATTCTATGTATTTTCTACCTTGCATCTTAAAACTTTTTCAACTTATCCCACAAGCTATTTCCAAAACTTCTGAACCACATTGTCAAGTATGTGCAAAACAATGACCCCACTCCTGGTAACAATTTTAAGAACAAGTCAACTCTTTGGTTTGTAGAATTCGAAAGAGCAAAGACTTATTTTGGTTCAGTGGTTTAGTGTATGGTTTGTGAGTTGCATGACAGAAACCTCAGTGCAGAAAGGCATGAAAGAGGAAAGCTGTTCACTTCATGGCATAGATGAAGCAGAGAAAAGGGAGCAGGTCTAGAGAGAAACATACTCTTCAAGGAATACTTTCAGGGACATACCTCTTCAAAGGTTCCAAATGAACTTATAGGTATTTGTCCAGATATTATAGAAGTAAACTGAGAAATATGGCTATGAATGCAAAGATCTTACAACAAAAAATAAAGAACCTTTTCTGAGTCAGGATAGATAAAAATACAACAAATTTATTCATGTTGGAGATATACTGGAGCTCCCTTCCTAATATGAGCAAGCAAAATGAGAATATGATGACATTATAAAATCAGTATATCCCATTAACAGTAGCTGAGATTGACCAAAGCTAAAATGAGCCTAGGGAAGAAACAGAAAAACTTCATATTGTTGCTATTGAATAATGCTGAGCAATCAATATACTCCTTAATATGAGGTAGAGTTATCGTTTTTCATTGAAATTTGCAAATATCTTCATATGTTATTTATTGTTATTTAAACTATAAATTCATAAAAGAATAAATCAATGACTAGCCTATGAATAAGGATTCCCCAGAGTTTATTGTTATGGTGATATTACTATAGCTAGAGTAGAAGCGAGAATCACAATTCAGGCTTTAAAATTTGATGTATGGTACTTCAGATTTCAGGTATCTACTGTGCAGTTTTTAAATAGGAAAATATATACTAATAAATAATGATTTAGATCTTAAGTAACACTTAGAAGTCCCAAATTAAGAAAATATATTTTTGAGGACATAAAGCTTGAACTCTGACATCTCCAAGTCACTGTGGACATTACAAGATTGAGAATGAGTACCTACAACCTCTTACTCTAGGAGACACAAAGTGATAATCAGGGTGTCCTGGTAATCACATGCAAGCCTTGGGCTAGAGAGGAGGAGTGGGGGTTATACCAAAAAGCCAGATACCATCTCTATTTTTATTTATTTATTTATTT
>NW_004524589.1:5743584-5779374 GCF_000260255.1 Octodon degus | reverse complement strand
AGTATATGGAGCCATTACAAAGGTGTTTTTAATCCCTTGAGGTAACTCAGGTTTTATTGAAAGCAGTTGCTGAGTTCATTGAATAGAAATGTTATGTTTTTGCAGAAGCAATTACAATATTTTAGTAAGGTAATTTTTTTAACATTAGATTTACAGCACATAATTTCCCATGGGTAGGTTTGCCATTCTCTTACTTGCTGGGATATTACACAAAATACTTACTCTCATAAGAGAAAATAAGTCATTACTGAATCTAAAAAATTCTGCTCCACATTTTTACTGGTATTACAGGTGCAGTTGTGAATACAGGAAATGAATGTGAAAACAGTGAGTCTGATTCTCAATTAAATACTCTCTAGTTGAGAAATATGGTCTCACATGGTATGCTTCCCAGCTTATGGTACAAGCATACCACACAGTAAAAACTGAATCTATTATTTAATTAGTTAAATGATGAGTATTACATAGCTCTCAAATAGTTATATTAGGCAAAAGTATAAATTATTTTTGTAATAGACATGTATATAGTAAGGATTCTGTGCAAATGACTATTGTCTGTCTTCCTGTCTGTCTACCCATCTGTCCATCTCTCTGTCTGTGTACACACTCAGTATCTGTTAGAGCAGATGGCTTACCCAGCTTTGGAATCAATGAGAACTCATAGAAGAATATCTGAAAGCAGGTGACCTGGGATGCCTTAGCAAGTCTTGGTCCAAGTTTAAGATCTTGACATCAATGAAGAAACTTGTGTAATACTGAGTCTGAGATGGAAAGCTTGAGAACCTAGGTGTCTATTGGTGCAATTCCAGGATTCTAAAAGTCAGGGACCTTAAGAGATCTGAACTCATAAGGGCCAGTGAAAGAGAGAGCACCAGATCCAGGAGAGAGTAGAAACTCTTCCATTTCCATATGCTATCAGTGATCTGTTAGCACCCAAGCAATTGGTTAGTAGCTGCCCACATGAGGGTAGGTCTTCCCTATTCAACCCCACTAATCCATACACTGATGTTAAGAAATGCAAGCAGGAGCAACGCTTTACCACTTCTGTATGTATCATTTAACTCAGTCAAGTTGATGCCTAAACTTAATAATTTTAGGATATTTCTTGAGTTCCAAATCTTAGCATAATTATTTGCAGTGCTTCACAAAGTGATATATTAAATTGCTAATAAATAGAATTTGGTGTGATGAGCATAATGGCACAGTACATTCTATTATGAAAATATATTACAGCTTTATGTAACAAACTAGAAAATGCTACATGGAGCAAGCTATTGTCTCATGCCCTCTAACATACTGTTATCCATACCCAGTTAGACAAAAAAAATGTTATAGAAAGAAGAACTGTAAGTTAGGTATTGACTGCTTTTACAGATGAACATGGTTAGAACTGAGGTAGAACTTTGTGACTGCCATGATAGTTTTGGGATATGTGCTTTCTGATCACTAAGTTTATTATGTGTACATTTTTAATTTAAAAAGGTAAACTCCATATTATATTTTCAATATATTTTATACTCTGATTAATTTAAATCAAGCTACGTTGTGCTAGGCATGATTAGAAACCATTTCCTACGTTTGAAGATAAGGAAATTTTCAGGCTTAATGAAGTAATGTTCTTCTTGATTCCATACTAAAGCCCAGCTGCCAGGCATCTGGTGCAGTGCCCCTCCCCTCCTTGCATAACACTCAACAATGTATCTTATGTGGTACCTCACAAATGAGTCACCACTAGAGTCCAGCTGTTTGTATGCTTAGCTGAGATTTATTCCTTGATAAGGCCCACCTGGCTAAAATGTGAAATTTATATGTACTGGTGTATTCTTAGAAAAGCTTATCAAATTCTTCAAAATAGTGGCTTGCTGTGAGCACCATAAAAATTCAAGCTTCCTTTATGTATCATGCACACTCAAACTGGTACACAATCAGAGCAGGGATAATATCATATTTTTTCTAACAAAATCAATGTCTCAATCAAAGTAAAAAGTCCTACTCCTATAATACACCATGTTTGACAGTTTCAACTATGACTCTATCACAGAAATAAATTAAAGGATGTAAACTATGTTCAAAGAGATGCTTGCAGAATAACCTAGAAGGAATGATGCAACTACAAAATCTTCATGGCAATATTGAGTGAATTTAGTAATCTATAATCACAACCTAAACTCCCTATTAGAATAGGCTCACTAGTTCTACCTCTATTAATTTTACTTATAAATCCTTCTCACATTGGCAATCAATTAATGATTTGATTTGATAGACTTTGCTTTACCCTTGGGGTCAAATTTTATCTGCACCTCTATCAAACTAAAGCCACAGTGTTAATAAGAGTAGGAGAAAACATTTGATTCTAAATATATGGGTATTATGCCCCTCATAAGTAATGATTTTGTAATATATAGCAGAGAAAATATTAACTATATTATTAAATAATAAACATAATTTTTATTAGTGGCTTATTTCAGTTGGCTTTTACTTGCCTAATGTGTATTACACAGGCTCTAACTAGCTGAGTTCTGATGTTACTGCTTCAATGTCATCTTTCTGTGTATGGTAGAGAGAAATTGTCATACTTTGCTGCCCTCTCCAAAGCAATATCTGTGATCTGCTATGCCCAATGGAAGAGAAATGAATTTTTTCTTTTCTGATTGAAGATTTACCTTGAGGCTGAATTCCTTTAGCCCTATCCTTAGGTTCCTCTCATCTACTATTTTGTAAAATTTTGATAAGTAAGCCTAAAATAATGGCCTCCATTTGCTTTTGAATTATGTATATTTTTTCAAAATTCATAATGTTTATGAATTATTCTAAAACTATAGAAATCCCAGGCATGATTAGGCACAATATGGCAACTTCTAACGATGTACTGAGTGGAAGCTGCTTTTGGGACTGGGGCACCCCCAACACACACCTGAGAGCAGCAACTCCTGTTTCCATAGTGATTGATACACTTACTTCAAAAAACAGTATATCCTATATTTTATGACCTCATGAGCCGTAGTAGGTAGTGGGAGAGGGGATGCCTGATAATGTTCCTAGCAGTCGAATAATATCTATTGTGATTCCTCTTCCTGTGATGAATTTTGGAAACTTTTTTGCCTCTGAAACTAAATCCTGTAACAATGGAAGCAATTTGTCAACTCACGAAGAGAGCATTTTGCCAATTCATACTTCTCTGGGGAGTGAGAATGTGTTGTCTTTTCCAGACTTATTATGCTCAATTCTTATTATTACAGAGTAAATTTATTTTATATTTTATTTTATTTTATTTTATTTTATTGTGGAACCAGGGATTGAACTCAGGCCCTTGTGCCTGCCAGGGAAGCGCTTATTCTACTGAGCCATCTCCCCGGCCCCAGGAAGTAAGTTTATAGAAACAAATGTGTGTTATTTTCTCTGAGCAACTGTTTTCTTCATTGAAGCCTGTTATGAAAAATGCACATTATACTATATTATACAGAATTCTAGAAAGTCATCTTTTCACTTTTAACATGTATACATTATAAACTAAAGCTTTCTATCGTGCTATAACAAATTTATCTTTACTGTATTACAATTTCTGCAGGTCACTAGCCTGAATCTATATTAGTTTTCTATTGTATTGCCATAAATTTATATTCACTGCTTTACCATTTTAGGTCACTAGCCTGACTCTGGATTGCTTCTATATTCTGTTGTGGGTTACACAAAACATTTATCATGCTTTTAAATTGAAGCATCTTAGTCCACACTCATGGAAAATGCTGATGTAATTAATTTTTTGGCAATAGGAGAACTGATGACCACAGCTTCTTGCTCTCTGTTTATTGAAAGCCATCCTCCGTCCACAGAGACTACTTCAGCTCCCTGAAGCTGCTTAGAGCTCCTTAATCCTGCCAGTTTCGGGCCACACTGGATTTCCTTATGTGATAGAAATCTTCACTAAATAGGAAAAAATCTGCTGGCTGGACTGAGTCTTATATAAAAAAGCACATCTCAGTATTTATAGTCCTTCCTTTTGCAGAGTCCTATTGGAGAGAAGAAAGCCACATCATTGATAATAAGTGGAAAAGGCCACACAAGGTACAAACTGTAGGAATCTCAAAAGTCCTCTAGATTGTCATTATGCTTCTTATTCTCATCACTGAACTTAACTGTTTTATTAGTTACATTTGTTTCTATAATACTGAAGAAAGAATAATTCTTAAATTATATCATTTTTTAAACTGTAATCCTCCTCTGACCACTCATTTTTTCAAAGAAACCAATTAGTCCAACTTAAGAAAAATATCAGCCTTTATGTGAATTTCCTGAAAGACTAATTTATACACATCATATGCCAACATTGATTTGTATAAATACTAAAATTGAGGATATTAAAAATAGTAAGTGGCTTAGTTATGGGATAAGGTGAAATTCTAATAGCCATTTCACACAGATGAGTGTACATAAATATATAATTTGTAATCAGAGTCATTGAGGTTCAATAAGAAATTCAAGCTTTAATACAGATTTATTTAAAAGTGAAGAATTACAGAATTAACATTCAATCCTGGATTTGAGCATTAAAATTCAGAAGCCTCAAAGAAGAAATTTCTAGGGGTAAATTTTTATCATTACAATTGTTGATGGATGAATAGCCAAAATCTAAAACAATAAACCAATAATATATGAAATGTCGAAGTGAAGTACTTTCAGAAAACATAAACAGTTCTTTAGATTATTCTAAGGAAAGATTCGAAGTGTGCGTGAATTTGAACAGTAAGAGAATGCCAGCTGGTCCACCAGAGCTGAAAAGCTTCTCAGCTTGCTCAGTGCAATACTCCTTGGCACTTAGGGCCTAAATTATTCAAACCTCTTTTTCTTCTAATTCTCTGGTGAAAAAAAGGGTAGCATAGTGCATAAATGGTATAGCCTTCAATTTCGAATAGAACTACTTCAAATCTCCATTGAAAATATGTGATGGCTCCAGAAATTAAAGAGAAACTATTTTTTTTTATGTTGTATCTACAAGAACATATATGATCTAGCAAGTTCCTGCTATTTCTTGACCATTTTTATTGAGAGAGAAAGACATTGTTAAGATAACTAGTACCAGTTTGAATGTTCTCCAAGTCAAGAAATGATCACTATTTCATTTGATCATTTTAGGCAATGGATATACTGGTAACCAAGGTTTATCTATTGTGCACATATGTGCATGGATTAAAATATCAATTACATCACTGGAAATTTTGTTAAAAATTAAAAATATTTCGGGGTTGGGGAGATAGCTCAGTAGAACAAGCTGGCAAGAGCAAGAACCTGAGTTCAATTCCCGGTTCCACTAAAAAAAAATCTATATCTATATCTATATCTATATCTATCTATATGTATATATTTTTAATGCCCTGACATACACACATTCATGCATATGTGCCAATATCACATATAAATACTATATGTATGATATATATATGCTATAAAACAATATTATACATCATGAAACATGCTCCACTTATACATAGAAAAGTTAAGAAAAATATGGGCCAACATAGAATTATACCTTAATATATCACAGTTATTTATTATGAAATGATGATTTGAATTATTTAAGCAAGAGTAAGACTTAAAGTGCCCACCAGTCACAAAAATAACCATCTATAGAACATCAAGGCACTAACAAAATAATTCACAAAAGATGACTATCAGAAGCTTGCTATGCTTTGTCCTTTGCACAATTTTGCAGCTTCCCTATCCAATCAAATTCATGACTTTACATGAGCATTAGTTGTAATGATTATATTTTCAAAATTCAAAGATTCTAAGGGCCAGCAAGATAACTCAGTGGACTAAGCACCTGCTTGGGCAAGTGCAGGGGCTGGAGTTTGATCCCTGTCACAATATGCCATACCAGTCCTCCCCCTGGGTGCACTGAGCTGGAAACTGAGTCTGGGTGTGGTGGGGCACATCTGTAATCCCAGTCCTGGGGAGATTGGAAACAGGAGGATTGTTATGAGTTTGAGCTTTGTAGTGAGACCTTGAACAACAGCAACAAAAAAAGGAATCTTAAAAATTTTATTATAAAATATCCAAATATTGGCTATCTCTTTCAAGTATAACTCTTCAAATATTGTCAGTGTATTGCTTGTTATGTCTAAAGCTTGTGTCCATATAAATTTTAAATTAAATAATAACACATTTTTCACTTTAATTCACTGAGTAGATTTTAGGATTATATATTTCCTTTCAGATATCTGTTGGTAAAATATCTTGCAACTATACAGTTTATGTGTCCTCTCTCAGGGTGACAAGGCTAATTAATTCATGGTGAACTGGGATCTATCATTACATGCTGAAAGGATTCAGAAAAACTAGATTTTTTTCTACAGTGTTGATGGCATTGTAATGAAGTACACCCCTACTCTACAGAATTCTTGGGCGGCTCATTAAGAAAGCAAAAGCAACAATAAAATAAGTGAACAATATGCAATTATTCAGTAGTTCCATGCCTGATCATTTTTCCTAAAAAAAAAAAAAGGTAACTTATGCCAGTATAAAAAATGCATATGGCTACTTAAGAACAGTATTTTGGCAACTGAAACTGAAAAGAATTTAGGATATTTTCTAACCAGTTAATGATTAAAATGAGATAAATCTATATGGGAAAGGATGACTAAATGATAAACAGGACAAATCTATTTCTATAAGAATTTTTTAGTTAGAACTCAAGGAATTATAAAACCAGAGATAAACCAATCTCCAGAAGCAGACAGACACACTCAAAACACTCACACACATGCACACACATACACACAGAGGCATTGTAGTTAACAAATACTTTTGTTTATGGAGGAATCTGATTTGAAAACAGAAATGCTAGGCAAATTTTTTTGTTGATGTTTTTGGTTTGGTTTTGTTTTGTTTTGCAGAACTGAGGATTGAACTCAGGCCCTTTCACTTGCCAAGGAAGTGCTCATTCCACTAAGCCATTTCCCTGTCCCCATAGCAAACTTTTGTTTTTGTTTTCAGCCTGTGTATTTTGTATAAACATGACTGTGACCATTTTCTGCACAGAATCCAAATATGATTATCTTTTCAAAATCATGGAATAAATTAGATTGTGACCTGAGGTATCACTGTTTGCATGTGTGTATCACATTTATTTGATATTGGTGAAATGACAGACCTATAGAAATCTCTTGGGAGGATAGGTAGGATCTCAGTACAACTATAAGGGGGTAAAGAGGATCATGTGGTGATGGAATTCTGAAACTTGACTATGATGATTACAGGAATTCATAAATACAGTGAAACTGAATAAAACTATACACACATACAAGAACAGGTAAAACCATTGAATTCTAAATAAGATCTATAGTTTATGCTATTGTCCATTTACTGGTTTTGATATTGACTATGGAAGATAAAGTAAGCCCGACCCTACTTAACAGTAAAGACAGACTGTACTTGTGATACAGTATTACAATTCCAGCATGACTTGAACTTAAGTTTATAAAGTATGAAGAGCCATCCAAAGCTTGGCCTCTGACAAAGTCACATCAAGTATGGAGACTCTGCAAAGCAGAGCTTCATATGGATACATCTCCACAAACCCTGGGAATTGTTAGGCTTATGATTCACATGAAAGAGAGTACATAATTAATCACCTAGAGTTTTGGCGTGACTTAATTAAGTGCATGAAGTTTTTACAGAGGTTGACTCTGTCTCCTACCCTGTAAAGCTGAACAAAGGGCCAAGCCTAAGCCAAGAACATTCAACAATAACAAGGAAGTTTAGAATCAAGATCATGAGGCAGTAAGAAAGTATCCCCGAGAGCAGAATTTCGGTAAGGCAGAAATAGAACAGAAAGAACAATGGTTGATTAAGTTTCCATGACTACTCCTAGTTTATACTGTGTATTCATATTAACCAAAATTAAAATTGTTTTTCGTTTATAGATGAAAGCCACATCTGTTAATCTTGCATGAAGAAAGCTTATGTAATCACTCCTATATAAATAAGGGCTATTGATTTTTGCTCTGGGTTGAAGAGACATATTCTTCTTCCTTCCTACCCCGACTCTGTTTCTCAGTCTTTCTTCTTCACAGCCGGCTTTCCTCTCTTCTCAGGTGTTCCTGGAAGCTGAAGCTGGACCTCAGCAACAAAGACCATTGATCCTTTTAGAGAGAAACTCAAGAAAGAGGTGGGAGGGGAACTGTGGATCAGCTTATTCAAGGAGTCATAACCAAATGTAGAAAGGGTTAAGATCAAGATAAAGGAAGACCTATACAAGAAATGTAACTTTTGCATTTGATAAGGTCAGCAGAAAAGGTGTAAAATGAGGTATAAAAAGTAAAGCCATATTAATATGCTGAGCTGTAAAATGCTCAAGTCAACAACTTCTGACATTGTCTGTCCTACAGATAACCCACTACTATTATGGAGTACTGGACTATATTGGATTATTTTTCTGAATTCATGCATCTACAATATTTAAATGACAATGGAATACCCATCTCTGATAAAACTAAATAAAAAAGGGATACAAATGAATGACCATTTTGTATCTGTATATTCAAAATAGTTAGAATAGATATAGAGCTACTTCCTCTTAATTCAGTGAGAAGAAATATTTGTGCAAATAGTGTTTGGACAAGATATCATGTCTGCATCTTGCACTATGAATAAACACTACAAAGACAACAATATTCACTGTATTAATTACTGAAACTGTCCTACTGATCGATTTTGAAACTGTAATGTTATTTGTTTCTCAATAAAATAAACAAAAATGTAGAAAGGGGATGTTGGTGTATGTGAAACTCACTTGGTTTTGCAACTGGAGCTTCTCAAAGTTAGACTACTATCCTCTCTGAGAAACTGATAGAGCCCCTACCTTCCAGTGTTAGCTGAAATGAACAGTAGATTCTCAGGCAACCTTGAATTTTTGATATGAGCACTTAAGGGGAGATTTTCTCTCTTAGCATCAAAGGCGCTCCCTCCAGAAGTGGCTCTCAGATAAGGGGTATTTTGCTTATAGAGAACATTTGTTACTGCATGGGTACATTTTTTTTATTAATACATTTCAATGATCACTGCTGCTGGTATCTAGTAGGTAGGAATGAGGAAAGTTGGAAACATTCAGTTATGTCTAAGACAATACAAAGCCTTCTGACCCAAAATAATAATACTGTTGGGGTTGAGAAATTGATCCTATAACTAGTTGTACAGATTTAATGGTTTCTAATCAAAATTGTCAAATATTTGAAGGAAATCTTAAATTTACATACTGTGCTTTTCTGCTGATCTATGGAAAGAAGCAATTAATGTTTTAATTTGTTTCATATCTTTTTTTCAAATGCTTTTCATTTTTGCCTTCTTCATTTCTTGTGTATTTCTCTTTTTTTTCTTCTTCCAATTTTTCCTGCATATATCTGGCAATATGAATAACTGAGTGGTAGACAACACTATGTATTACAACAAATACTGTGAAATTCATATTACTTTGTGAATAATAAAATCTGTATCACTTACAATTTTCTGTTTAAATTCTAATTTGTACTCTATAAAATAAAACATGTTGACATAAAATAGAAGGTTGCTTCCCACAATGAATTTAATCTATAATCTATATTTATGTAGCTATAGTTATAGATTTTATTATACCTCAGATTTGTTTTTTCAAAAATGACTGGCCAAGATCAATAAGCCTAATTTGGCTCTCTATAGCCAAATGTTAGCTAATGAGATGAGGTCAGATCTCTTTATCCTTAAGTTATCATGCAGTTTTTAAAATGAGATATGTCATAATTCAGGTCAATGCAAGGTAGTTGACATTCCTGTATAGAAAGATTACATGAATTCTAAAATCCTTGATTTAAATGATAACTACTTCAGTGAATATTTAATACCATATTATAAAATGGACTTTAATTTGGAAGATAAAGTAATCGCTTTGATAAGATTAAACACTTGTCAAAATAATTAATTTTAAAAGTGTGGAATAAGGCCATGTATGGTGTTGCAAGCCTGGAATCCCAGCCCTTAGGAGGCTGAGGCCCAAGTATCCCTGCTAGTTCAGGGCAAGCCTATACTACAAAGTGAGCTCAAGGCAGCCTCAATGGCACAGTCAAGCCCTGTTTCAAAAGGACTGGGAAAAAATGAATAAAATGATTTAATTTAGTCTGGTGTTTCCAAATTGATGCTTGTCGTTCTTATTATTATTATGGTATACATTTATCTTAAAATAAACTTACTTTGACTATATCTATCTATTTTTAATTAATATGGTTTCTACATTTTTCTTTTGACCAAGTTATTATCTCTTGCTAGACCAGCAATTTTATCATGTTTAAAATTTGAATATTAAACCTTATTATGATTTCAGACAATGAAAAAATATCTGTTAGAAAGCATACGGCATAAAATAATCTATAAATCACTTCTTTCTTTTACTTTTTCTTTTTTTGATATATTACTATTATGATTACCATAGTGAGAAATTAGGTTTTTCTTAAGAATTTTAAATCAGTGCCTTCCTGGATTAATAACTGCACATGTAAGGTGAATTTCTTGGGGGGAACTGCATTCCATCTATCTGTTACTGAGGTGGGACTAATAGTCAGGATAAACCAACAAAGGAGAAGAGGATAGTGAAATGAAAGAAATGCCACATTGCTCCACAGTCCAGTTTCACCAGGAACTGAAGTCGGATTGACCTCAAGCCATCTGAAAAAGAGACCCCAAAATAATAGAATCTCCAATCTGCTGTGAAGGGCTCCTGAATAAAGCTCACAGTTTGCACAGTCTACTCTTCTGCATTTTTTTTCTTCTTCTGTGAGGCGCAAGCACAATAGCACGGAGTGACCCAGCCACTCCCAGGGGTGCCGTGGCACATAAGCTGCAGTCCGCAGGTTAATAGGACTATGCTTCAGCACTCTGTCAAAACAAGGAATGATACATGCATCCCGTAGGGCACCAGCACCAGCATATGAAGTGCTGGGAAGCCCATCTAGCTTTCCAGAGAGGGCACTTTGTATAGCAAGCTCAAAACACTCTTGTGATACCATGTTATTCAGTGATATTAGCAAGGGCAGAGATCTGTGGAATATTTAAAATA
Organism: Octodon degus; assembly: GCF_000260255.1. NCBI lineage: Eukaryota > Metazoa > Chordata > Mammalia > Rodentia > Octodontidae > Octodon > Octodon degus. The sequence goes on along the minus strand of NW_004524589.1, from coordinate 5,768,291 downwards.
AATCCACTTAATACACTGTTTCAATTATATACATTCTGCATATCCTTTGTATTGTAAAAACAGAGGCTAAGTCATCTTTGTTTATCCTATAGTTCATTTATAGAAGTTATTGTAATTCAGCAATGTCAATGTACCTAACAATACATCTTTATTTAGTATAGTTATTTGTGTGTGCTATATGGTTTTGGACCTATTGATGTGGTGATTATTCTACATGTATGATAATCAACTCTGTAAGAACATATGAATAAACTGTTGCTGGCAAAACAGGAGCGTGGGGAGAATCGAGATGTGCTCTGTGCATGTACCAGTTCCCCAGAAGGAAAGCAGTTATCATGTACTGTAAACATAAACTAGCAAAAATTTTCAAAGGAGAGCTGTTTTTAAATATAACCTGTTTCTTTAGATATTTATCCTGGAAAGTGTCAGAAACACTAACTAGCCCTTGATAAAGGTGAAAGCCCTGCGTACATAAACAGAAATAGATGGCAGTTAGGCTTGTGAGAGAATAAAATGCCAACAGGAGCATAAGACCATTCATAAGCTCAGGGTCAGGCTTTTTGGTTTTCAATACACAGGGAACGCAGCTACAGTCTTAGGCTAGTAGTAACTGTCTTTTGAGAAATTCCTATTTGTTGCCTGCAGGCCTTTCATTAAATAAATAAAGTGGGCCGACTCTGAGAAAGCAAACACTCTACCAAGGGCTGGATGTGATAGCAACTGAGAACCGATGGAAACTCAAATGCAGTAGAAAACCAGATGGAGCACTTATGATACAGCTGTTCGGAGGCTCTGCAGCAGCGGTTGGGTCATGTTATTGCTCATGGTAATAATAAAGTCTGATATAATTTCTCTACTCCAAACCCAGCTACTCACCTCTGCAATGATCTTGGAAGTGGGGTGGAGGAGATACACAGAATCAGTATATGGTTTGAACAGATATACATTCATGTTTGCTATATTAAGAAAGCAAAGATAAATTCAAGTATTATAGTCATGATGGACACAATCTCCAATGATAAAGTTGCTATTGATAATAAGGAATATTGATAATAACAAATTCCTGTCTGAAAGCATCCCTCGTAGCCACTTACCTAGACGTCAGAGTCAAAGACAAATTGAAAATACTGGAGCTATTCATTTCTAAAACCTTTTCCTAAAATGAGCTCAGATTATGACATTGTAGTGCCTTATTCTTAAAGTTTAGAAGCATTTTACTTTCAGTTATTTAAGGAAAGAACTAAAAAGATGACAAATTTTCTGAACAGGAAAGAAATAATGTTTTGTACCTATAAAATAAATGCATGATTTATAATATGCATCAAAATTGTATAGTTGGGTAATATATTCCATTTGCAATGTTTAATCAGTAATGGGGATGAATAGAATGCAAGATTCTCTTCATTGGCTTGATCTCTACAAAAATGAAATAAGCGAAGTATACATATATTATACACTGTGCACCTCATTTAAATCTGATTCAGAAATATTTCATTTGCTATTTGGTTGGGGATAAAGAGTCACATCAGATTAAGTAGCCTTTTGGGTATAACTTATAGAACTCATTATATAGATTTTAAGTTTTATTTTTAAAGACACTATATTCATCTAAGGTTAGGATGTTTAGTCAATGTTTCTATTTTTCCACAAAAGAAGAAATACAAGTTTCTTTATATAATCCGAGCTTATTTATTTATTCTTCTATTTATTAGTAGGGCCTAGATACTCATTATTAACTGCAAAGGCATGATTGTATAGCTGATGGAATTTGATGCCAAACTTTTAATTTCATTCCTCTGGGTAGAGTTGTACAACATACAATTTTGTTCACTTCAGGTAATATTTCATTTAAAAAAAAAAAAACCTTTCAGAAGTTCCCTTCCTTAGGAAAGTAGCTTTTTGGCCTTACACTACCTACTTCTATGTTGTTATGAAAACCAATAGTTTTGTTCAGTTTTTCTTATCACAGTAAATTTATACTGGCTTAGTTTTTCACTGTAAATCCTCCAACAATTTAATTATAAACACTTTGTATCATTTTAATTTTTTTAGATAATTTATTTTGAAACAATTTCAAACAAAATATTTCAAGTACATTATAAATAATTAATTTTTCTCCATGTTTTTGATCTTGAGTTAGTTTCCTTGTACTTCACAGGAACCATTTTAATTCTAGTAATATAATCACAAAAATACAGGCAGAATGTAAATTTCAGATACAGAACTATTACATTTGAACCATTTACATTAAGAAATTCAATGAATTAACAGTAAGCAGAGAAGGAAGAGGTATTTTACAATAAATATTATTGCCCTTAATTTTTTTATAAAGGTGAATAAAATTATTTTAAAATATGTATTTCTAACTAGCATCTTGCATGTACTATTTTAATTTATCCATCTGACAGCTAAGGTACCTTCTAAATAATCATTAATATTTTATGGATTTAATGGAAACAATACTTTTGAGAGAAGTGAGCTAACAAATATGAACTATAAAATTGCCCAAGTGGTGAATATAATTTTTAGCTGATTTTTCTGATTTCAGTGAATAAAATTCTTCAAATTCAGACTTAGTGTCATCCGCTGTATAAGGAAAGAGACACATTTTTTTGCTCTTACTGGGACATCAGCATTTAGTAGTTTTCCAGTAGCAAATTGTTACCCCAGGTAGCTTTCAAAGGTATTAAATTGTTTTCTTCACCGGGTTAATTGCATTTCTTTGTTTGCTTTAGACTTCCTTAATACAGTTATACTTAGCTGAAGATAGAATCTCTATTGAAAATCATTTCTGCACTGTGTAATTATCTAATACCTAGTAACCTCTCAGGAAGGGCTTGCAGCTCAAAAATAAAAAGCATATTTTTTTCATAAATTTGTCACAGTTACCATAGAAATAGAAGTAGAAACAAAAGTGAGACAATGACAAAAGAATAAATGGAAAAATTTCTCATTCCAGCACATATAGATAATATGAGATATTGTTTTTCTCCAGCCTTTCTGTACCTACGCATTTGAATTTTGTAACACTTCAAATTTTTTTTAGGTACTTGATTAAAACAACAATGATTGTCCTATATTTTCTCAGAAGTGTATATGATTTTATTTGTAGGATGTTATAGTATATGATTCTAACAGATACACATTTATTAGCAAATGAAATGTACATTATATGGTCATTATATGTTTCTGGGGATGGCGGGTAGAGGTAAAGACAACAGAGTGGTGTGTGCTGGACTCGTAGACTAGCCTTTCTTTGCCTCTATCTTATTTAGTTTTTAACAACACTCTTTTACAATACCATGATGTTTAGTTTGTCAGTTACTGATCTAAGATAAGGAGTAATTACTACAATTTAAGAAATCAAGTGAACAATTTTCACTTGGTAGTATGGCATATTCATCATTTTGCTACTAATAGTTAAAATACTGTAGGAATAAGATACCTCTACTTTTATTTTCACTGTTGGCAAGGAGATATTCACTAATATATTCATATTTTTAATTTCTTATTTGGTATCTGATTCATTTCAACTTCATTACAACATTTTTGATGACATTTCTGATAAATCTAAAGAAGTCTCAAAATTGAGGGATGGTCAGATAGCTCAGAGCATTAAGGCGTGTGCTTATGGGTCAGGAGTTTGATCCCTGGCCCACCATGCTGGCCCTGTCCCCAGGGCACACTAAGACAGCAACTGAGACTGGGAATGATGGTGTACACCTGTAATCCCAGCGTTTGGGAGGCTGAAAACAGGAGAATAACTTTAAGTCTAATCTGTATAGTGAGTCCCTGTAGACCCTGTAAACCCTGTACTAAATACATAAAAAAGAACCATCAAAAATGAAAAGTTTAATACTATTGAAATGCTTATATATTATATAAAAATTTTAATAGAACACTTAAAATTTGAGACAATTTTCCTAGAGTTACAAAACACTTTACATTCATGTTAGTGCATATATGTGAAATTTTTCAAAATGCCATTAAAATATTGAGTTTAATAAAAGGTTTTCCATGTAAAACTAATGTATAAGATAATAGAAATTTTATAATCAAATTTTACTATGAAAATTACCTTCCACATAACTATCAAATACAATTAAGTGTAAGACTATATAAGATTTTATAACTGTGCAACTTTTATATAACTTTTCATAGTTAAGGAATGTGATTACAGAGGGTATAATTCTGTATTCAGAACATATCAATATTCCAAAAATTACCATGTAAATTCATAAATTTAAAGAATAAAAAATAAATAGGAAAATTATCATAAATAATATCTTACTCATAAATAAATTTAGTGAACTAAAAGCACATGATACCTGACTGTAGCTCTTGTAAAATTGAATTCTTTATATCTAATACTGGGATAAATTATGTAATGAGTTAAAGTTAATTTTCTGTTCTCTTCTTTTTTATAAGAATGTATTAGGTTGTTACGGGGTCTCACTATACAGCTCAGACTTGTGGTGATCCTCCTGCTTTCGGCCTCCCCAGCACTGGGATTATAGGTGTGTGCAACCGTGCCTGGACTCTGGCTGGATCAGCCCTCTCTAAGGGCAGGCTGGCAGAGCATGTGGTGCTGGGGATCAAACCGTGGTCCCTGTGCCTGCCTAAGCTTGCCTGAGCAGACACTTTAGTCTACTAAGCTGTTTCTGGCCCCTAAAGGTAATTTTAAAAAGCTGTAAAAATTAGCTTCATGAATGTAAATTTGTTATTTAGAAAATATTGTTCTTATGTAATCCTTGTAAGAAAAAAATACAGCTAGGAAGGCTGCTTATTAGCTTTGGCCTGCCTTAGTTACTCTTTAGAAGTGGAGAAAGAGAAAACTGTCATTTTGTCTTTTACTTAAGTAGCCACTTCTATTGCTCCATTTTCTATATATCCTGGACTATGATATCTTAGGAAATTTCAAAATAAGTACTGTAAATATTTTGGAGTATACATTTTGTAAAATATATCCTTACCATTTTACCAGTAGTAGCAATTTAGCAAAATTTTCTTCTGAAACTTTATCAATTTTACATGAAAGAGTTGTGAGACTTACAGTTAACATTCTCATATTTGCAGTATATCTTTGCTTAAAAATGCTAATTGATTAAACTTTTTGATAACTAAATCTTTTTAGCTTAATAAACACATTTAGATTAAAAATATGATTCTATTTTATTGCTTCATAATATTTCTGAACAGTATAACCTGTCTTATAAAATAATTGTTTTTCATTGAATTCCAGTGAGTCTTATTCTATAGTTTCAAATTTCAGTTCCCGGAATGGTTTCAGTGTATTACTTGCAAAGTATTCTTGACTTAAAAAGGTCTACTGAACCATTTAACTCGTGAACAAGAGAGTATACTGTTAGTGTAAATTATGTAAAAAATAAATTATGCATTAATAATAAAAGGAGAAGTTTGTTTCATTGCACAACTGAAAACTGCTGAACATTTAGATTAGAAAGCTTCTTTTACATCAAACTTTTTATCCTTGCAATTCAAAGAAACGTTCTTCTTAAACTTAACCAAAAAAATTGTATACATTTAAAGTCTACATTATGCAATCAAGAAATCCTTATTTTGATTCTGCAGCTATTGAACAGTAAGGTACAAGTAACGAACTCATCAGAATTCAGTTTGTTTTGAGAACCATTAAAATCTAGTGGAGAGTATCAGTGGGCAGCTACATGTAAGTACCAAATGTAGCACAGAATATTGCGATTGTAAATAGAACAACATAAATGATGAGTTATCCATGTTCTATCCAATTTACTTGTATCTCCAGAAAATTTTGAAGTATGATTTAAAATTTTAAGTATTTCCACAACCTATTGCTTAAGGATTCATCCAAGGAAACATACTATATCCTGTTAAATCAGTGTGATTTCTTTCGAAGAAGTGTTAATTATACAAACATGATTCTGGTTTTCATTCTGTTTTGTTTTGGCCTTCTGCAGTTAGGTTGTGCTAAAGATTTATTGGTAAGTTTATTTTGCCTGAGGGTAATAACTGGGAAAGTTGAAACAATCATTTGTCCAGTGTAAAACTATTTCACTGTGATTAAAATTGTTTTTATATTTTACCATACTTTCATAAGATTTAAAAATGAGCATTAATTAAGCATCAACTCTTTCCCAGATCTTCTGCTAAACATTTTATATTTTCTCAATTTATTTAAGACAAGATGAATAAATTATTACCAAGAACTATGTATTTATTAGTTCTTCAATATAAAAATGCTAATGGAAAGATTTTGACTTCATTTTTTTGTTTTTGTTTTTGTTTTAAGGAAGGGTCTATAAGGCGTTCAAGGTCTCACTATTAAATCCAACTTGTAATGATTCTCCTTTTTACAGCCTCCCAAGAGCTGGGATTACAGGCACGTGTCACCACACACAGTCTCTTGTTTCAGCGCGCCTTGGGGGCGGGGGTGGGGCAGGCACTGCAGGCCCGGGTATCGAACCCCTGGCCCCTGAGCTTGCTCACAGGGGCTTTAATCTGCTGAGCTATTTGGACTACTTACTTTATATTTAAGAAATTTTGTCCAAAACAGGGCTTTAGAGGATACTAATACAATCTTTAAAAAATATAACATTGCAGAAAATGAATGCTTACCACTGTATACGAATGAAATATTACCATCTAAACACATTAGTATTATGATTGTTTGTTGATTGATTGATTCATTGATTGCAGTACTGGAGATGAAACTCAGGGACATTGCACTTGCCACACAGGCACTTATGCCACTGAGCTATCTCCCTGGTCCACATTTTAATATACCAAAATTACAGTTGTTTAAATGCAATAGAAAAAAAATACCCTCCTCCAATTCCAGGAGCATCATAAATGCAAGATTTGTAGTACATTTTACACTTCAGTCTACACAAAGAAAGCAATTTAACACTTGGCTATGTGTTTGCATTTGTTATCTTTTTGAATAATATGTCCTACACTTGAGTGTCTTTTTTACTTTTAATTTAAGAAGAAATATAAAATCACAGAATTTTCTTTTGTTGAAAACACTTTTTTGATTCACTAATTATGTATTATTATCTTAGGGATGGGCTATGACTGGCCTTCCAGAGTTTTTATTATAAAGGAATTCACTGACAGGTGCATACTTCTTACCAGACAACAAAATCTCCCATAAAATTTGAATATAGGCACAGCATTTTGTTATAGTCAAAGAGCAGTTTTAAAATTTAGGATTGACTTAGATGCAGGGACCGGAGTTCGATCCCCAGCATCCCATGCTATCCCCCACCCCTGGGGCATGCTGAGAGGGTAACAGACTAGGCGTGGTGTCAGTTCTAAGAGATGCTAAAATCCTCATAGTTTCAGCATTGTGGAAAAGTCCAAGTCTCAAGTCTTCATCCAGATGTAAGGCAAACATTTGTTTGCAAGATTCTACATGAATGAGGAGTTAAACACTTACAACATTCAATGACACAAGATACACATTTCTATTCCAAAAGTTATAAACAGTGATACAAAGAATTGGGACCAAGGCAAGTCCAGATTCCATCAGGGCAAACATTAAGTCCTCAAACAGTTTCATGTACTGAATCTGAGGCAGTTTCTGGCACCTTGTAAGCTCCAATGTGCTTGAATGGCTCCACCCCTGGGACACGTCTGGTGGCGATAGTTCCACAGCTGCTTTTATAGATCCTCTTTGAAGCTTTCCTTAGATAATCAGGAAATGTCCGAACTTCTGGGGTCTCCTTTGCACATTAGGCTTCACATTCACAGACTCACACATGGATTTGTGAAAGAAAGGCACATTCTCTGGCCTCCCAGCATTTTCAAAATTTCTGTGGAAGCCTCACTGACCACAGAACAATTCCATTCTGCAGGCACCCAACCAGCTCTACATGGATGATGCTGAGTTCTGCTGCCAACTGGAGCAGTAGCTTGGCTTCCCTTTCTTGTGGTTGTAGGACTTTAATGCCTGAATCAATGAGCACTCTGCATCCAATTTGAAAGAACAAATTTTCTATGCCACAGCTATTTTAGAACATGGTGCTCTGTGGCAATATGGTAGCCAGGTTTTTATTTACATTCCCATGATGTTTAGCAATAGTCAACCATTTACAGCATGCCTGTTAGTCATTTACGTGTCTCCTTTGAACAATTCCTGTATACGTCTATTGCCCATTTTAATCAGATTATTATTATTATTATCTCAAGTATCTCAGATTTATAGTTTTGAATTATTTTTCAACTTTTGTATCCATTTTCTGTTTATCCCAGTCTGATTATTCAGAAGACTGTTTTGGGGCCAGGGAGAAAGCTCAGCGGACTAAGCACTTGCTTTGGCAAGCGCAGGGACCAGGGTTCAAACCGGATCTTACATGCTTCACTGGCCCCACCTTATGGGGCGCTCTAGGCCAGTGGCTGTGTCCAGACGTAGTGGCACATGCCTGTAATCCCAATACTAGGGAGGCTGAAAACAGGAGGATCACTACAAGTCCCAGCTGCTTAGTGAGTCCCTGTACCAAATACATTAAAAAAAAAAGACTTTATTCTATTTTTTTTCTCATTAAGCTTTAATGGGTCTCAAAATTCTGTGACAGATTTTTGGTCAAGTTGTTTCCATTAAAAATATTGATTTTAAAATCAATATTAAAAAAATCTTAGAAAAATAAAACCTAATAACTTAAAAACTGCCACACCATCCCCCCCCAAAAAAAAAAGATTCACAAAACATACTCCTTTCCTTTTGAAGGTTTTAGGAACCATTGTTATCATTAATCAGTCTTTCACTATTGAACTTAAATGGCCAATTGGGAGAAATAGTTCTGAGACTGATCTTCCACTGCTGATTAAGACTGGAGTGGCAGATGTTAGGGATAATATTCATTTAGCCTTCTGAGCTGTCTGGGAAGACTTGGTGACCTTGACAGCTCCAGCAGCTTTCTTGTCTACAGCTTTGATTACAGCTGCAGCAACTGTCTGTCTCATATCATATACAGTGAAAGGACCCCGAGGTGGGTAGTCAGAGAAGCTCTTGACACACATGGGCTTGCCTAGGACTATGTCAACAAAGGAAGCGTCACCAGATTTCAAAAAGCTTGGGCCCGTCTTCCAGCTTCTTACTAGACAGGTGGCCAATGTTTTCTTTCAGCTCAGCAAACTTGCAAGTTATGTGAGCTGCATGACAATCCAGTATAGGGGCATAGCCAGCACTGATCTGGCCTGGATGGTTCAGGATAATTACCTGAAGGGCTGGGGATATAGCTCAATGGCTTAAGCGCCTGCCTGGCAAGTGCAAGGTCCTGAGTTCAATCCCTAGTACCATAAATAAATAAATAAATAAATAAATAAATAAATAAATAAATAAAATCACTTGAGCAGTAAAACCAGCTGCTTCCATTGGTGGGTCATTATTGCTGTCACCCAAAACACTGCCACACTGGACATCTTTCACAGATACGTTCTTGACATTGAAGCCCACATTGTCGCCAGGAATAACTTCACACAAAGCTTCATGGTGCATTTCAACAGACTTGACTTCAGATGTGACATTGACTGGAACAAAGGTAACCACAGTGCGGAGTTTGAGAACACCAGTCCCCACTCAGCCCACAGGGACAGGGCCAATACCACCAATTTTGTAAACGTTCTGTAGGAGCAGCCACAAAGGCTTGTCAGTTGGGGGAGTGGGTGGAGGGATGCAATCCAAAGCTTCAAGTATTGGTTCTGCTGGCATTGTCATCTTACAAGTGACTTTCCATCTTTTGAACCAAAGCATATTAGCACTTGGCTCCAGCGTGTTGTCACCATTTCACCCAGATTTTTTTTTTTTTTTTTTCAGAACCGGGGATTGAAATCAGACCCTTGTGCTTGCCAGAGAAGTGCTTATTCTACTGAGCTATCTCCCCAGCCCTAATAATTTTTTTTTTCAGAACCAAGGATTGAACTCAAGCCCTCGCACTTGCCAAGCAAGTGCTTACTCTACTGAGCTATGTCCCAGGCCCTCATCCAGAAATTGGCCCAAAAGCTATGGTGTTAGGGCTATAGCCGATTTTCTTGATGTAGGTGCCGACTTCCTTAACAATTTCCTCATATCTCTTCCTGCTATAGGGCAGCTCAGTGGGATCCATTTTGTCAACACCCACAATTAAGTGTTTCACACCCAGTGTGTAAGCCAGAAGGGCATGCTCACAGGACTCCCCATTCTTGGAGATACCAGCTTCGAATTCACCAACACCAGCAGAAACAATCAGGACAGCATAGTCAATGTGAGATGTGCCTATAATCATGTTTTTGAAGAAGTCTCTGTGTCCAGGGGCATCAGTGATGCTCACATAGTGCTTGCTGGTCTCAGATTTCCGCAGGGGATGTCAACGGTGATACCACACTCACATTCAGCTACCAGCTTGTCCCCATCTCAACAGCCTCCTTCTCAAATTTTTTGATGGTTCTTGTGTTGATGCCACCACATTTGTAGATCAGATGGCCGGTGGTGGTGGACTTGCTGGAGTCCTGGCGTCTGATGAGGATGATACAAATGTGAGTCTTTTCCTTTCCCATGTTGACTTTGATTTATTGGTGGTTTTCACTACACCTGTGCTCTTGCAGCACACCCATTGAGAAAAAGCTGTTTTCATTCTATTGTGTTTTTTAGAAATTTTATCAAAACTCAGTTGGCTTTAGGGGTGTGAGTTTACCTCCAAACTCCCTACTCTGTTTAATTTATCTCTGTATCTATTTCTATGCCAATACTTTGCTATTTTGATTACTAAACGTGGTAATATGTTTTGAAGTTAGTTATATTTTTCAAGTTAAATTAAGTATCATTATTTCAATGGTAATGACATCAAAACTGTAGGTTGTTTGGGGTTATGTATTAGCTTTCTGTCACTGGGGTAAAATTCCTGAGGTCATCAATGTATAAAGGGGAAAGAGTTTCGGGGTGTGATTTCAGAGTTCCTGGTCTCTAGCCATTTGGCCCCTTAAGCTCTGTGGCAGCAGAGCACACTATGGTGGAAACATATGGCGGAGAAGGCTGCTCCCCTCATGGGACCAGGAAACAAGAGAGAGAAAAGGCACTGCGGACCAAAATTACCTTCAAGGAAACATCCTCAATGGCCTATTTACTTCCTTTATGTTCCACCTGCTCAAGTTTCAACCATTTCCCAATAATGCCACAGACTGCTGATCAAGCCTTTAAGACATGCGACTTTTTTTTTTTTTTTTTTTTTTTTTTTTTTTTTTTGTATTTTAGTAAGGGTCTACAGGATCTCACTACCTAGATTGGACTCATAGTGATTCTTCTGGGTTCAGGCTCTCAAAGAGCAACCGTGCCCAGCCTCAAACATCATCTGAGCAACACGGGGGCAGGGCCAGTGGGCATACCAGGGATGGCATCCCAGCCGCTGTGCGCTGAGCTATTATACTTTGGTAGCTACACTTTATCCAAATGTAAAGCAAACATTTTAACAATATTAAATCTTATAATTCATTAATGCAGGCTGTCTTTCCTTTTTTTTTTTTTTTTTTTTTTCATTTTGGGACAGGGTCCACAGGGTGTTCAGGGTCTCACTGCTAGATCAGACTTGAAGTGATCCTCCTATTTACAGCCTCCCAAGAGCCCTGGAGGCTGGGCTGGCACAGCAGGTTCGGGAAATTGAACGCTGGGCCCCTGCACCTGCTTGCAGGCCCTTTAATCAGCTGAGCTATTTGGCTGGCCCTTGTCTTTCCATTTTTAGATCTTCTCAAATTTCTTTTTTTTTTAAATAAATTTAATTGTGGGGAAATTCCCTGTCTATTAAATTTATTCCTAAGTACGCTTTTAGGAATTGTAAATGCAGTCTCTTTCTTGATTCCTCTTTCATGTAACTTGCTGTTAGTGTTTAAAAACTATTGAATTTTAAGTACTGATTTTATTTCCTACATCATTTTGAATTTGTCTATAGTTCTAATAGTTGCTTGGTGGAATTTTTGGGTTTTCTTTATACATAATCTCATTATCCCAAGTAGTGCAAAACAAGAGTTGGAAAAAGCAATACCCAAAATAAAAAATAAGGCAACCCAAAACTTAAGGGAATGAGAAATTGGTACTGTAAGTAAGACATCTATCTGATCTCTTTCATTGAAGAGTAAAAACAAAGAGTTGCTACTGTTAAATAGAAAGTACTGTATAACAACATCACAATTACATGGGGCAAAAACATAGATTCATAAAATGCTAAGATGGAACAATAAATTGACTTTACTTGAGTTTACACATTCTTTCCCTTAAGCAGTAAAATGCATTTAGTAAAGAATTCATACTAATTTTTAAAAACTATTAATATTTATCTCACATGGTTATCCTGATCATTAAAAGCTGCAATGTGGTTATATGTGAAGACACATGCTTCTCTGGGATTATACTGGGATTATATCAAACTGAATCATAATCTACAACAGAGCACAAGCATGTAGAATGCATGTTTGAAGAATAACACCTAGAAAGCTAGCATAAGCTCAAGTTCTTGTTTCTGCACTGAAATAATTATACTACCAATCGATGTTTACTGTACTTGGGAATTATTTTCTAGGTATGCCTCAGCCTGGATGTTATTTTCTTTTTTTCTTACAAAAGTAGGTCAGTCTTTCTAACTCTACCCCTGGCATTGCAGCACAGAGAGGGAATTGTTCTTTTGTGGTCAAAGGCAGTTGTGACAGGCACAGTTTTATCAAAATTGCAAAAGAGTGATATTCACCTTTATGTTTCAAGATGGAATGGATTCATGGAGCAGATGAAATAAAAAAATCTCAAAAGGGCCTTAGAAATGCAGGTAATGCATATTCCATTCTCGCACCTGTCTTTCTTAAAATTAACAGCAAATAAATTGAAAACTCTGGTACAAATGAGCAGCAGAAGTAAGTTGTTTTTGATAAAATCTTTCAGACAAATGCTTCAAAATTTAGAACCAAAAATACAAAAGATGAAGGTAAATATTAAAGGCGAAGAGAATGGTGAAGTTCCTTATCTTGTCTTCATAAAGAACATCGTTTGTTCACAAATGAGGCTTGAAAAATTAAGTATGGATCGCATTACATTTAAGCCTGTGCTTAATTTCAGTATGTGAGGATGGATGCAGAAAGCTTTGTGTGTGGGTCTGCATAACTGAGTCTGCTTATGCGGGGGGTTGTACTTGTGGATACCAATCACTGTATATATTGTGAATTGTGTGATGTTCATCAGTCCATGGTGAGTAATGCTTCTGTGTGTTTGAGTCTAGACAAGTGAGTTTAAAGTCAGTGAAATATACATTTAAAAATGTAAAAAATGGAAAATGATTTTATTTGACAGCTTAAGTCAGATCCCATAGACAAATGTATATAAGAACTCTTTCCAAGTAATATCTAAGACACCATACTACCCCCTAAAAATAACTAAAATGCAGTTCCAACAACCTGCAAACATGTGACCTGAGTTGACAGAAGGAACATCACACATAACATTCAGACAAAGACTCTGAAATAGGCAGTGTATTTCCCATGATCCTGAAGGGCCCAATGTAATTATTCTATCCTTTACAGGGGGTTGTTGAATACAGAAAAATAAGTAGAGTTCTGGCAGAAGAGAAAAGAGGGATTCAAAATGTGACAGACACCTCAACTGCTGCATCTGGCATTGAAGACGGGGGAGAAGACCTTAAGCGGGGGAACATGGCACCCCCTGAGGTGCCAGCAATCCTTGGTGGGTGCCAACAAGGATATGGGTGCTTCAGTTCCATAGACAACTGCACACTGCCAACAACTTCGGTGAGTCTAAAAATGTATTTTCATCTTGAGAATCTATGAGATACCTATGTGTTGGCACCTGCATCTTAGTCCAGTGAAACCTAAATTAGACTACTGAAATACAGAGCTACAAAAAAGATAAAATTGAGTTGTTGTAAGGTGGTAATCTTACAATTCTGTCAACAAAATTCTACAGTTTTAAGTCATGAATCTATGATAATTTTATAGATTCATGGTTAAAGGATAGCTGATTAAATGATTCCCATGAGCCTACTGTGGGATTGCCATTAGCAAGGGACCTTCAGGTAAGTTTAATATTCACAAAAATTTGCATTTAACGTGTTACTATTCCTAGCCTGCAGATGAGAAAGCTGAAATACAGAAAGAGAAACCCTAACTTTCTAAATGCAACACATCTGGTGAACTCTGTGACAGTGAAAAGTAAGTATTAAAATCAGATATTTTAAACCTCTACGACCCATATTTACATATTCTACACGCACATTCCATTCACACATGTCACACACCCAGACACTTATTTTAAAAAGCTTCTTAGAAGATAGCATAATACACTATGGTATATGAATCAACTATTTTAATGTCTATTTCAATGAAATGCTTCTAGTAATAAGCATTGAAATTGATATAAATTACGTTGCTTAGTTTCTTCAAATATATTTACTTTAGACAGCTAGTAAAAATACTTATCAGGCTGCTGGTTAAAAATTTGCTAGATAAATTTTTAAAAGAAATCACATGTAACATAATTTTTATGTCAACATAATATATGCACCTAATTATATACAAACGAAGTTAAGATTCAAAAAACCTGAAGTTTGATGAGTATTAAGTTAAAACTAATTCTCAGTCAAAATATTATAAGGAAACAGAGGATCAAATAATCTTTGTATGTATGTGTGTGAGGTTTAGCTACCATTTAAAGAAAATGTATTTACATTTATTACTTAATTTTTCCTGAATTTTATGTGTTTATTATCAAACCATCACTTACACCATGGGCTTAATCCCTGTGAGTAATCTCAATGAGATTAGGTAAGGTCCTCAATCACCAAAAGAAGGAATTACAGCTAGCATTTTATTAATGGTTTTATGAGGGCCTAAAAATAAACAACTCAATTATAACATCCCTCTAATTTCTGATCAACAGAAACTGCTATGTGTCATTCTAGACGACTAAATTTGGCAATACTCTGGTGAGCTGGGATCAGCTGGCCCAGCTCACACATGTGCAGAGCTTTCCTAGAGACTAATTCAATGATTTAAGAACTTTGGGGGACTATCCATGGCCTGGAGCACTCTGGAGAAGACTGACCTTTGGCCTCCAGTGCACAGGCATGGAGCTTGTGCTGGCACTGGTCCAACCGTTTAAGAACTTAGGAGGATTCCAGGTGGCCCATGGGATCCTGGTGAATCCAAAACACAGCCGCCACCTACATCTTACATGACAGTGATGCTGAACATCGGCCAGTTGGCTGTACTAGTAGTGAGAGACTTGATGAGTCCTACCCTGCTCCCACTGTATCAGAAACCATACAGACCCACTCCTTGCTGCTCTCCCACCACTGCTGTTTGCTGATTGTTGGTAGCTTTAAAAATGAAGAAAAAAAAAAAAAGAGTAAAAGCCAACCTCAGTCCTCCAGTCTACCCAGATTAAATCCAGAGAAAATGACATGCAAGAACTTGCAAATCACACACCTGAAATTTCTAAAATGATAGCAACTGAAGTAAATAAACAAGGCTATAGAAGAAATAAGATCAGAAATAATATTTGTCATAAATGAACTGACAGGGGGCTGGCCAAATAGCTCTGTGTACTAAAGCACCTGCTTAGGCAGAGCAGAGCACTAGTGTTCAATCCACAGTGCGCCATGCTGGCCTTACCCTGGGACATGCTGAGACAATGATTGAGACTGGGCATGGTGGTGCATGCCTGTCATCCCAGCACTTGGGAGGCTGAAAATAGGAGAAACATTATGAGTCCGATCTGGGCAGTGAGGGCCTGTAGACACTGTAGTCTGTAGGCCCGGTACTAAATACATAAAAAAAAAAATCAAAGAATCATCAAATCAAGAAGAGAGGCCAGTCAGATAGCTCAGCGTGATAAAGCGCCTGCTTAGGCAGGCACAGACTGGGGTTCGATCCCTGGCATGCTGTGCCACGCTGAGAAAGGGACTGAGACTGTGCATGGTGGAGCACACTTGTAATCCCAGTGCTTGGAAGGCTTAAAACAGGAGGAGCATTATGAATCTGATCTGTGCAATGAGACCCTGTAGACTTACTACTAAATACATTAAAAAAAAAAAGAAAAAGAAAAAGAAAAAACAAGAAGAGAATGGAGTGAAGTATTTCTGGCCAAGAAACAAAATAGCTTCCAACCCATGTTGCTGTACCCTGCAAAATTATGTACAAAAATCAATAATGAGAAAGGATCCTTCCATGACAAAGAACAACTGAAGAAATTCATCACCACCTAACCAACACTACAAAAACTACTGACAGATATTCTAGAAAGAGACAGAGGTGACCAGGGTGTCAAGAATAACAGAAACACGAACCACCAAACAGAGCAAGTAACTCAAAAGACAGAAAAAGTATGGACTCTGTAACAGGAAAATAACATAACAAATATCAGCCAATACATACCAGTTATAACCATCAATAAAAGGCCTCAATTCACCAATCAAAAGAAATAGACTAGCAGAGTAGATTGAGAAACAAAATCCAACAAAATGATGCACATAAAAATACATTTATCTCAAAAGGAAATTCGCAGACTAAAAGTCAAAGGCTAGAACACAATTCTCCATGAAACAAGAAATTACAAAAACCTTAGGTAGTTATTCTGGTTGCTGAAAAAGTCAATTTCAAAATAAAAATCATTCAAATAGTTAAGGAAGGTCACTGTATGCTTGTTAAGGAAAAACTGTGAGAAGAGACAACAATTATAAATATATAAGTACCAAATGTAGGCACTCATACTTATAAGACAAATGAAAATAGACATGAAAATCAAACTAGCAATAATATATTATAATGGAGGATTTAATACACCACTGTCACGAAAAGATATATCAACTAGGTTAAAAATCAACAAAGATATAACAGAACTAAACAAAACTTGTGAAGAAAGGAACTTAGTAAAACTTTACAGTTTTTCACCCAAAAATAATACAATATATACTCTTATTAGCTACACACAGAATATTCTCCAAAATAGACCATATACTAGCACACAGAGCATGCTTAAGTAAATGAAAAGGAATTGAAATTACTTCATGTATACTACTGACCACACTGCAATGAAGCAGGAAATTATTGGCCAAAGAAACACTTTAAACACATAGAAATTAAATAATAACCTCCTAAAAAACCAGTGGGTCACAGAAGAAATTAAAGAAAAAAATCAAAAAAATTTTAAAATCTAATGAAAATTCAAATACAACTTACTGGAACCTGTGGAATACAATGAAAGCTGTTCTAAGAGGGAAATTTATAGCAGAAAATTCTCACATTATCAAAACAGAACAAGCCCATATAAGCGATCTTATCCTACATGTGAGAGCCTTTAGAAAAAGAAGAGCAAGTCAAGCCCACATCCCAAAGAGGGAGCAAAACTATAAAGATTAGAGCAGAGATTATTGCAATGCATATGAAGAAAACAATACAAAGAATAAATAAATCAAAGAGATAGTTTTATGCAAGAATAAATAAAATTGATAAACACCTCCCTTCCCTTATCAAAAAAGGAAAGAAAAAACCCAAATTCATGCAATAAGGATTAAGATATACCAAATCACTGCAGACCCTAGAGATATTAAGAAATTCATCAATACCTACATCCAAAATATTTACTTTCATGGTATTGAAAACACAGAGGAAACAGACAGTTTCCTAGATACACATTAAACACCAATGCTGAGTTAGGAAGATATACACATTCTGACTAACCCAATAATGGAATACAAAAGTGAAAATGTAATAAAGCTCCTACCAACAAAGAAAAGCCCAGGTCCAGAGATTCAAAGCTGAATTCTACAGGAAAATTAGAGAAGATTTAATGCCAACTTTTCTCACACTCTTCTGTGAAATTGAAAAGGAAGCAATTATCCCACATGCATTCCTGGAGGTAAGTATTACTCTGATTTCAAAACCAGAGAAAGATCCAAGTTAAAAAAAAAAAAAAAAAAAAAAAAAAAGAACTAAAGGCAAAATCTTCCTAAGGAACATAGATCAAAAAAAACCACAATAAAATACTAGCAAACAGAATGCAGCAAATCATCAAGTTATACATCATGACCAAGTGGGATTCATCCCAGGATTACAAGGATGGTTCAATATGCACAAATACATGTGTAATATACATCAACCGAGCCAGGAACAAAACCCACATGGTTGTCTCAACAGATGAAAAAAAAGAAAGAAAGAAAGCATTTGATAATGTCCAACACTTAGTCATAATAAAAAGATACAGAAAATCAGAAGCGATGCTCCAGAAAGCCTTCACTTTAAAATCAGGAAGAAGACAAGGATGCCCACTGTCTCCACTGCTATAGTTCAATATAATTCTGGAAACACTAGCCAGAGCAGTTAGACAAGAGAGAGAAAAGGAATAATGAGGGCTGGATAGATATCTCAGTGGATTAAAGCACCTGCTTAGGCAGACACAGGGACTGGGGTTCAATCCCTGGCATGCTGTGTTAGTTACCCCCCGGGTCACACTGAGATGGCAATTAAGACTGGGTGTGGTGGCTTGTGCCTGTCATCTCAGCACTTAAGAGGCTGACAACATTAGGATCACTACAATCTGATCTGTGTAGTGAGACCCTTTAGGTCATTTACTAAATACATAAAAAAATGATCGGAGAAGAAGTGAAATTATCATTATTTGCAGGTGATATGATACTCTATATAGAAGACACCAAAACCTCCACCAAGAGTCTTGTAGATTTGAAGACAAGTTCATTAACATACAAAATCAACACCCAAAAATCCCTAGCATTTTGTGCACAAACAATGAATACACTGAGAAAAGAATTAGGGAAACAATGCCTTTTATAATAATAGCCAAAAATGAAATACTTAGGATTAAGTCTCTCTAAGGAAATAAAAGATTTATATGGTGAAAATTATGGCACTCTAAGAAAAAAGATTCAGAGGTTTTGAGAAAACACCAAGATATCCCATGCTCTTAGATAGGAAGAACCAATATTGTGAAAATTACTGTTATCCCAAAATTGTTATACAGAATAATGCAATGCCAATTAAAATACGATTACTGTGTCTCACAGAACTAAAGAAGACATTCCTCAACGTCATTGGAACCAGAAGAGATCCATAATATCAAAGCAAACCTGGGAAACAAAGAAAAGGCAGGAGGCATAACAATCCCTGACTTGAAATTATACTATAAAGCTACTGTCATAAAATCAGTATGCTTCTGGAATTAAGACAGACCTGAAGATCAATAGAACTGATTAGAAGGTGCAGACACAACTACAAACACACTCAGCCATAATGTCTTTGATAAAGGGGTCAAACATGTTCATTGGAAGAAAGATAAGCGGTGCTGGAAAAACTGGCTTCTCCATGCAAAGCTTAAAATTATACCCATATCCGTCTATCACCATGCACTAAACTTCAGCCACAATTGATCAAGGATGTAAATATTAAAAGGGAAATACTATATCTTCTGGAGGAAAATGTAAGTAGACTTCTTAAACACACAGTATAGGTAGAGAATTCATGAACAAACACCAAACTGCATGGGAAATACTTCAAAGAATCCACAGCTTGGATCTCATCTTTTTTGAAAATTTTCTGTACTTAAAAGGAAATATCTAGCAGAGTAGAAAGAAAACCTACAAACTGGGAAAATATTATAGCCTACTGTCCTTCTGACCAAAGCCTTTTGAGAACATATAAAGAATTTTAAAAAATCAGGCACCCAAAGTTCAAAGACCCAATCCCAACATTGGTATCTGAGATGTATGTATACTTTTTGGAAAAGAAATAGAAATGGCAAGCAAATATACAAAAAAAAATGTTCAACATCATCGATCAAGAAATGCAAATTAATACAACACCGAGATTCCATCTTACCCTAGAAAGAACAACTAACATCAAGAAGTCAGCCAATAACAAATGCTGGAGCTGCTGTGGGGAAAAAGGAACCCTTTTGCAATGTTTGTGAGAGTGCAGAATGATACAACCACTATCCATCAGGGTATAGATTCCTTAAAAAGTTAGGATTGAAGGTCCCATTTAACCTAGTTATTCCACTCCTGGATATTTTTCCATAGAAAACTGAAAACATCATACCACAGTGATATATGTGCACCCATGCTTATAGCAGTGCAAATTATCATAACTAAATCTTGGAAACAACCCAATTTCCCATCAATTGAGGAATGGATAAAGAAGATGTGTTTTTACACAGTGGATTTTATTCAGCTATAAAACAGGATAAACTTGAGACTTTTATCAGTAAATGGATGCAACTAGAGACCATTCTCTTGAAATAAATCAGTCCCATGTGTGCAAACATCATATTTGCTCTCTATGTGAGAACCTGAAAGAGAAAGTAGAATCTGAAGGATATAATACATTCTGTGAAAAGAGAATGAACCTATTCAAAAGGATGGAATTACTGAGTTGAGGAGAAGGACAAGAGAGTTAGTGGGGAAAGATATATCTATGTATGTAAGCAGGATGGTTTGGTCAACTGTACTGTTGATACTTCCTGGTGTATAGAAAGGCGTAGATAATGCTTAACTTATTTTGCCTGCTTTACTCAATTGCTTGTTCTCTTCTCTATTTCTTATATTTTTCTTTCTTTTTTTCTTTCTTCCAATTTTGTATGCATGTGTTTGGTAAGATGAACAACTGGTTGGAAGACAACGCTACGAATTACAACAAATGCTGTGCAATTTATGTTACTTTGTTAAGTGAAATTGTGTACCACTTGTAAGTGTTCTGTTTTGATAGTATTTTGAACTCTTTCTCTCTTTGAAAAATAAAAAATGAGACTGCTAAATTTGTTACATTATCCACACTTGTAATATTTGTTGCAAATCCCACAGTTTTCTATAGCTCTTAGAGTGTGTTTTATGGTAAAAGAAAACTTTAACATATATTGGTGCTTAGAACTGGAGTGTTTGATATGCATATAAAACATGGGAGCATCTTTCATATCAATTCAGTAGAGGCTGAAATAATTTTCAGTAGTGTAGCAGAGAAAATTGAAATTACTTTGAATATACTGTTAGTAGAAATTTTTAAATTGTGGTTTACCATGCCTGAAAATGAAGTCTACAACAGGAATTGGAATATGCAATTATGGAGATCATTTATCTTGGTGAAAGTATATATATATATATATATATATATATATATATATATATATGTGTGTGTGTGTGTGTGTGTGTGTATGCATTACAAGGAGGATTTTAAAGTAACAAATATAAGTAGGATGGTGTTTAAACAAAAATTTCAACATTTTACTTGTTATTCTCTTGGTAGTTAAAACTATGAAAAGAAGAAGTTAAGAAAAAACTTTCAGATACTAAGAGTGGATTTCTCTGGCTAGCAAAATAGCTCAGTGGATATGGGCTCTAGACTACCAGTTGGACTCATGGAAAGCATTGTTATAACTCTAGGTCTTCAGCTGGACTCATGAGGACAAAGCTGTGAGACTCAGCTAGATACTAGGGTCTTTGGGGTGTGGACAGATTTCCTGCACTCATTGTGCACGATTATTTGGATGATTCATTATAAAATAATATTATTAAAATATAAAAATAAAGCTTCTGCAAGGAGGCACAGGCGCCAGGGATTAGATCCTAGGGCAGGCTGTGCTGGCCCTGCCTCCAGGACACAATGAGGCAGCAATTGAAACTGGCGTGGTGGCCCACGCCTGTTATTCCAGCTCTTCTGAGGCTGTAAACAAAGGGATCACTATAAGTCCTATCTAATAGTGAGACCCTAAACACCCTGTAGATCCTTTCCTAAAAACTAGGGGAAAAAATGGATTTCTGAAAACCCATGAGTGTCTTTGAAGATATTCAAGGTCCCTGAATGGCAAAGGATTCTAAAATTTAGATATAGGTTCCGGAAATTTGTCATACAAAGCAAAACTGATATTTTATTATATAGTTTTTGCTAAAACATCAGATGGATAGAAAATATTCAATAACACACAGAGCTGTTCAAGAGATATAGTGTAAGCCTCCCAGATCCTCTCAATGAAATGAGAGGGTTTCTAGGAGGTTTAAGTAAATATAAGTCCATCAGCTCCCTCAGCAAATGCCAAAGACAGAGAAGTAATGATCTTCCAAAGTTCTATAGATATGCTGGTGCCTAACGATGGGAAATAAAATGAAATCCACACAAGGCCCACAGAAATCTTAAGATCATTGTTTCAGAAGAGATAATCCCAGTTTAGACTAAAAAAAAAAAACTTAGAGAAGCAAAATTCTAGGGACAAGAAGGCAAATACAATTATACAGTAAATGTTGAATAATTATTCTCTGGCTTTGAATCTAAATCATGAAATTTCTATGTTTACCTGGTTCAATATAAAAATTAACATAGAGCAATGCTTAATTTTACTTACCTTTCCCATAATGTACACATACATAACTGTGTATGCTATATACATAATATGTGTGTTATTCCTGTCATGTTATTATATAATGACTATTGAGAATACTGAAGACAGATTGTGAAGACCCTTTGTTTACATATCCAGACAATGGGAAAATGTGAATTTGGTGATGTATTTAATGAGTTTCTTCCAAATCTGCACTAGATATAGAGTTTTAAAGCATCCATAATTTGAGTTTATAATTTAACAGGATGAGATTTTTGTAACACTGGGATAATAAAATTGCTTGTGAAGTATATATGAAGTATTAAAGCCAAGTAGGAATAGGTGCACCATAGCTAAATTTCTAACCCAGAGAGACTTGCGATAATGAATTTGTTCTTTTAAATAATATACTTGTAGTCACTTATTGCCTACCAATTACAATCTAATATTCTGAGAGGGATTAAACAATTTCCTAAATTTTTGTTTGTGGGATATTGATTCACCTTCTGCCATCACTGAATCTCACCTCATGACTGGTGAAGTCCAACTACTCGGACAGGTTAACTGAGCCTCTTAGTTAGGTTTTACAGGACTTTTCTTTAGAGTAGGCATTGCTTCGCTGTGGGAATGGGCAATGAAACCTTGAAGCATCTTGTCTCTATGTTTCCTGTTGGATGAATAAAAATGTTAAAGAGAAAGAGTAGAAAGAGACAGAGTCAGAGAAAGGCTTAAACAAATAACCATATATGTTTTAAAGAAGATGGTGTCTGTGTTTTTCTCTATACTTGTTGACAAGTGAGTGACTCTAGATCTTAAATTTTTAAGAACTGATCATAATCCCCTTTAATTTTATATTTTGACAAAATTTTATGAGCTGTCCATCACACTCAAACACACACACACACACACACACACACACACACACACACACACATTAAATTTGTTATCATTGTTCTTGATCAAATTGGGCCACTTATATTTAAAAACAAATATTATATGTCTAAGATAATCCAAACAAAATATTATACATTATTCTATTGATGACAAACACCAAAATCTGCACAACCAACAACCTAAATATTTGCTAATCCTTCCATTTTTCTTCATTCCTCTTGGCAGATCTTTAAACTCTTCTTTAATGAGAATTAAGTTTCTTAATTTTTTTCTCTTTTCTACCTATTTTTTTCTCTTTTGAAATCCCTATATCATTTTAAGCTGCCTTAAGCCTCCTCTTATTCCTTCTGCTTCCAGGGAAGATTTTGATGTTCTAAGGAACACTATCTCATTTCAGACTAATCACATCTTCTTTATCCACTAGAATAAATGACTTCTGTTGCCTCTGGGGGCATTAGCCACATTCCTTCCCCATATTTCATCAGTGCCCAAGCTTTCCCACTACATTAGCATTTCCTTTTCATCCTAAAATATTCTCAGACATTCTTTATGCCTTATATAAGTTCTTTTAAACCACATCTGCCTTTTCTTATTTTTATTGCCATGTTCCTTCCATCAAATTACATTCAGCCTGCACTTATTTCTTCAATCTATGTTTCTGTCTTCATCAATTAGAGTAAAATCAGGCAAGCAAATCTATCCAGGAACTGTGAAAAAGAACACAACTTGCATAAAATTTCCTTAAATTATACATGTGTTACTTAAACATAAACAGAAAACTAATGAAGAATGAAGGAAGCACTGTAGGAAACAGTTATCATACCTAGAGCTCAGGAAACCAAGGGAAGGTGTTGGAGTTGCTGACTCTTAGAAAATTTCAAACTCACTTAAATTTTTGAAGAGACTAAAGATAGGTCCCTGAAGAAGAAGTAGTGGTTCATCTGGTATCATTGCAACTGATTATAAGGAATGGTCTTTTGGAAGATAGCAGTTGGTAGATTCTTTCTAAGAAGTGGTTGTCATGAAACAGGTATTGAATATTCTGGAAGAACTGGAAACTGCATTTAATTGTTGGTACAGAAGGGAAGAGCTGAGAGGTCCAGTTTGGGACTAGACATTGGAACCTTCAGGAGACAAGCCTGTTTTGAGGTGGAACTCCCTACAGAGAGGCTAGTGAGACTCAGCATGCTGAAGCAGGAGCATAACATCTAGCCAGTGGGGCACAGCAGGTTCACTTCCACACACCACAGAAGGAAAAAGCCGAACACATCAACCAGACCCAAGCTAGGCTGAGCTGTTAAAGTTCAAGCTCAAGAGATCCCAACATGGTGAGCTGAGGAGTTCTGCTAAGTCCAGTGGGGCCAGACCTAGACACAAATCTATGAGAGCATCCTCTGGAGAAGGAAGTAGCAACAGGTAACTGGGGTGAACTAGTCTACCTGGAAAACTCCAGGCACATCAAGGG
>NW_004524589.1:5731148-5742544 GCF_000260255.1 Octodon degus | reverse complement strand
AAAGACGGAATCAACATAAATGATATAAAAAGAATATGGACAGAAGTAATAGCACAAACCTTGCCAAATATGGGGAAACAAACTGACATTCAGGTGACCAAGTCATATAGAATGTCAAATAACATTCCAGCGAAACAAGGATGGTTCAACATACATAAATCTATAAATATAATACACTATGTCAATAGAGCCAAAATGAAAAAAAATGTGATCATCTCAATTGATGCAGAAAAGGCTTTTAATGAAGTCCAGCACTCATGAATAATCAAAACTCTACAGAAAACTGGAAAATATGGCCTCTACCTCAATCTGATAAAAGCCATTTATGACAATTGAATAGTCAACATAATTATAAATGAGGAAAAACTGTAATCTTTTACTCTCAAATCAGGTAAAAGATAAGGATGTCTTCTATCACCACTCCTATTCAATCTATTTCTGTATCATGAGCTAGAGCCATTAGACAAGAGAGAGAAATAAAAGGAATAAGAATAGGTGAACAAGAAGTTAAACTATAATTATTTGCAAATGACATGATACTCTATTTTGAAGACCCCAAAAAACTCCACCAAGAAGCTACTAAAATTAATATACATATTCAGTAGCATACTGGGATACAAAGCCAATACTCAAGAGTCAATAGCATTCCCCTACACAGATAACAAACACACTGAGAGGTAAAGTAAAGAAACAATACCCTTTGCAATAGCACACAAAAAGTGAAATACTTAGAAATTAATCTACCTAAAGAAGTAAACGATGTATACAATGCAAATGAGACTACTCTGAAAAAAGATATTGAAAAGGATTTCAGAAAAATGGAAAAATATTCCTTGCTCCTGGACAGGAAGAACCAACATTATGAAAATTGCCACACTCCTAAAATTGTTATACAGATTTAATGTATTCCCTATCAAAATTCCACCACTATACTTCACAAAGCTAGAGAAAACATCCTTAAAATTTATTTGGAACCAGAAAAGGACTAGAATAGCAAAAAATGCCATGGGCAACAAAGCCAAGGCTGGTGACATTACAATCCATGACTTGAAACTACACTACAGAACTGCTATGATAAAATCAGCATGTTACTGGGGGAGAAAAAACAGCCCTGAGAATTAATGGAACAGATTAGAAGCTGCAAATATAACTATGAACAAACACAGCCATCTTATTTTGACAAAGGGGAGAAAGATTTTCACTGATTGTAAAGAAAACTTTTCATCAAATGGTGATGGAAAAATAAGCTCTCTGCCTGCCAAAACCTGAAACTAGAATGAGTCTATCACCATGCACTATACTAAAGTCAAAATGGATTAAAGATCTAAACATAAAACAGAAACATTAAATCTCCTGGAAGAGAAAGTTGGTGGAAATGTTGACTACACTGGAGTAGGAAAACATTTCATGAACAAAAACCAAACTGCACATGAAATACTTCAAGGAACAACAACTGGGACCTCCTCTTATTGAGAAGTTTCTGTACGTCAAAAGAAATCACCAACAGAGCAAAAGACAACCTATATATTTGGAAAAAATCTTAACCAATAATCTCTCAGACAAAGGTCTTCTATTTAGAATATATAAAGACCTAAAAAAAAATTGGTCCTCCAAATTTAAAGACAAAATCCAAAAATGTGTGTCTGGATGAATACACACTTCTCAGAGGTAGAAATGCAAGAGGCAAGTGAATTCTTGAAAAAATTCTCCACATCACTGGCTAGTCGAGAACTGCAAACTAAAGCAGTATTTAGAGGGCTGGGAAGATAACTCAGTAGATAAGTGCTTGCCTGGCAAGCACAGGGTCCTGAGTACCATACCCAGTACCATGAAAACAAAGAAAAGAAAAAAAAACACAAAACAAAACAAAAAAACCACTACTGAGATACCATCTCACTTCAGAAAAAATGGCTATCATAGACAAATCAACTAATAACAAATGATGGAGAGGCTCTGGGGAAAAAAGAACCCTTTTCCACTGCTGCTGGGAATGTAGACTGGTACAACCACTATGGAATTCAGTATGAAGACTCCTCAAAAAACTAGGACTGGAAATGGCATTCAAGCCAGCTATTCCCCTTCTGAGTATTTTCCCAAAAGAACGGAAAACATCATACCACAATGATATGTGTGCACCCGTATTTATAGCAGCACAATTTATGATAGTTGAATCTTGGAAATAACCAAAATACCCATCACTTGAGGAATGGATGAAAAACATGTGTTTTTATACAATGGAGTATTACTTAGCTATAAAGAATAATATACCTGAAGTCTTCATATACAAGTGGATGTAACTTAAAGATACACACATAAGTGAAATAAACCAGACCCACATGTGCAAATATTTTATTGTCTCCCTAGTGTAAGAACCCAAAAGAAGAAATAAAACCTGTAAGTTATATCAGATGTAGTGAAATGGAAAGAAACAGAACTTAAGGATTGGCAATAAACAGTAGAGAAAGGAGAAAAGAAGAAAAATGGTAGGTGGAAAATCATGCAAGTATAAATACAACATGACTGAGATGATTGTAGTAAGAATTTCTATCATTTTTCTTTTCCATCAGTTTTGCAAAAATAGCAGTTAATGTGTAGAATTCTCAGCTTGACTAAATCTGTAGGCTGTTATCTGCAAACTAAACCACAACATTGAGGACTGTAATGTGCAAAACAAAAATCATGCTGGAATACCCGTCATCTTGTCCTAAATGTGTACCATTTCTAATGTGGTATCAATTATTATTATTATTATTATTATTATTATTATTATTATTCTCTTTTTTATTCATTTTATTGAGAAATAAATAGCAATGAGATAGTTTCAAAACCTATTAGTAGGACAGTTTCAATAATTAATACATTGCATATTGTTGTCTTCATAATGATTAATCATAGTGCAAAATGAAAACATGATATTCTGTCCACAAACTGTATTAGTATAAATATTTCTATTCATTGAATTAAGAGAAAGTAGCTGTACATCTATCATAACTATTTTGAATATACTGATACAAAATGGTTGTATCCCCTTTTTTATTTTTTTGTCAGAGGTGGGTATTACATTGTCATTTAAATACAGTAGGTGCATGAATTCAGCAAAATAATCCAATATAGTCCAGTAGTCCACAATAGTAGTGGGTCATCCATAGGACTTGCAATGTCAAAAGTTGTTGACTTGAGCCTTTTACAGCTCATATTGATATGGATTTACATTTTATACCTTGTTTTTATACTTTTCTGCTGGATGGTTAAGACCAAGATGAAGCAAGACCTATATAACAAGAAATACAACTTTCATATCTGACAAAGTTAGTCACATCCCCTCAGGATTTACACTTAAACCGTGTACAGCAGTTTGTAGATCCTTTGTCAGTGTCAGCCATGTGGATGTGTCACGGACATTGCTTGACCAATTTGCTCTCTGTGAAAGTCTGAGAGAATGTTTTCTTTCCATGTGACTCTCCTTAGGCACACTCTACATCATTGATCACTTTCCTCTATGGCTCCATAATCTCCTTGATCAGAAAATTTGGGACACAACTGAGTTACAGGATGTTACAGTACAGGTTCTCCTATGTCTTTAGTCCTCGCTGGCCTTAAAAGGCTAGGGCCAAAATCTTGACTGTTTTTCAGCCCTTCTTTTTCTCTAATCTTTGTTCTGCAAATATAAGATGTTAGCCCTCCAGAAGAGAAGATTAATGATATTATTACCCTGTAACATAGGCAATTGAGCTTAACCTCACTATTTTTCTGAATATCAAACATCTTAGACATAACATGGAACAGGTATTTTCCCTCAACAGTTGATATGTTAAACCTTAAATCCCTACAGAATTTGAAGAAAAAAAATAAAAATAATATAATTGAAAACAAGAGACAAGAAAAAAATTATCTTAGGTCTGTCCTGCTACAATGCTGTATATAGTTAGATTTCTAAATTTCTGCATAAAAATAGGTAATTTTTATTAATGTACTCTCTTTACATTATTTTAAAAAGGTAATAAAAGAAATAAAAGATCCAGGAACAAAACTTAAGATTTCTTGTATACAAGCAATAATATCAAATCATATGTCCAGTCTTACATAACTATACCTGTTAATCTGAGCAACAGATGTGACGACAAAAATGTATGTTAACCATTGTTAATCAGCTATTTTTGTTTTGAAAATCTGTAATCTATGTGTTGTTGTATGTTACGCTATTTCTGACTATGATTCTGATTTTTGTTCTTGGTTTTGTTTTTATTCTTCAAAATAAATTAAAATTATAAAAAGCCTAGAAATATAAAGTGAACACTGAATATGATTTGTTTAAATAAAAGGATGAGTCAATTAAAGAAGAGACACAGATATGTTTAGAAATTTGAAAAATATATGTTGCATGATAAATAATTCTTTAAATAAATATTGTGTCTATGTCTGAATTTTCAAATAATAATGACTCATTGTTTTAGACAAGATTGATAATTTATTGATATGTTCACATATACTTTTGGTCCGTGCCTGAAATGGATCTTGAAAGATAGGTGTAATTTGAGTAGAAGTAATCAGTGATATTCATTTAGTAGTTTAAGTGAGCCAATTTCAGTAAATTTATCTCTATGAGAAATAAGTAATCATCTCTAGATGCTCACTGAGAGAAAGAAGAAAAATGGTATTTTGGAGAATTTTAAAAGACAGCATGTATATAAATTTGCATACAAAAATCATGGTGGAGAATACCAAAAATATCTGAGTAACAGAAATATGGAAAAAGAGTACAGATAGGAAGCCACAAAGTGAAAGAAAATGTTTTACTTACATATTTTCCATTTTATAATTATATGATATGTGATTTTTCCATAAAAATACATGGATAGCAATTTCAAAATACTTTCACTTTTGAAATTTAAGTTATGTTTATATTTGTAAAAAACCTTGAAACATACTTTTTCGAAGGATGTAAATTTCTAGATACTGATATTTAGGCACAATGAGCTATCCTACAATTGCACACTGCATTCATTTAAGAATTAAGCCTAGAGCTTAGTTTTCCTGTTACTTAATGCAGGATTGAAAAAAAAAAACCTTTTATTTATTTCTTTGGTACAGAGTCTCACTACACAGCTCAGACTCATAGTGATCCTGCCCTCTCAGCCTCCCCAGTGCTGGGATTACAGGCGTGCACCACATGCCCTCCTGGGGCTCACTGAGATGTGATTGAGACTGAGCGTGTTGGCACACATCTGTGAACCCAGCTCTTGGGAGGCTGTAAGTAGGCGGATCACTACAAGTCCCATCTAGTAGTAAGACCCAGAACACCCTGTAGACACTTCTCTAAAAATACAAAAACAAAAAACAAAAAGCAAAACACAATGTTTTCTGATTAAAATAGCATTGTTTGTGCTACAAGTTAATAGGGTTTTGCACTGTAAGTTTCATTTTTCCTGTATTTTAGTGAATTAAGTAATCCTTGTTAACAGGTGACAGTGGTTCTATATTTTTTGTTCTTAATTTGTTGGTACAAGCCTTTCCCTTAAGAATATTTGAGTAATTAAAATTTAATATGTGATATATATATATATATATATATATATATGAATAGCCACTGCAAGTGTGAACACGCTACAATGTAGAGGTCCTCACTGGACCTCCAAACTGAGGTGAGACCCTCAGTAATCAGAACACAAAGAACAAGTTCCCCTTTGGCTTCTCCATGCATACATGCTCCTTCCACGACCCCTTACCGGAAGTCCTAATATGTGACATTCAGGATTGCAGCTCTCACATCCCAAAGCCTGTCTTTGAGGCTGAGACACCTGTTACCTGTAGATATTGGTGCTTCCACTTTGATAACAGTAATTCTTCCATTAATGATTATAATATTTAGGAGATAATTTTATACATTTTAAAATTTACACTGTTTACAATCAATGCCACTCTGTCTTTTTTTTTCTTATATGCCTGGTAATCTTTCTTTTTCTAATTTATGTATTTGGTACAGGGTCTCACTATGCAGCTCAGACTCATAGTGAGCCTTGTATTTTAGCCTCCCCAGCACTGGCATTACAGGCATGTGCCACCATGCCCTGCTCCCCCAATGACTCCTGATCTTGAAAGAAAATTTAATTGTTCTCTGTTGTAGTTCACACAGGTTTATACACCTATGCATTTCCTTTGTATGTCCTTAATTGATTCACTATTATCTCTTAAACTTTAATATCTAATATATATTTATTCTTTCAACAAATATTAGCATTAACGAATACTATAATGATTCAAATTCTTTAATGAATGAACCATTGTGATGTCAGCTGGAAAGTGAACACAGTAATATAGTTCCATCTTAGTGTTTGGTCTAAAAATAAATTGCATCAATTATTCAACTGCAATTTGTAGTAAAGACTGAAAAGCTAAAGCACAATACGAAATTATAGTCGGTAAATCTTAACATGTTAAAACTCATATCTGTCTAGGTGTCAGCTGTCTATGTCAGCTGTCGTGCTGCTGGGGCCAAAAACCTGGCACATACAACCTTAAAATGTGAGATTTAATTTTCTACATGATAGGAAGTTCAGTCCATGGTGACCTTAAACTAAGACAGAAATATCACAATAAACAGGGATAGAAGAGCAAGCTGCTCATGTGATGGCAGTAGAGTACAGAATGTGGGTGCAGCAACAGAGAGGAATGAGCCAGTGACAAACACCCAAAGTCACACCTCCACAACTTACCCTGATGAACCAGAGCTATGCTGCAATAACTCCCTCCACATCTCCCAAGCTACAGCTGGCAATGCAATTTACCTGTCACATTTTACCTGCTACCATCTTAATGCATACACACATCTCAGACAACACTTGGCTTCCCAATAGATACACAGTCATAATTCAAGTGGACGTCATATAACCATGTCATGTACAGCTAAACTTGCCTCAATTCTTTCACCTATTATCTCAACACACCCAGGATTAATCAGAAGTCCAAGTCATAGTGTCATCTGAGATGAACGGGAAAGGCTTAGCTCAGTAAGTCCTCATGATATCTAAAAAGTAAAATTACAGAATCCTTCGTCATATTATAGTGGCACGGGTAAACATTCCCATTGCAAAGGGACTAATACAAATAGAAAAGAATATAGCAGATTATCACATAACATTCCATAATTGCAGATCCAGCATCCAGAAAATATGATAATGAGTTATGTGTCCCAGAGGACTTGGGTGGCTTTATGCCTAGACCTTGCTGGTTCTGGTCCATGTGTTCTATTTTTGATCGCTCTGCTCACTGCCTATAATTTTCCTCTGTACACTTTCTGTGTCCTAACATCTGAATATCTTGAACTTTTGGCTTCATTCCCACATCTTCACACTGCCACCACATAAAAGCACACTGCCAGGCCTTCTGGGACTTAGTCAGAAACCGGGGTGAAAAATTTTCTGACACACAAACTTTTGGATTCTGCACGACTGAACACCCAGCATCACATGAATAATGCCAATATCTTCCCCTACCCCAAGTAACAGTCAGGCCCCTTGGAAGATGTCTCCACCAGTCTCAGTACCTGTATCTGCGTTTAATGAAATGAACCTAGGGAACCAGTTTCGTACACGACTCTTCTGGAATGTAGTGTAAGATTAATTTTATTTTTTTTCTCTCTCTCTTGAATAAAATGTTTATAACTTTGCATCAATTAGCATCCAGTTGGTATGGTCTTGGTGATAATTTGATGCATTCAGGGACTAAACCTAGACCTTGTCAGTAAGCTATATGCCAGTCATTTTTTTTTTTTACATACTCTTCGTAAATCACCAATTTTCCCAGGTTTCCCATTGATACTTCCTCAGAATGAACATTGCTGCCCACATTACTATTAGCAGTCTTTTCTACCAAGCTCTGACCAGAATCACTCATCATATTCTGCTTAAAGAATTCAAGGACTTCTCTGTTTTTCCTGGCAAAACTTTCCAAAAGTCCCTCACAAACCAACTCCAAAAGCTTCTCAGCCATATGGTCAAGTATAGTCACAGCAATGGTACCACCTATCTGGTACTATCACTGGGATAAAATACCCAACACTCACAACTTGGAAAAGGAGCACTTTAGATTGGCTTATGGCTTGAGGGGATTCAGTACTGTGTTTGGCTTCTCCAAAGCAAGTATATCACATAGGAAAAGGATGCTAGAGTGAAGGTAGTCGGTTCTTGAAATTCTGAAAGTAAAGCAATGAAACAGCAGCACAGAGCACCCAGTGACCATATAAATAACCAAAATTTCACCAAAAGAAGCTACACAAGCACACATATGAAGCGTGCTTATAGCTGGGCATGGTAGAGCACGCTTCTAATCCCCGCATTCAGGAGGCTTAGGCAGAAGGATGACTGTGAGTTTGAGATGATCCTGGGCTACAAAGTGATCCTGGTCCAACTTGAACTGTATAAAGAGACCCCGTCCTAAAAAGACAAAAAAAAAAGATGCATACTTATTAATCCCAGAGGTGGCTGTAAAGGTAATCAAGCTGACAATTCAGATTTCCTATCACAAAATATTAATATACATGTGTCCACGTACACATAGATAGCTGTCAGTATATGTCTACATTATACACACACATTTTACATGTATATATAGATTTTACATTTAAATATGTTTACACTTATATTTGTCTGTTTTTGTAAGTTATAGTGCCTGTGAGAATTATTTAGCTAAATTAACTGGCGTGAAGAAAAGATAATTGCCTTACGTAGTGCAGAGAACTGAGAAGTGCCTCCAAAGAGTGCTTAAATCAAGAAAATTCATAAATATAGTGTTAGTTATTATGCACTTAAGAAATGTTTATTTCATTGACACAATATTTTTTATGCTTTCTAGCTCAGTGATTTAATTTTAAAATGTTCCAATATTCATAATCAATTTTGTTGTTTATTTAGTTTCTTTTATCCACTCTAATTCTTCTGGAGTTTGGTTCTAATATTTTTATAGATTTTTTTTGCTTTTTTAATTTTGTGCTTCTTTTGATGATGCCCATTTCTTTTTTTGGTGACCTTGATTTCATTCTATAATAATTTAAGTTGAGAAGGACACTCACGCCTGAAGAACTAGGTAAAGATGTGAAATTCATTTTGATAACCTACACATTTATCTCTGTTCATGCATCCATTATAGTATACTAGGCTTTTAACTTCACTAAGAGATAATCTTGTAAGTGATTACTCAAATAAAAATAAAAGGAACACATATACTATTTCACACTTTAAAGCTTTTGATACTTCCCAAGCAAAGGTCTGGTCTTAGCACTCATTTCTTGAGAATAAATTTCTAGACCCTGAGAAAGTTGTAGCGGGAATGCTGTAGCGGGATTATTTTTTTTTATTTTTTATTTTTTTGGCGGAACCGGGGATTGAACTCAGGCCCTTGGACTTGCCAGGGAAGCACTTATTCTACTGAGCCGTCTCCCCAGTCCCTGTAGAGGGATTAAAATGTTTAAACTTTTTCCCTCATTTGATTTGTATTATCATTTTTATAGTTGAGTGTACAACATAGAACGGATGGGAAAAATATTTTCCTCTGGGAGCTCCTTACATTAACACCTACATTTCTATGAAGCTGTCATTTTAAGCACCTCAAATTATGCAGAACAACATTAAGTAGAAATGCTTGATTGTTTTAAGTTCTGAAAAGAAAGTAGTAGCTCCATTCAAAATACAAAGCTATTCAAAAGTGTATCTGAGAATATGTAATGTGCTTTTCATGGATAAATATTTACATATTTTAGGAGTAACTTTTTTCTGAGTAAAAAAACTTGTATTTTGCTCAAAATGTTACAGAAATTTAACTTTCTTTAAGAACCATCTATGAAGATACCCTCAACTCCATAATCAAAAGACAGATAGACAAGTCATCAGTCATAAAAAAGACTGGCAAACTGGGTCAGAAAATAAACAAATAACAAGTCGTGCTGCATTGAAAAGACACATGGAATCTTAACAGAAACCCATAGACTAAAATTCAAAGGATGGTGGACTATCTGCTGTGTAGCAGCCCCACAGGATCAATCAGGGGCAGCAAACTCACATTCACACAAAATGGACTTCACGCTAAAACTGGTCTGAAGAGGTAAGATCACCACGTACTAGTTATGAGCAGATCTTAACAAGAAGAGGTAAGAATTTTAAATATACACATTCTGTATACTGGTATATACAATTTCACTAAACAAACACTTCCAAACATAAAAGATCAAATATACATCAACACAGTCATAGTGCAGAACCTCAGCAGTACACTTCATAAAGAGAGCAACCAGACAAAAAAATCAGCAAAGGTATCTGGGAGCTGAACTACATTTGAATGTACATAGTGTTCTCTTCTGACACAGCAGAACACATATTTATGTGCCCAGAACTTTCTCCAAAACATACCCCATGACATCACGTATTAATAGCTTAAATAAGTACAAAGTAGTAAAACTATCTAAAACTATTACAAAATCGTGATTCACTGAACTTAGTAATCAATGACAAAAGAAGTCACAGAAATTTTCCACACACTTGCTTATTATATAACACACTACTGACAAAACAGTTTCATCAAAAAAAAAAAGGAAAAAAAAAAAACAGAAAGAAATCCTAAAAGTCATGTTTATTACCTTTTTTTTCGTGTATTTAGGACATGGTCTACAGGGTTTCACTACATAGATCAGACTCATAGTGTTTCTCCTGTTTTCAGCCTCCCAAGTACTGAGATTACAGGCACATGCCACCACACTCAATCTCATTTGCCATCTCAGCACCCTCCCCCATGGATGGGGCTGGCATGGCATGTTGGGAATGAATGCTGGCCCTTACACTCTGCCTAAGTTGGTGCTTTAGTCCACTGAGCTATCAGGTTGGCCCAAGATATCTATTACTGCTAATACATTAGAAAAATCACAAGTAGCCCAAATAAAAAGAACTTTCTCCAGTTCTTAAAGAAAGATCATTCTAAATCTAAACCCAATAAAATAAAGGAAATTATAAAAATCAGAGTAAAAATTAATAAACAAAACAAAAAAACAAAGATTCAATGAATTGAAAAGCTAGTTTTTCAAGAGAATAAAAAAATTCACAAACGTTAGCTCAATTATCCAAAAGAAGAAAATATCCATATCAATGCACTTAACAATGGAAAATGAAAAGCACAATTGATACAATGAAATTTGGA
Source organism: Octodon degus (assembly GCF_000260255.1). Classification (NCBI taxonomy): domain Eukaryota; kingdom Metazoa; phylum Chordata; class Mammalia; order Rodentia; family Octodontidae; genus Octodon; species Octodon degus. The sequence continues at coordinate 5,731,363 of NW_004524589.1, read as the reverse complement.
AGACCATTAATACCTAATCTGAGAATGTGTCCTTCAACAAATTGGAAAATCTAGAAGAAAAGGTCAGATTTCTAGACCGATGAAAATGATCAAAAGCAAACCAAGAAGATATAAATGACCTGAATGGATCAACAGTTCAACAATAAACAATTAGTTGAAATAGTAGAAGGAAAAAAAAAGAGAAACAGGAAGAAAAGAAGAAGAAGAAGAAGAAG
>NW_004524589.1:5727511-5730772 GCF_000260255.1 Octodon degus | reverse complement strand
AAGAAAGAAAGAAAGAAAGAAAGAAAGAAAGAAAGAAAGAAAGAAAGAAAGAAAGAAGAGAAAGGGCAAGCTAGAGTGCCCAAACCCTGTAAGCAGGTGCTCCCACTTCCTTCTGGTCCCCTCTGTGAAAGTCATCTTGTTGGGTCCCACAGACAGCATAGTCCCCAGCACCTGGCATTTGTCATTCAGGCCAATGAGGCCTTCTAAAGTCTTCATAGAGGGACATCTGGGTCATTCCCAGCCTCACTCTTGGGGATGAATGTCCAGGAAAATTTCTGCTCAAAGCAATGTAGGCCTGGAACACAGGATACTCCCAGGCCATCATCATGGTTGTGGAGGGTATACACCTCGGGGTCCCTACATGAGTCCCAGAGGACTCTTCACCTTCTGACAAGATCATTACTGCTTTCTTTTTCATGCACAATGTTGGGTTTTGAGATTCAGTGGTCCAGCAACCAGGAAGTAGCAGGAAAAGTATGTACCTGTAGTAAAAGCCAAAGATTTATATGATCTGAAAGGAAACCAGAGTATTTGTGTATACATTTAAATAAGTACTGATGAAATGTAGTTACTCTGTGGTGGGGTGAATGATAACTCAGTTATAGATGACGACTAAGAAGATAATCCAGCTGGATTATATCCAGGGTTTGCACAATGAGAGGGTAAAATGGTCCGTACTACAATATGGTATCCTGTCTCCTACCAGTATTAACACAATTTTGGGAACTGTAGGACTCAAGGAAGAGCAAGTCAGCCACTCACTGATACTCTGCATATTAAATAACTTCAGAGTCAAGATATCTTACCAGTTGAGTGCAAAAAAGTTACAAATCTCCAATGTAGGGTCTCAAACAAAACAGAACAGGGTAAAATTTCATACCATTCTTCAGTGCTCCTGTTCCCTGAGCTAGAGGGTGATAAGACACGGGGAGAGAGGAATCCTAGAGCACAGACAATTTTGAGAATAACAATAAGACAACTTAGCTGGACTAAAATCCAGAGATCATAGGTTGCCAGACAAAAACTGTGTTCGCACCTAGAACACAATATTCCACCACTCACCACTGATGGGGTATCCACATCATCCTGAGAAATGGCCCCTATGGAGCAATGTGGCCTCTCAGAAACAGTATAGTTTTTTAAAATCACAATCATGCTATCCTCTCCACTAGAAGTGTCTAAATTAAACAATCCCAAGCCAGGGATTTAATGAAACTGAAAATATAAGAGGGTTACATTTCATAGCCCTGTACCAGCACTCCCATCCCCAAATTCAACTGACATCAAGACCTCAAGAGACAAAGGTTTTCTCCAACATAGATCACTTATGAAAATAATAACAATGATAGATCACTATTTTTTTCCACATACAGTGAGAGCGCAGTATGTGGAATAGTCTTGAAACTTCCATGGATGGAGGGGATACTCTGGGAATGACATAAGGAACCAAACCTTAAATTTTTTGACCAAGTAGGAAAACAACTCAGCTATAGCACTATGCTGAGGAACCAATCAAGGGAGAAAGCACCTTCCTGTAGTTTCTGAGAACAACACTGAAAAACATAAAACAATCAGACCCTGGGATAGTGGCCTTAAGTTCACAGTGTGATAGGCAAAAAAGGAAAGAAGAAAAAGAGACAGAGAGAGGAAGAGAGACAGAGACAGAGACAGAGACAGAGACAGAGACAGAGACAGAGACAGAAATGGAGACAGAGAGTCAAAGAGAAAGGAAAAAATGAAGACATGGATAACTGACAATATTTACCCTCTAAATCAATCAAGACAATCAAATTCACAAAGGTCCGTGGTGAGCATGCCTCGAGCTCAAACTAGGACAGGAGTTAGTGCCATCAACAGAAAACAAATGGTTTAGATTCAGAATGATCTTGTGTTTAAGAACTGGAAGTGCATCACTGTGATATTTATTTGGACAAAAAAATCTGCTACATAAAGTAAACAAACAATGAATTGAAGAGACAACTTAAAAATAGGAAAAACTGCATCAGACAGATGACTAATATTTAGACTGTATAAAAAAATCAATCAACTAATTTTTTTCAACCAGCTAATAAAGAAGCCCTCCCAAATAAAAGACCTAATCAAAAAATGACTAACAAATCTGTGAAAAAAAATATCCAGCATCTCTGGTCATCATAGAAATGCAAAGTAAAATAATGTTGGGATTCAATCTTACTCCAAAAATAATTGTCATTTTCATAAAATTAAATGATACTAATGCTGGAAATGCTATGGAGATAATATAAATGAAAATTCTATGAAAATCATTATGGAAATTCCTCAAGAAACTGAAACCAGGAATTCCACTTGACTCAATCATTCACATTTTAAGTAGTTTAGAAAAGTTTTAAGGACATCGTACTGCAGTGATGCCAAGCTCTTAGTACCATAACTCAAAATAGTCAAATAGCAGTGCTGTAGTGGCCTATGTAGACATCAACAGGTTTATGGATAATGAAATGGGGGTATTTATACACAGCAGAATACCACTCTACCATATGAAGGATAAATTTGAATCATTTGTAAGAAAATGAATTAATTTTGAACTCAATATCAAATGATGTAAATGAGACCGACAACTTAAATATCATATAAATTGTATATGACAAAATAAAAGTATAAATAAATTAAAGTGCAAAATAATAAATAGACAATAAGAAACAAATTTTTTTTCTAATGGGAAGGAGACAACATCTAGAGATAAGAGAAGGATGGAGGAGGAAGAAGAGAAGAAGTATCATTATATTTATGTAGATATACCAACTCTACATGATAAATGTAGTCATTAAATACTGAAGTCATATACTGTTTTTAAGTTTTTCAAAATATACATCCCATTTACATACTATGCTTGTTCATTGGTGTTTTGATCATCAGTACTTGGAAAGATTTTAATACTACTTTTTCTTTTAGTAGAAAATATCTCAACTTATTTCAATGGATGATTACTGTTCCAGTCTGAAATTTTTAACTCAAAGACTTCATCATCAGTATTGCATAACAAAATAAAAGAAAGCCCAATTTAAAATAATTACTGAATTTAGTGCTATAAATGAGATTCAATCTTAAAGGAAATTCCTAACTCAACTTATTAATTAATTCACATCCTGAGAAAACTATAGCATCCTGTAGTTGAGCTTAGTATTATTCACATGAGACCTTGAAAAAGCACAAGAAGAACCAACTATGATCACTGAATTTTTCTATTGATCTTTCACAAGCATTACAATGACCAAGTGCTTG
>NW_004524589.1:5713222-5726239 GCF_000260255.1 Octodon degus | reverse complement strand
TAACCACTAAGAAGAATGTATGCAATGTGTTAATTATTGAAACTGTCCTATCAATTTGATTTGAAGCTGTCTCATTGCTATTTGTTTATCTATAAAATTATGGGGAAAAGAAGTTTGATAAACTCGAACCCTTTATATTTAAGTGGATGACAATTGAAGATATACTCATAAATGAAATAAATCAGACCCACATGTGAAAAAAAAACAGAATTTCTAAATGAATAAATATGTGGGTTGGTCAGTTTTTCATTTGAGAAGAATTAAATTCTGTTTATATAATTTTACATCAAAGGTATGTTTTATTTTAGATCTGGTTACTCAAGTTGAGAAATTTAAACAATGTTAGAAAATAACAAGAGAAATTGTTGAAATTAAACTGTGATGTTCAATGACGTGTATGACAAGTAATGAGAAATAAATAGAAGTTTAATTTCTTCTAAATGTTAGAAAAAGAGGTCTTCACATGTTCTTTCCTGTTTCCACATTTTGATTCCAGGACCTGTCCATAACACCATTCTATTGCTATTTTGCTTTTGCTAGTTCATTACCTGGATATTGAAGTTCATTCCTAAATACTAACTCATAAATATCTGTAGAAAGACAAGCACAATGATAAATGGCAGCATTCCTTCAATTATATATCTTTGTTTTCTACTTTACCTATAAGATATCATTACATTGTTTAGAATTCTCTGATTCTTTGAATATTTTCATAAACTATAACTACCAAACAGATGCACTATGCTATCTTGTACTCTGAGTCTTCAATATAAGCTATCTTTGCTATCTGAAATCTAAATGGTTTCTCTAGAATTTTTACTGCTTTTTTAGGTAGAGTGTCTCAACACTAATTTTAAGAGATCATTAGCCATTTATTCAATATATAGATTAACTGTCACATATACCATATATACTCAGTTGTGCTGTACTTTTATTAGAGGTTAAAATTGGTCTGTAAATTCTAATAATGAAAAAAACTTTGAGTTAATACTATTTTCAGTACTTTTATAGTCTATGAATATCTTCTCTCATAATATGGTTTTAGGAGCTTTCTCAAATTTTATTTCATTCTCAGCAGTGAAGGTCAGTGTGAAACCTCAATTCGCCTAGAAATAACTGAGAATTCAATATAAGTTATGGAATTTAGCTAGATGAAAACAACACAGGTTATAGTACTTACAGTGAACATAGAAAAAAGTCAATCAGGAAGGGCATAATGCTCACATTGAGACATGGATCTGAAGATGAAGAAAAAAATGATGATGAATTAGTTTGATTAAAGTAGGAGGAAAAAAGTTGTGTCATAAGATACCAATGAAGATGACAGATGAACTCTACCATTTTCACTGGCAAATGTTTTGAGAACACTGATGCATAATAAAATACAAACAAAAATTTCTTTTCATGAGATGCACATTTTCCCTCGTTTATGATGACATATCCCCAAGTATGTTTGCAACTTAAATTTCTGAAAAGATAGAGATGAGAATCATAAATGGAATTTAATTAATAGGAAAACAAGAAATACTCCTAAAATTTACTACTGTATTCCCATTTTCCTGTTTTAAATAAATTCAGCAAATGAGAGATAAAATTTAGGAGCACTCAAATATTGTTAAGGCTCTAATCTAGATAGCCTGTCAAAGCCTCCTGTAGGCATACATGTGGAGTATAGTGGGTCTTAGGTGATGATTAGAGAATGGGTTAGTATGTCTGATGCTGAGATTGAGGCTATGATGCTTGGATTAAGGGAGGCCCAGCCTGGGCCAAAAGGTGGGTAGCCCAAATGGAAGATAAAGGGACATGGAGAAGCTGCTTTGCAACCTCACTCCTGGCTGCCTTCTGCCTCTCCTGACTTGCCAAGGACAGTTTCCCTTCTGTGCTACCCCTGTGCCAGAACACTGACTTGGTGCCTGAGTAGGTATGGAAACCCCTACAAACAGTGACCCAAGTAAGCCATTCCTCCCTTCCCTTCTGGGTGTCACTTATGCTGTTTCAAAAAATAGAAAAGTAACCAAAACAGATATTGTGCTTCTGGTGGAGTCAGAAGCAGTTCTGACTTTGACTCACCATCATCCTTTATACATCTGGAGTGAAATGGCTGAAGATGAATTGTGCTCTTTCACTGGGCTTCAGATTTGGTTGTGGCTTGGTGATCCTGTGGCCAGAATCATGGGCAGCACATTCATGTGTTCTTGTTAAACTATAATTCCTGAGAACGTGGGAGGCAAGGCACAATCTGTAAGGACCAGCCCACACACAGGCCTCTTGAGAGGAGATTCATGGGGACCAGAACGCTACACACATATAGGAAAAAAATGGAGCAGTTTTCAGGTACAGATTGTTAGCTTATCAGTCCTCCTTTTATAACTCCCTTGCATATCCATTGACAGGAGAGACGCTTTAACCTACTCTACATAGTCACTACCTAATGAAATTAGCCCATAATTACTTTCGACATCCAAGTCAGGAAAGAACAAATGACATATAAATCACATTAAGGACTATTAATGAAAACGTATCTGCAACTGTGAAGTTTTACAAACAGTATAAAGTTTGTCTTCCTTACTTCAATGCCCAGAGTTAAAGGGGGAAGGGTTTATTTGGCTCCCAGGTGGCAGAGGTTTGAGTCCCTAATCAGCTGGTTTCAAGGCAGGGTACAGTGGCAAAAGGCACTGCAGCAGAGAAATGGACCATGACAAAGCCTGGAAGCCACGAGGCAGCCAAGGATAAAGTAGCAACAGCAAGCAGCAAACAAGAAGCAGTGGCAGCAGTCGCTTTCTTTTCCCTGTATCTGTCCATGCTACGTGCCATTTTGATAAGTAGCACTCATACCAAGGGTGAACCTTCCCATTGTCCACCAATCAGTGGACAATTTAGTAATTAAGCTCTGTTAATCCCAGCACCACACACTCCAGATCCAGCCACCTCTGAAAAGCTCACCTATGAACACATGAGGCTTTGGAAGGACATCTAGAAACAAGTAACAGCAAAGTTCAAAACATTTAAACTAAAAATAGGAAATAGGGTTCAGAGGATTATAGCAGGCATTCTAAATGTCTGATCATTACACAGCTGGTCAGAAACTGGATAGATATACAAAGGGAGGTTATTAACATAATAGTAAATACACAGAATTAGATAAAGCCATTTTTATACAGGTATTAAGACTAAGATTTTTAGCATACTGTGACAGTGCAGTTTTTTTTGTTACAGCATAGGGTAAAATTAAAATTGTATTTAATGTCTTTTCTTGATGATTAATCCCTAAATAATTTATAAAATTATCTGTCATGGAGACTTAATAGAAAGATCTCAAGTCTAGAGATGTTACTGATCTTGTAGAAATATTTTTTTAAAAAAATAATCTTAACTATCAACCAGAAAAGTATAAAAAAGAGGTATAAAAAGTAAAGCCACTTTAATATGCTGAGTTGTAAAATGCTTGAGTTAAAAACTTCTGACATCACCAGTTCTACAGATAACCCACTACAATTATGAACTACTGGACTACATTGGATTACTTTGCTGAATTCATGCACCTGCAATATTTGAATTGCAATGGAATACCCATCTCCAGCAAAACAAAACAGAAAAGGGGGATATAAATGAAGAATCACTTTATAGTGAATGTGTGTGTGTGTGTGTGTGTGTGTGTGTGTGTGTGTACAAAATAGCATAGATATGCAGCTACTTTCTCTTAGTTCAATGAGAAGAAAAATTTGTACTAATAGTGTTTGGACAGGATATCCTACCTGCATCTTATACTATGAATAACTGCTATGAAGACAATAATATGCCATGTATTAATTATTGTAACTGTTCTACTAACCTGTTTTGAAACTGTCTCATTGATATTTCTTTCTCAATAAAATTATTTTAAAAATAAAATTAAATTAAAAAGCCAGAATAAATACATTCTGGCAGTTTTATTTTATAGTCATATTAACAAAATCAGAACATCAAATTTACCTAAAACATATACTACCAAAAAATGGTACTTTGGAATCAATGATGCATACCCCTAGTACAAAAAGAGTGAAAGCTAAGCCACAAAAGTTATGGCAACATGGTGAAATACTTAACAAAAAATATCTTTGTACACAATGAATAATTGCAGTGATTCTTGTGGTTTGATACAATGCCCATTAAATTCTACAGAAGTACAAAAGGCTCCTGAACATAAACAGAGGCAGCCTCACTTCTTGAACACATGTTTATTAAATTATTCTTGTGCTTACCTAGAAGCTAAGAGAGAAGCCAAAGCTATTGTTTGAAGAGGATATAGAGAAAAATGACAGAAGGTTAAAGAATAGAAGATGTAATCATGAAAGGAAACTACTGAAATGTAGATACAGTTATGAAACTGAACAATGATTATCCTTGCTCATAAGAAAGTAAATTACATTGCTTCATGATTTCCCATTTATTAGATGCATACCTGTACATATCTAACTGCTAATATGTTTAGCTCTTATCTGTGTATTGGGGGCTTGCCAGTTAGCTTAGTTGTTTAAGCATCTGCTCTAGCAAACCCAGTCAGGAGCAGGGGACCACAGTTCAATCCCCAGCTCCATCTGCCTTACCAGACCTACTCTTAAGGCAGACTGAGCCAGCCAAAACAAAAATAAGCAAAAACAAAAAACAACAGCAACAAATAAAAGCAGCCCTTCTATGTGAATATTACTTCAAGAACTTTACCTTGGAAAGAACACATGGGAAAAAAAAGATGTACCCTATCACTTAAATCTTGGTTCCTTATATGTGAGTCCAGATTCTACAGAGAAAAAAACAGCTAACAAGACAGGAAACATGCAAGATGATCTTTGACCATCCTGCAGTGACATAACTTAGGAAGTGCTCATGAAAATAAATCTACACATCTTGTACGGTACTGTGTACAACTGACCACTGAGCACTGAATCCAATTGGAAACAACTCCTGGTTTAAAGGAAAATCTGGAGTAATTTTGCAAACAAAATAACAGAATGTTGAATTATAAACCAGATAATGAAATAAATATTCATAAGGCTTTGCTGATGTAAATAAATTATAAATGAGTGTATTATCAGGTAGATAAATGGGATCTAAAGAGAAAACTGCCAGTGGAGAAGAGCACTACTTTACAAGAGTGGAACATAATAAACCTTGAGTCCCAAGTGTCACTGCACTGAAGACTGCCTTCAGAGGAGTTCAGGAAGAGGCCCGAGGGAGAAAGTAACTTCGTTGTGAAGAAACCTGCCCAGCACTATGTCCGTCGGGTGAGAAAATGAACTGCAGCGATGAAACACATAGGGCAAGAACCTTGGGTGGCAAATCTTGGCTCAGTTGTGAAGGAGAGTCCTTCACTGTTGCAGATTGCTCGATGTGTGTGTACCAAACAACTTTTCCGTGCAACCGACTTGTGGGTCACAAAAAGGAAGGCAATGTACACTCAGACAATATGACTGTGGTGAGAGGAAAAGCAAACGGAAGCATATAGCAGTATTGTATAGCCAAGTGGTCATAGCGGAGGTGCAAGTTTTGAAGCAGATTGTCAAAGGAAGTAACATTAACACTTGAAATTTGGGTAAATTATTATATGATCTTTCTCCCTAAATATTCAAGGTAAATTTTGAAAATTATACTTGGCCTTCCTATAGTTTTTATATCTATGTACTGTACTTAAGATGTATTACTTGCTTTGTAACTTTTTGTTCTTTGTCCTTTCAGATCTTTGTCTCAGTATTTCCCCATGTATTAAAACTGGGTTTGGGACATAATTATCTTGTTTTGTTCCATTTTAATTAAGTCATATCAAGTTTTCTAGAATTCAGAAATGCCTTGGTTTGAACTTGCTAAGAAGCAAATGCCAAGGCACCAAAAAATGTGCGAGTAAATTTTTAAGGTGCATGGAGAGCCCGGAAATGACAGAGAGACAGGGCGGAGTACATGGAGCATGTCTCTGCTCCGCACTGGTGAGCTACACAAATGCAAGGGAATGTGCACAAGACATCATGCCACGTCACTGGTTCAGAATATTCTGGCAAAGAGGTGCACAGCAGAAAAGGGTACACTGGTCAATCATGCCCATTGGGCCAGCCAAATAGCTCAGCGGATTAAAGCACCTGCTTAGGTAGACACAGCGGCTGAGGTTCAAGCCCCAGCATTCCGTGTGCTGGCCTCACCCCCACGGCGAACTGACACACCTGTAATCTCAGCTCTCGGGAGGCTGAAGACAGGCAGATCACCACAAATCTGATCTATGTAGTGAGACACCGTAGATCCTGTACTAAATAAAAAAATATCATGCCCATCTTCCGTGGGGTCAGAGTGGCACATTTTTATGACCACCACAATGAATAATGAAAATTATAAATAATATAATATACAGTTCTATAAATTTAAAGATAATATTTTGAAAAGCCATCAAACAAAGGGAAAAATGATAAATACCAATAAAGCACTCACTGGAGGAAAGTCTTGGAATCACAGAGGGTTGAACGGAACACTCCCACCTACTGAACTGAGATCCCTGTGTTTGGGCTCCAGCCTTGCGCATTGGTAGACTGTGATCTAGTTTATGTGTCAACTGTCTGAACTTTGCATTAGCACAACAGCAATGTCACTAAAACAAAATGCCAGAGATAATTTGTAAAGGTAAAAAGTTCACACATTTACGGTGGCTCATATTTTTCAAGACTCTAGGTTCTGATTGTGTCAACCCGCAGTTCTGCTCCTCTGGTGGATGTGCAGATGACAAAGTGAGGGAGCACATGGCATGGGACAGAGAAAACAGTGGAGCAAATGCCAGGAAGAAAAAGAAAGCAGAGGCCAGGATTCTGCGATACATGTGAAGAGCTGCCCACAACCAAGGACCTCTACTTGGACCCAGCCCTAAGTTTCACCCCTCCCATTACTGCCAGCCTGGAACAAGGCTTTACCATAAATTCAGGGATATTCCAGATGCCTGGAGTAACAGATGGATTCCCAGCCCGCAGAGGTTTCTAAGAAAGCTGATGCCAACAGTGGCCCTTCCTGCACCCGCTACACCCTTCTATGCACCACATAGACACCTGCCAACCCTCACAGAGGTTCTGTGGGTTGTTAACCAGGCAGCACCGTTCTCTCTCTCAGATGTGATCTCTCAAGTATTTAAACCATGGGGCTAAGACAAATAGAAGGGGGCACATTACTCACAGTAGCAAATGGCATTCGGGGGCTTACTGGAAAGCAAGCTCCTAATTGCTTCTAAATTACAGTAGCTCTGAGAACATGGTGTGATAAGGAAGTGCTGTAGAGTTCGTGTTGCAGTTGGCAATAACCTCCCAGAGAGCAGATCATTTGTTTCAACATACAGAAACAGGCAGCCGGAAGTGCTGTCTACATGCAAACTTCTTAGTAAACTGATCAAGATCTCCTGTAGGTTTCAAGAAAGGGAGTGCAAAGAGTGATAAATTCAATGAGGAAGGGAGGCCCATTGTCAAGTGCTGGGTGGGGGATGCACCTCAGTAAGCCATAGAAGCAGGGAATGCACATCTTGTAGGCCTGTAATTAACATTCTAATAAAAGATAAAATTCGGATTTCCATCCCAGCTCTGCAAATTATCTTTTGAGGGTTCTGTGCTTTTCAAAGAGAGAGACAAATGCAGGACAGTAAGATGTGGACGTTTATTTTCTCCTGTACCTAAGAACAAGATAATAACATCAGAGTTATCTCAGAAGGAACAAAGAAATATACAGTGAAATCAGCAGGTGGTATCACATGTGCCAAATTAACTTTGTCCAAATAAATCTTTTCTCTACAATCCCCAGCTGTGTGGAAAAGTAGAAACCTATGAGAGTCTCCCCATGATGACATTTAAAAGGAAGATGCCATTGGCGGTGCTTTGAAATAAAACAATAAGTTTATGGTTGAATGTTAGGAAACTATTCCTTTATTTATTTTTCTTTTATTTCTATCACAGCATAAGCTGTGATTTCGTTTCTACTTATTAAAATTCAATGGTGGCCGTAACAGTAAAATCAGGAGCAATGATAGATAATGTGCTTTCCCCTTCTAATTTACTAATATTTCTTGAATGATATAATGAGTGAGGATGGTTTTTGAAATAGTGTTAAGATGAATTACTAAACTGGGAAAACATTAAAGTCCGTAAATATTAAAAGATGGGTAATCTTCTCAGTGGGACTTAGTAGACTGTGCAGTGATAGTTAGTGAGAGGCAGGGTTAGATCTACTTTCTAGGTATTTCCTACCAACTGGCTACATTCCCCTACTCAACACAAGTACATACATTTCTCCATTAAGTCTTCATGAATCTTTCCAATCACTTCTTTTCCTTTTCACCATTCATACTTCTTGTAGACTAGGTAAGGCTAGCAATATGACAGGTGTTGAAGAAAACTTTCTCTACTAAGTTTTAGCTAGTTCTGAAAATTCATATATATTTATGTAATATATATATATTCTCCATTTTTCACTCATAATTTATAGAAAAATAAGATGCCTTATATATTTAAGCCTAAATAAAACAACATCAAGTGAAGGCATTTATTTAGATTTGAGATAGAAATACTTAGAAATAAGTTATGCATGGTGACACATACCTGTAATCATAGCTCCTTAGGAGATTGAGGCATGAGGATTGTTGCTCCATACCAGCCTGGGCAAACAGGAAAGACTCTGTCTCAAGATAAAAATGGGGCAAAGGAGGCAGGGGAGTGGGAAAATAACTCGATATCAAAGTGCTCCTTCTTATGTATAAGGTCATGTATTCAATTCCCAGTATTGCAAAACAAAAATAAGAACTCAAGATATGTGTATGTGTGGTGGATTTAAAGAAGATTAAATGCTAAGACTTTTCCAAGATATCGCTCCAATCATACAAAAGAGGTGGCTGTGTACTTACTGAAGTCTAAAGCTATCCAATATTAGAAATATATAGATATATGTATACAGATGATATGGATATAGACATAGATATAGATGATGTAAATATATGAAAGAGGAATAATATCAGAAAGGTGGAAAAACTGACTTAGTCCAATAGCAATTTTGTTTCTTCTCTTGGAAAGCATCACTGAAATGCACAACAAAGCTAACTTTATAATAGAGTTGAAAATTTGGAGGAACTGAACATGGTTCTAGGAAAACGCACATCATTGCAATCACATTTGATCATGTTTTTACTCATCAAAATTTTTAATTCAGTATAGTGCATGTAAATATCACTTCCAGAATATCAAAATGAGAATTTGACATATTTCTTCGAGTGCATTGCTTCTGTGGGAAAATGAATAAAAAAGAAACAGTGAACAGTGAAACACTCCATACACAGGAAGCACTCAGTAGATTTAGTCAATTGAGTTATAGTGAAGCACTGAACATTTTAGGCAGAAGGAAGAATCTTTCTCACAAGAATGACAGTATTTTGGAGGCAGTTCATTTACCAGTAAAATCATGCAGTTCACTAGATATTGTAACTGAAAGCAACTATTATTTTCTTCCTAAAGAAATGAACAAGCAACAAATTCAAAAGTTTTACGACACTATTCAGAAGTTCAAATGAATTTATGCCTTACTTTCAAGAAAACAGAGGAATGCAAGTTCACTAAAGATGCTGTATGCTCAGTATACAGTTGTACATGCACATGTACAGCTTACAATCAGTGCAAGCTGACATTGGGTTCTTTTGTCTAATTGTACACTGTTGCACCTAAATCACTGTAGAGACTAATGATGTTGAAATTCATGTACTTGAATAATTTAAGATGTTTCCCTTTTACCATCAATTTGAATTCTATTAAAATGGTAATGGAATTTATGTATACACTTTTAATTCTATTCTGTGAAAAAAAATTCTTATATGGATTTTTTTAAAGAAAGTTAAGTGAAGACCTATATATTTTCTTTAATCTGTTCAAAGTTGCTCAAACTTAAGTCTTCCATCCTTCATCTACATAACATAGAAATGTACACTTAAAGTTAACTACAAAGTTTAAGTTCTGTAAGTTCTTTGTGTGAGTCAGACCTCAGGATGGGAGTAAATTGGAGGAAAGAAAAAACGGAGAACGAAAGATGATTAAGATTGATATGTAAATAAATTTAATTTTATTCACTGCAAACACATACTAATAAAAAAGCGCACAGAAAATAAATTTTAGTTTTAAATAAAATGATTTAAACCATGTGAGAAAAAATGTCCATCCATACCTTTGGTTATATGCAAATAGAAATGCCAACACAGCCCAAAATATTCACTTTTGAAATTTTAAATGCCAGAGCTAATTCATCAAAGAAACCAACAGAAAGAGCAGACTTCTTCCCTTTGAGGCTCCAAATATTGTTTGCAACTGTGACAGATCATAATGCAACAGGGCGCCTTCTTTCCCTCACTCTCTATGTGAGAAGTACAAAGCGAAATAACGTGAGGGTTTTGTCCATGTTATTTACATTTCAACTCAAGATCAGAGAACAAGGAAAAAGCATCCATTGTGCATAAAAATGTGTTTAAAGGGGAAAAAAGCACATAACTTGTGAAAAATTAGTTGCCAAGTGTACAGCTGCACGCATGGACGAGAGCGTAACATTTCCAATCTGATGACTGGAATTTGAACAATGCTTCATTGCATTTGTACGTAAGAGTCACACTTTTTAAGGTTGGGTTTTATGATGCATATTAAAGTGTTAATGATTACTTCTTAGAAATTTGTTGTAGAAATAAATTATGTAACAAATTAGCAAACAATAAGTAGTTTAACTTAGTCTCATGAAGTTAAAAAATATATCTCTATGTTTTATCTAGACATGTTCTATATATGACTATTTTATGAGATTTTCTTTATTATAACTCTGAATAATATTTAAGAAGACCTACATCCAATAGAACTTAGAAAAAATTATTTCTATCTAGCAGTTCAGGAACACTCAATTTTCATTCCAAAAAAATACTAACCTTGGAAAATCTGGAAAAATTTTACAAAAAAATTTCAAAAAATTTGAATTACCTCTGAAATTTAATATTTATTTGCAATTTTACTTCAAAAGTCATTCTTCTTTATTAACAATAGTACATAAAAGTATACCATAATTTCAAGATCTATTTCCAAGTTCATGAGTTATGTAACCTAACTATTAGTCTGTAAGTAATACTTACTTTTAATTATTTAAAAAGCTGGCTTGGCCAGGGAGGTAATAACTCAATAGAATAAGTACTTGTCCAGCAAGTGCAGGGTCCTGAGTCCAATCGCCAGTACAGAAAAAAAAAAGAAGCTGACATAGGAAAGCTTAATAGTATTTGATTACTCATTACTTTACAACCAGGATAAAGACTGTTGTGGTAGTTGCTACATTGTGTCAGCTTGGCTGAATCTGCCTCTAGCAGGTCCAGGCATGCCCCTCCCCCACCCTGCAGGTGGGCAAGGCCCAACCTGGGGCCCAATTGGTGCCACCCCAGGGCCATGGGCTGCCCCAGGGTGACTCAGTAATAAAATTGTATACAAAGGAGCTGAGGAAGGCTTGCTGGCCGCCCTGCTCGCTGCCTTGGAGAAATCCCGGTGTTGGGAGGTGCTTGCTCTTTGCAGCCGCACCACTTCTTAGCAGTGGAACGCTGGTCTTCACAGTCAATGTAGAAGTGAGAGGCTGGATGGACACCGCAGCTGCGCCTCCTCCTCTGCTCTTCATTTCTGCTGCCATGAACTGCTGTCGTTTGCCTTGCAGCCAGCGGAGTATGAACTGAAACCTCCACAAACTGTGAGCTAAATAAACCTTCCCTTCATTTTGAGTGTTGGCTATTTGTTTCAGCAACGAGTGAAAAGTAACTAAGACAAATACAAATCAGCGGTGTACATACAACAGAAAAAACAAAGGCAAAAAACATAAAAAATAAATCCTAGATGATATAGCCAGAGTTCAATGATGACAAAATTATATTTGTACATGAGATTCTTTAAAAGGAGGAAAGCATAAAATAGTTGAATAATAGTGTAAAATATAAAAAGCACATTTTGCTTTTTAAAAGAAATCTCTTTGCAAGGTTTTTATCAATGTAAAATATACTACTGTGTCCAGAATATCATCCTAAAGAAATCAGGACTTCGCATACTTTTCATAATTCACTTTCTATTGAGGCAACTTCCTTGAATTTGGATCCCCATGTTTCACAAAACCGTCATTACATATTTAGTCTTGGTAGCTGCTTGCCATAGAAAAGGCAAATTTCGTGTGGATTTAAACATTCATAGCACAGATGTTCCATGGCTTATATATCACACTGTTGAAATACCTGATGCTGTTTGTTTTGTCTAGCTGTTCAGACATTTATAATCATTTTTACAATTTTCACAAAGGTCATAAGGAGCTTTCACTATTTGCAAATATACAGTTGTGGAGCCTGGCAAAATGAAAATGCTCTTGACTACACATTAAGAAAATATCCAGATGACTAAGTTATACAAAGAACCTTGAAAGTATTAAGCATAGCATAATTGAAAGTTTAGCTGTCTTAGTGTTTAGTCATTAGAAAATACCTCAGCAAATAGACAAGTAAAGTATGCTTTCTAATATTCAAAGGTAAAAATAAACGGAAAAGTTAAGATAAATACAGGTATGAGAAATATTTATTAATGAAATTGCTTTTAGACTTCTTTAAATGTTAAAGGTATGCTTAATTTATACAAAAAAAGTCAGTTTCTTCAAAGTCTGAATATATGAGAGTTTTTAAATTAATGTGATTTGTGGACTAAGCAACATGAATAACAATGTAGATCAATAGAAATAATAAAAAATTAAGCATTAACTTGGAAATTTTCTTTAAAATAATTTTTCAACTGTTGCATCATAACTCCATGTTATTTTTCTGCAACAATGATGAAAGCCAAATATTTTAAACTAGGTCTCCAAATGTAAATATAAAAATATATGTGCATATGTAATATAGATTTTTATGTTTATGTATCACACTTAGAGACCACTGGAAATAGTTCTACTATTACCAGTTTAAGATGGAAGAAAAAAGTAACAATGTCTACACTCTGT
>NW_004524589.1:5710749-5712087 GCF_000260255.1 Octodon degus | reverse complement strand
ACCTGCTTTAATCCGAAGAGCTATTCGGCTGGCCCTCAAAATGCTCCTTCATTGGGTGATGTCTGAATGTCTTTATATAGCACAAAAAAGAAAAAAAAAGGATTGTCTCTGTGCAACAGAGAGTTACAAGAATGCTGAAGGAATGAAAGTAAAGTATGATTTACCTGGCAAGCTGACCCTGTCTCCTGAAGAATTAGAAAGCATTGTATTTCAACTTCTCAAGAAACAAAAGTTCACCTGTGCTTCCAGACCAAAAAAATAAAAATAAATACATAAATAATAATAATAATAAATAAAACAGCTCTATATCTTAAAACTCATTTTTCCCATGTTATTTTCTTTATTTTGTTCATGTATGCCTACCATTTAGAGACTTACATGAAATTATATTTAATTTTTATCTATGTCACACCTGTCAATACTGATGATATAATATTTATACAAATGTGTTATAGTTTGTACATATTTAACTGGAGCTAAATTTGTACTGCTCCCTTATTTTTGCCTTTTTATATTTTTTTCTGATTTTCAAAGTTACCTTTAAGGTATAGATATAACTTTTATTTGAGAAATATTCTTATACTTGTAGATAAACTGATTTGTGGGAAATAAAAGAAACTTTAAATAAAACCTAGAACCAATTTTTATGTCTTTACAATTTATTGGACAATTTGATCATCTATTTCATTCTTTTCTTTGATGAAAATTAAAATAAAAGCTTAAAAACTTTAGCATGTTTATGGGATAAATACCAGCAAGATTAGAAAGTTGAAGAATTTCTATGAAAGAAAATGACACAGTGTTGTAGGAGAAAGTTGAGAGGTCCATTATAGTAACTTAACATACTATAAATGAGCTTAGTTTTACTTGATAGAAAATTAAACAGCAAAAAAATTAGAAATCTCTTGAAATTATGGAACAAAATTCAAAACATATGAAATTAATACAATTAGGAATGTAAAAGGTGACAGATTTATATGATCTGAAGGGAAACCATCAAATGTATAAAATGAAAAACAAAATATAGTAATTTTGTACAGACTTATAAAGAGAACTTTGGAATTCCCTTCATCTTATAATTTTTCTTTTGCGAGAATGAAAGTCTATGTAGCCCAGGTGACCTCCCCAGGTGGTGACGGTAACTCAGGCACTACACTAGGATTGGCTCCTATCTCAGGCACCTGAACCCCATGACTGTGCAATCAAGTGTCTCATTCACAAAAAGTTTTTTGAGTAAGAAATTTATAATGTTGCTATAATTGTAGTAATAGAATTTGATTTCCAAATTCAGGCTTCATTTTAATTTCTCTGTGTGATCATGTTCAATCCTTGCTCTTT
>NW_004524589.1:5699354-5704318 GCF_000260255.1 Octodon degus | reverse complement strand
TATGTAATTTTTTGCTTTAAGCTAAATGTACTTATACTATCTTTAAAATGTGTTTCTATGCTACTAAGTATGTATAAATCTGAAGGTAATTTATCCATTTTCTGTTAGAAACAGCTTGTTTCAGAATTAGTCTTTACTCATTTTCAGTGTTGATAATGCTGTAATTTTACTTTTGCTTGTGTCACAGATTTTTAAAATTTACTTTTGCTCTATGTTCATACCTGAAAATCTGGTGTCTCTGAGATTTCACTTCTCAAACCTACTATGCTTCACCGATCTTACACTGCTTTACCTGGTGGCTCTCGCGGGCTTGTCTGAAATGGCCGTACTCACATCAGGGCCTCAGAGGTAGGCACCAAAGGCTATCTCATGGGCCACTTCTCCCAACGGATTCCTGTGATTGGTAGGTTTCCTGAGAGACACTACTGAGAAGCCTAGCTGTCTCTTCACTCCCACGGGCACTCGCTAGGATCTGCATGAGTATGTGTTTGGCCAAGGCTGTGGAATAGCAGACTGTGGCCCCTACCATTTGCTGCATAGTTTGTACTGCGAACATGTACTAATAAAAAGATGATACATATGCGATTAAAGTGGAGAAAAATGATGGTGAGAGGGCATGTAAAATTATTTTGGGCATCGCCTTGGAGAGAACAAGTGAGAAGCTAATGACAAATTCTCTGGGTTTAAAAAAATAAATTAATATTAAGAATTCTCTCCAAGGAAGAATAGCATTTGTAAAGCACATATGATGTTAAAAAACATCTGCTAACTTTTCAGCATCCTTAGCTAGAATGACTGGAAAATGTACTTCTCTCCCCAAGCTGGTCTGTGAAGATCAGAGGAGATGACTTAAAGTGAAAGGAAACAAATCACTCTCCAAGAACACACTAATATTCCAGCAACTTGTTCCAAAATGATGGGAGATCTACGTCATAACAAGGTACTCAGAAACAATGTGTTAGCATGTTCAATACTTTCCAATTCCCGGTTTTATACCTTTTGAGCTTCTTGTAACCACTTTTATGATTCTATATCACCATGAGGTTTTCGCTTGTGGATTCCACATACGAATCACATCACATTTATCTTTTTCAGCCTGGCATATTTCACCTAGCCTAGTGTCTTGCATTCCTACATATGTTGTAGCAAACAACAAAATTTCTTTTTAAGCCTGTCTAGTATTTCATATGATAAATTCATTCTTTTATAGACTTATCCACTGATAGAGGAATAAATTTCAGCAATCATTGAGCTGCATGTGGGCCACAGTTCCCAATAGTGTATTGGATAATAGTAAATTATTAATTTAAAAATAAAAATGAAATTTTAGGAAGGTACAAGTCACAAATCAGTTATATTAAAAAGTTAATGTATAAACAAATCATAGGTTTGATGAAATAATGCAAACCATTTAAGTACTAAAAAAAAAAACCATGCAGAAATCCTTGAGATTATAAGCATGATGCATGTAACAAAGAGTGAAATAGTGGTTTTCATTCAGTAGAATGCATCTATTTAAAATTGAAAATTGATTCCCTAAAAATATCTAAGGTTATGTGGAATATGAAGAAAGCTTACAAGATTGACCAGATCTCATCAAGAGAAACATCTTTCACTTTGTGAAAATCACCAAAAATGAAAAGAGAGAAATGCTAATAAAAGCAAATTTGCAAAACTAACAATCAAATACTTCCTAAGCAAGGAGAAGTATGTGGGTCAGGGAACACAAAGAAAAAAATTCTCTGTGCAATTTGAGTGAAAAAAAAAAATTAGGGCCAGCCAGATAGCTCAGCAGATTAAAGAGGCTGCTTAGGCAGACGCAGGGGCCCAGGGTTTGATCCCTGGCCTGCCATGCTGGCCCTGCCCCTGGGACAACTTGAGATGGTGTTTGAGACTGGGCATGGTGGCACGTGCCTATAATCCCCGCACTTAGGAGACTGAAAACAGGAGAATCACTACAAGTGCGATCTACGTAGTGAGATCCTGTACACCCCGTAGAACCGACCCTAAATTCATAAAAATAAATAAATAAATAAACCGTTTACCACACAAAGTAACCAAACTGTCAAAAACTGAAAAGAGAAAAATTTGAAATCACTAAAAGAAAACAGCTTCACTACATGTGCCAGAGTTCATAATACCCTTAGTAGATTTTTTTTTAAAGAGAAACCATTCAGACCAAGAGACAGCAGGATGATAAAAGTTAAATTCTAAAGAAGAATATTTTTGCCAAAAAAATATTTTATTGGGAAAAACATTCTTTGGAAATAAAGGGAAATCACAGTTTCTTAAACAAACAAAAGATCAAAATAGAACACTATAAATAATATGAAAATGTATAAATCACTAGCAAAGGAAATTAATTAAATATAAGTGAATTATACTTTAATACTTATTTTTATGAAGCTGGGAATTGCAGTCAGGCCCTTGTGCTTGCCAGGCAAGTACTTATTTAACTGAGCTATCTCTCTGGCCCCTTTAATATGGTTTTAAAGATATGTAAATCACTTATAACCAGAGTTAAATGAAGGCAAAATAAAAAAGATGTTAACTGTGACATTAAAACAATATATGAGGAGTAAGTGTCAAATGTACAATATTTGAAGTTAATCAAAGTAAACAAGCTATTATTATTATCCCTACAACATAGGCAGTTGAGCTTAAGCTTCTCTTCTGGAGGGTTAACAACAATCTAAGTTTGTAGACAAAAATGCAAGAAAAAGAAGGGCTGAAAGGACAGTAAACATTTTGGCCTTAGCCTTTCAAGGTCAGTGGGGACTCAGGACATAGAAGAACCTGTACTGTAACATCCTATAACTCAGTTGTGTCCCAAATTTTCTGATCAAGGAGATTATGGGACCACAGAAGAAAGTGATCGATGATGTAGAGTGTGCCTAAGGAGAGTCACATGGAGAGAAAACATTCTCTCAGGGTTTCACAGAGAGCAAATTGGTCAAGCAATGGCCATGACTGATCCACATGGCTGACACTGACAAAGGATCTACAAACTGTGGTACAGGGTTTCAGACCAAATCCTGAGAAGATTTGACTGACCTTGTCAGATACAAAATTTGCATTTCTTGTTATCTATGTCTTGCTTTATCTTGGTCTTAACCATCCAGCAGAAAAGTATAAAAACGAGGTATAAAAAGTAAAGCCATATTAATATGCTGAGCTGTAAAAGGCTTAAGTCAACAACTTCTGACATTGCCAGGCTTACTGAAAACCGGCTACTATCATGAACTACTACTGGACTATATTGGAATATTTTGCTGAATTCACGCACCTACATTATTTAAATGACAATGGAATACCCTTCTCTGACAAAACTAAACAAAAAGTGGGATACAAATGAACTACCATTTTGTATCTGTATACTCAAAATAGTTAGGTTAGATATACAGCTGCATTATCTTAATTCATTGATTAGAGAGATTTGTTCTAATAGTGTTCATGGACAGGATATCATGTCTGCATCTTGTACAATGAATAACCACTAAGACAACAATATGCAATGTAATGATTATTGAAACTGTCCTAATAATCAGTTTTAAAACTGTCTCATTGCTATTTGTTTCTCGATAAAATTATTCAAAAAAGTGACTAACGCATAGAAACAAAGAAGAGTACTGCCAGCATTCAGAAAATGCAAAAAATGGCTAGATGTTAGTCAAAGTATATCTCTTCAATTATAAGACAAATATTTGTGGAGACCTACTATCCACTATGGTAACTGCAGTTAACCTGTTCTACACTTAAAATTTGTCAAGAGAATAGATATTAAGTAATTCCAGCCACAAGTTTACCCACACAAGATAACAGTAAGATAAAATGGACATACTCAATAGCTTTGATGTTCTTTGTATTGTCACATACAATATAATGATGCATGCCAAAGGATGTATGCCAAAGCAGAATACTGCTCACCTTAAGGAGATACAGTTTTAGAGGGCAGGCTCAGCAGATTAAAGCACCTGCAAGTAGGCTCAGGGACTGGGGCACGCTGAGACAGCAATTGAGACTGGGAGTGGTGGCACTCACTTGTAATCCCAGCTCATGGGAGGCTGAAAACAGGAGAATCACTATAAGTCCAATCTAGTAGTGAGACCCTGAATACCCTGTAGACCCTTCCCTAAAAATACAAATAACCAAATAAAGAAAGAAAAAAGGAAATACAGTTTTATTTGTATGTTCTACCTCAAAAAGAGTGTTATTGTCAACTATCTAAATTTGATTAAAAATTGAACAGTTCATATGTCAGGAAATCCTAGAATAACAAAATAGAATGAATCCAAAGACAATAAGTTAAAGGTATTAATAATTGGAAATTAATGAAAGTGAAACATAAGTGGCAATGAGGAAGAAGAAAACTAAACCAGATATTTGGAAATGATTTACAATATAGGCACAGTGTATAAAAGGACTGAAATGTGAAAAAGTTGAACAATAAATAAAAAATCACACATGAAATTTTGATAACCTGTGGCCTGAAATGTGTCTCAGTGGTAAAACTGGCCTTGAAGTCACAAAGTTCCGCACCACACACACACACTTGCATGCACAACACACACACACACACACACACACACACATAGATGATAAGTTTTGATAGGTTTACGTTCCAGTCAAATGAATAGCATTGTTTTATTCCTTTCTATCTAGAGGTAATGAAATATTCTCTAGAAAACATTGTAGCATCCAAAAGTAACTTAAAAATGAAAAAACTTAGAAAAAATGAAGTGATAATTAATCCTAAAAGAAAAAAAATGACAATGATAAATTTGTCCTTTCCAAAGTTTCCAAGCTCTAGTGATAGGGTGAACTGCTAACACTAAATTGAAAATAAATTTTGTTGACATAATACTTCAGATATTAGAAAAATATTAAGATTTCTATTTATTACATGAACCTAACAACTTACTAAGTAATAATGAAAATTCAATAAACATTTAGCATCTTATATA
>NW_004524589.1:5685790-5698259 GCF_000260255.1 Octodon degus | reverse complement strand
AACATTATAGTCTCTGATCATAACCTATGGCTTCATGGACAGTTCCTCAAAACATTTTGGATTTCACTCTGGAAATCAGCTTCAGTCTCAAAGGATATCCCTGCTAAATTGCGGTTCAGAGTTCATGGCCTCCATGTACGCAGGATATGTCCTTAAAACCTAATTAATGACTGTGCCTGGAGCCCCACAATGTCATAGAAACTGCAAATACCCTCCACCATTGTTTTCTGAGCCAGATGTTCCAAGTAGCCAATCCAAGAGCTTTATTAGATTCTCCTTGTTGCTGATTGGCTGCTGATCCGTGAGTCATCATGTTCCACCAGCTTTCCAGCATCCGGCACCGCGTGCAGCTGTCATCGTTGTCCTCTGTCTTGCTCTTAAAGCCTTTTGAGCCCTAACATGCCATCAAAGTGCCTTACATTGTCTATGACTTTATTATAACAGTATTTTATTAAATTAGACTACATAACTGCAGGAGGTATAGCATAGCTAAGGTTTAATCTAAAAAAAATAGCGAATTGTAGGCATTTTTCTGACCATATCTGAAATTCGTGGTTATTCACAATTCGTGGGGGCACTAGGGACGTAAAGCCTGAGGTTCTGAGGTTCCACTGTATAGATTTTGCATATTTGTTCTTTTCTGTCATCATATATTCTGAAATGGTGATCCTTTCGGAGAGCTTAACGATGCAGCCCGCTGCGGTACATATGTCCTATGTTCACCACCACTGAACGGGACCTACTAATTATACTTCTATTTTGTTTTTTATGACATTATTTTTTCATCTCCAGGGAGTAGCCTAAACATAACACAACGCACCTTTTTTATTTTTTTTTCTGAATTTTGATATAGTGTTGGAAACCTACTGCAGAATGCTTCTTAGTTATTTTCTATGCCCGTATAAAACTACTTGTCACTATGGTTTCTAATTTTGTGTGCTTTTGCCTAATTGTTCTGACTATAGACTTTTAAATAATATCATTTCTTGATATATATGATAACTCGAACAGTAATTCACACATCTAGATCTCTTATGGTAATCATGTTGCTATCTGATAAACCATGTGGATGTAATACTGGATGCTTCCTTATGTTTCCTTAACTAATCTGAGTTCTCTTGTGCATAGTCATGCCACTCTGGTGTAACTTAAAGTAAATTTTAATTCTAAAGATTTTTCCTGCTGTATCTTTCTTCCTTCTTCTTTTCATCTCCCTCTAAGTCTGACAGAGATTTTTAGGTGCTCGAAACCCCTTCTCCTAGGAGTAATTTTTCCAAAGTGCTTTCAAAAGAATGTTGTTATTTTGGAAGAAGGAATAAAACGTTCCTTTCTCATTCATCAACTGATATATGAAAATTAAAGCGAAGTTCAGGTTTAGAAATTTGCAAAAGAATGTCCAAGCTGTTCTGAAATTAAAAAACCAAGACTCACTTCCCACTGATCTCAGTAGAACACTGCATACACTTCATTAAGGAATATCAAAGCTAAGTTAACTAATCCACAAGAACAGAGGAATGAAAGCAAATTGATCACTGGTGGTACATAGCTTGGCAACATGGAAGCACAAATCAGGCCTGCTTAAACTTTCTAATACTGAGTGATGGATGTTCACTCATTCCACTCATTTATAATAGACATGTACTCATCCACCTAGGTGAATGCTCAGACACTATGTGATGACTGAAAGACTTGAATGAAACCCATGTGAGGTTAAACCCTTATAATTAAAAACCTTCCCAGAGCTCTCGTTACGATCCTATTTCTTCTTCTGATATTTCACTTTTTATTCCTACATAGCTGTCATTTGAAAGAGTTTTTTTAAATCTATGACTATATATTAATTTATTTTGTCTCACTTAAAATTTCTGCCTTAAAATTAGCTTTTGCAAATGGGGAGGGTCAGAGCAAGAGAGGAAGAACTGGAGGAAGCAGAGCAAGAGAGAAGGGGAAGAGGGAGGAGTTAAGGTTTGTTATGCACACATACCAACTTTCAACAATAAAAGTCATCATTATTTACTGTACAATTTAATATCAAAAAATGAAGTAAAATAAATATAAATAAAATTTCCAGCTAACAATCTCGTGTAATTCAGCTGGTCTGTTCCATACTATTATGCATGTATTACAAGGGTCCTATACTGTGACTAATTTTGCCATAAACAAATCTCCTGAGTATGTTCTTTGATTTCCAAATAAAACAGTCAAGTACAAAATAAAGTTTAAGGCAAAGTTGTAAAATTTACCTTGCAAATAAGACTTTGCGTGAATGATAAATATATTGTAGGATGATTCTCATCATTTAATCAAATTTGTTTAAACACTTTTGTGTTTTATAATCCAGTATTTGAATTTTATTTTTTTATGACAGAACATGGTAATATTTCAGAACTAAATAATAAGCCTTTAAAAATGAGGAGTTTAAATGAATATTGCAAAGAAATAGGGCAAGCCAGAGAAACACTGCTAGTATTAGTATTTTGCTTTGGAAATTCAATATATTTCAGGGTTAACATTTTATTTTAAATAAAATTTTAAAAAATAAACTAGTTCATTTGTTTCTAAATTATAATGCAAGGGAGAGCCCTGCTGGCAGACTTTCATAGATGCAGCAAGAATCTCATAATTGAAGCTAACAATGTTTGGAAAAAATAGTAATGCATAATAGATCTGATTATATTTGGCTCTATATATTCTATACTCTACAACTGAATTTCACTAGCTTTAACTCAGTGAGCTGTGCTCTAGAAATTGTGCAGCGTATTTCCTGTAGTTTGCCTATTGAGGTAATTCTGAAATGGCTTTTAACTTTTATTTGGATTCTGTACATTTAAAAAAATGAGACACTTGGGCTATTTCTGAGTATGACCAAACAATTCTACTCAGGTAGTGAATGCATTAATGTCCATGGCACTGATAAATGCAGTTAATACCTCGTGACTTCTGGATTGGTTCTGTTTACTTCCTGTACTCAAAAGGAGAGACTTCTAACTGCTTCCGAGAAACATCTTAAAGGGAGGAATTTTTGCATTAGACTAAAGGAAAAGACTTTGTTTCCTCGGTAAGCTCAGATTTGGGTAGGACTTGACTGTAGGATAGTATTGGGGAATGGATGGAACTCAGTTCCTACTAGTTTTTAAGTGTGTATTACTTGTGTATTTATTTGGAGGGGTGTCCAGACATAGAAAAACAAATACATTTAAATGTGAAAGGAAAATATTCGAGCATCATGCCTTTAATACCATCTATGATTGCATTTCATATATCACTGTACTTCATACTTAAGCAAATGTGAAATTTCACTATATATTTATATTCGGGGAAATAGTGGTAGCAACATTTCCTTCTTGAAGGCATAAAGCTGAATAATATATTAAATCTTGAGGCAGTGTCTTGAGGAATGGAAAATTGAAAGCTAGCCAGTATAATCAAGGATTCTAATACATACTCCAAAAAGGAAGTAAGATTTTTTTAAATCATTAGTCAAACATTTTAAGCTCTAACATACTACCATAGTAGGCAGAAAATTCACCATAATGGAATTGGTTAATCATAGTATTAATTTCTCTTTTGTATTATGGTAGAGATCCTAGAAAATTTTAAAACAAGGTGCTTAGGGCAAAATAGCGCTTTATGAGTTTACTTGGAACAGTTAGGAACGATCGATCGATTGATTTTACAACACAGGGAATGATAATCAAAGACTCTTGCTGTGCTACTGAGCCACATATTCAACTCTTCTAACTTTTTTCAATGTTTGGACAGTGTTTCCCTAATTTGTCCAGTCAGGTCTCCAACTCGGAGTCCTTCTGCCTCAGCATGTCAAGTTGTTGGGTTTATAGGAGGTTACCACCCAGCTCAGCATAGGTAAGATTTTTTGTTTTCATGAAATATTTATTAAAATACAAATTGTTTTAGATATAATAAATGACCATGTATAATAAATAGTAAATTATTATTAATAAACTTGATAATATTTATTCTTGAGCAAACTGTATATTATGCAGTTCTTAGGTTGTGCATGGCCTAGGATTTCTGATCACCTTATTGTATTTTTATGTGTTAAACATCCCACTATATACACAGTGCTTGTTAAATTCCATAAAATAATATGTACTTGTATTTTTCTTAGTGTATTCACCAAGTAATTTATAAATGTAATTAAATATTTAAATATTTTATACACCTGAAGTGCTATTTTAGCATTTTCCATAGTATTTTTGTAAAATGATTTCAACAATAATATTAACACATTAAAATGACCAGAAACTCACTGTCACGGGATTTTAGCAATCACTGCATCTGTTTGAAGAATCAAAGTCATGAAGTAGAACTTTAATTTAGTTAGTAAATTAGATAAGTACAGACAACAAAATCAAATTTCTAATGTATTTATAGAATAATAAAGAAGACAGTTATGTTGCTTCAATGACTGTGACCCCATTCTATCAATCAGTCATCCTTTAGGCTTACATAAGAGTAGTGTGACAGGCAAAATTTCCAATTCAAAAGTCTCATTCCAGTTCTAAAAGATGGATGCACAGGGCCACCATGAAACTTAAGTGACAAGAAAATCTTTATTCTCTGAGAAGAGTGGAATTCAGAGAGATTTAGAAGCTTAAAACAGCTTCTAGGCTATACTAGAAAATGTTAAGTCACTCTAGAGCTAGTCACTGTCATTTAAGCTTCATGTTTCAATGCTTAAATCTCTGAGCTTTATCTTCTAATTACTTAGACTTCTGTTCTTTCTCCCTTCCACTGGAAAGAGGAAGGAGATAAAAATTAAGTAGATTGCAGATGACAAGAAAAGGTGAACATAAAAGGAAAGAAGGAGGAGGATTAGGATGAGAAAGATGAGGATAAGAAGGAGAGGAAAAAGAACCAAAAACCATGCTGTGTCTGAATGCAACCAGACATGAGTTGTACATACTCAGAAAAATCTATCATGTATTTGAAGGAAAGGAGGCTGATTGACCAACAAGTCTGATTATCCCAACATCGGAGCTAGGATCAGAGTCACATCAGATGTAAGCATCTGAAGAATTAGAAATTAAGCTTTTTGCAAAATAGACAATGTTGACAAATTCTGAAACAGCTTTACAGTCCTCTCCTAAAGTACATATCTTCATGCACACACATACATCTATATGCTACTTTTATTTATGTATCATTTTTAAAATCAGTATGTAACAATTAAATTACCAAAACTATTAGTGAAAATTGCCAACAAAAGCAAAACTTTAGCCATGGAGAATCTATCCTTTTATTTTTTAATTTAATCTATTTTATTTTTTGTGGAACCGGGGATTGAACTCAAGCCCTTGCACTTGCAAGGCAAGCGCTTATTCCACTGCATTATCTCTCCAGCTCCTTCTTTTTTATTTTACTTTTATTTTTTATATTTTTTATTAGCGTCTATCCTTATAATTATAGTTACAAATCTTTTACTGTTGAAAACATCTTGACAATACAGAAAACGGTGTTAAAATTCCATGCATTAGAAATGAGTATTCGAATTATTTATTGTTGTAGGTAGATTCTCCTAGTTGCACCAACAGGTACTAGGAATCTCCTCAAAGGGGATTAAGGCAACATCATTTCCCCCAAGTGACTAAGGGACAATGTAGCAGCATTGAGAATCATTTTAAGAGCTGCATATTATGTGTTGCTTTCTACTTCCTTCTTGCTTTAACACAGAAATAATGCCTTAAAGGGAAGAAAAATAATTTTCAATTAAATTTCAGAAATGGAAGAGCATAAAGTGACTCACATTACAGTTTCTTTACAAACTTTAGTAATGTGCTCTTAATTCTGTGAAGATTGATTACTGCCTTATGAATCTGGTAAAATGTAAGATTATCAATACAGCATAATTTCCTAAAAGCATAAGTACATGTTTTACCTAGTTAGTATTGCTTTAATTGAAAATAGGCATCTGAAGAAACCTAATATTTCTAAAGGAGGACAGTCTATTTATTTCACTGGATTTAACAGGAATTTTTCCTAGTTTTAGAGATAAATAATTACTATTTTTTACATTCACGTTCTGGCTTCTTCATCAAATATTTAATAAAGAAAATTGAAACCTTTAAAAAGATATCAGAACTAGCTATTGTTAATTGGGTTAATTTAATAATCTGTACTGGTCCTTACTAAAATGCAGCAAATAAATTGTCCTTAATATTCTCTTTGATAAACATGTATCTATTTTTATCAATTAAAATTATTGCTACAAAGTACAAACTTCTTAGTTTCCCTAATACATCAAAGAGTAATACAGATCAACTTCATAAGTGAGTTGTTACACAAGGGTAATTCTTTTCAATTTATCAAATTAGCAACTGTTTTGTTTGTTCATCTTTGTAGAGCTGGGTTTTGAGGCGAGAGCCTCTGCACTAACATATATCCAAGGTACTTTTAGCACTTTTTATTTTGAGACAGAGTCTTGCTAACTCATCATCTACTCAGTGCTGTGATCCTGCTGCCTCTGCCTATCAGATCACTGGAATGACAAGCATGCACCCATGTATTGCTGGTTACCTGCTTATTATACATCCTCACAATATCACCTCTATAAAATGCTTTTAACTCCAAGCAGAGAAAATGAAGTGTGAGCTAAGTGGGTGGGTTGTCTTACTCCTGAGAAAAATATCACTTCGCTGGGTAAGGGTGCATTCTGTTGGCTGATGTGAGCCACCTGCCGAAGGGTGACTGTGTTATTTGGTGTTGACCTGTGCATTTGAGACACTCACGAATCAGAAGCAGGGAAATCAAGATTTTAGGGAGTAAATGATGACAAGTAAGAACTTACAGAGTTGCACTTGCCTGGTGTAAGGATCTGGAAATACCTTTGATTGTTTCTTGGTGGTGACAGTCACGCTTGAAGATCTCATGGCAGGATTCAGAAGAAAACATAAAGCTCTCTATTAAACCACTTCCTATTCTCACAGACAGAACAGTGACCAAGTTTTTGAGAACTTTCCTGCCCTCTGTTAACTCTTTTCCTCTTCACCTTTGTCCAAACTAAATTAGCCTGTCTTTCTGTCCCAAACTGGTTACCAAAGAACAGAAAAAAAGACAAACATGTGTGTAGCCTAGTGCCTAGTCATTAACCGACCCAGGCTGGGAAGAAAGACAGTAGTAATAATGAAAAGTAAAGCTTCCTTCGTAGGCAACTGAACCTTCTTAAAGGTCACCTTACACACCTGAGAATGCCAAAATGTCATCACACGGAGGGAGACCATCCCTCTTCCTGCATAAATGTAACAGAAGAGAAGATATAATAAGGCATATTTATACGTATTACCATTCATTAGGGCTTCGTTCAGTTTACTGGGTATCATTTTGATGAATTTATAAGATAGATCTGTGTCAATGTTATTTATGTTACTGTTCACTCACTTTTCACACACACATATAATTTATATAGAGAAATATTGATTTTCTAAATATTATTTTATGTCAGTGATTCAAAAATTCTCTTCATGTCATCTGTTTCCCTTTGCTGTGCATTTATTATTGCAACAGCAAAATGATTGGAAATAAGAGAGAAAAATTCAGAGATTAATCTTTTCACTCAGTACACTGAATGAAACGTCTAGTGAGATCACAGCGGCCATTTATGGTGAGACAATACGAATGCCAAAGGCACTGTCTTTGTTCTGAAGTAGCTAATGTATCAATTTTGGGCAGTACAGAGAAGAAGGCTAATGTTAAAGTTGTGCAACCGATTTTAATTGCACCTGTTAGGGCTCAGTAAAACTGAAACATGTATAAAATACCTGTTGATGCAATCTCTCCTTGAGATCAAAACTACAGTCTGAACTCAGAATTTGGAGAAAACCATAAGTAAACATTAATAAAATATGTCTTAAATGTTTATGTTTTTAATGCTTCATCTTCATGTGTTCTCACAGTGGTTCTTGTACTTCTACATCCAGCCTGTCTTCACGGTTTTATGGCTCCTCCTCCTTGACACTCATCAGGGACATTTTTATTTGTGCTTGCCCTGGATGTACCTGGATGCTTTCTGACCACTTTGTTTTCTTGTAATTATTTGATCCTGTCTGTACCACCTCAACCTGTGAATCTTCTTCACATCATTTTAAAATAGCAGGAAAATAAAACATAAATTCAGATATTAATAACTTCAACCAGCTATACAGTAAATAAGGGCCTGAACGATTAATAGCTAGATCATTCACTTAATCTACAAAATGAAAGCAATTCCTTATTCCTTGCCAAAGTGGCCTGGTCTTTTTCAATCATATCATGATTACCATGTCAATAGACATCTACTGTCTGTGCACAAGGTTAACAACAATCACTGAAACTACAGTTCTACATTCCCAGTTTCCTATTGAGGTATCTACAAAGTTTTCCCTTTAGATGCAAATGGACAGTTAAAGCCAACTTTACTGAAAGACAGTTGACCTTCTCTCAAAATTGTTAATATGGAAATCTTTTGTTTCTTTTTCATATTTTAGTACTTATCACTGTTATGGTTTGTGTCTAGCAGTCACCCCAACTCCTCATGTAAGTCATAGAGGAGACTTCTAGAATTTGTGATTAGCTCATGAGTCAGTGGGATTATAGGGATGAGTGCTGCTGGGATTATGGATGTGAGTGCTGCACAAAGCCAGGGGCAGATAGCTTGAATGCAGCTTAAGGGAGACTTGCTCTCTGTAGCCATTGTTGCTGTTGCTGCTCGATTTTTGCACTTGTTATTACGCTGTCTTCCACCATCATGAACTGCTGCCTTCTGCCATGTGCCACTCTGCCTTGGAGCCAGCTGAGTATAGACTAACACCTCCAGTAACCATGAGCTAAATAAACTTTCTTCCTTCAATTTTGGTGTTAAGTGTTTCTCCCAGCAAAGAAAGAAGAGTAACTGAGACAAGCACAGTGTGAAGCAAAGCTATTTAATATGTCACTTAAGCCAGAAAGCTGTACTCTATACTCCTTTTTTTAAACATATTTCATTCATGCAAAAAGCCCTTAGCTCTTTCTTACCATAGTCACTATTAGTGCTTTGATCTTTCCTTGCTAATATCTCCTCAATAATCATCTAGAGAATTTTGATTCAAATTTATCTCCTGCAATGGTATTAGATTGATAGAGCACAACTTGATCCAGTGCATTAAGTTAGTTATTTGAAGCTTGTCCTTGCCTTCTGTTTCAGTGCCATTTCATAGACCCTTTCTATCTGTGTCATATACCATACAAAATAAACTATATGAACTTCACAATTCTTGGGGGTCTTTGAGTCCACCAAATATGCTATTTTCATGGATGACTTCTTTCATCCCTTTGTAGCTAATTCCATGAGTTTTGAAATTAAATTAAATTAAAAAAACAGCTTTTAACTTACAAACATTGTGTTCTAGAACACATATATATTTGCATCTCAAAAATTCATTTATCTCTTAAGTCAAATGAAAATAATGCAATTACTGAGAATAATGAGAATAATTGTATTATTCTCATAAAGAAAATGTCAGCAAGCTTTTTTTTTAACAAATAAATACCAAGTAGTATTCTAGTGATGTCAGCCGAATCTACTCAAGTGTGCTACTATGCCATGAAATTATCCATAAACGATAAACATTGAATGAATCTGGTCAATATATATTTAAAAATCCAGTAAAGACCAGTTACATTCTGAGATCCTGGGTTTCCTCTGTTTCCTTGAACATGATATGCATGATATTCCTATCAGAAATGTTCAGTACAAATCCTCAAACTAAGGAAGTGCAAGCCAAGCTACTGAGTAAATAAATGGAAATACACTAAGATCAAATTTTGAACTTGAGAAACTTTCAAACACCATTTAAAAATTTTGGGACCAGGAGGATGGCTCAGTGGAACAAGCGCTTCCCTGGCAAGCACAAGGGCCTTAGTTCAATCCCCAGTTCTGCCAAAATAAATAAATAAATAAATAAATAAATAAATAATAAATAAATAAATAAATAAAATTAAAGCTTTCAAGTTTCACTTAAATCTGTGGAATAAAAATTTTAAATGTGCAAAAAATAAAATCTGTCTGACTTTTTCCTCTGAAGAATATTCTCTGCTGTATGTGTATCTAAAAATATAAAAATTCTTAATGTAAAAAAAACTTATGTGATAAGTGAGTAAATGTAAACCATATTTACAGTTTTACAGTGGTTTCTAGTACTATTGATTATAGTCAATATCCAAATTTTGAGTGTATATTATATTTGAGTGTTCTAAAATTTGCATATATTATTGGATCAATGATGTATTAAGTCAATTGTTCATGAACTATATAACAGTTTGACATAGGCATTAGGTTTAGGAGTTCAAAATATATATATGTATATATATTTTTAATCCACTTAAATTTTATTGGATTACCATATGTTTCATCATTATTTACTGGTTTGATAATTAATACATAAGTGAAAGTATGTTGATTATTTTGTTCCTCTAGATTCCCAGGGAACACTGAACATTGAAAAATATTAATGAGTACATTTAGAAGAACAAAGTATTTGAGACTATGAGTAGAATCTTTGCATGTGGCAAGACAATATGAAAGCCAAAATGATCAGTAAAGATCAGCCAAAGCACAGATATAAATCGCATGGCTTCAGATGTTAGGGAAAATATTTCATTTTTGTTCTCATCTTTTCACAGAATAACAGACCAGAACCACAACTAAAAATGTGTATGTATGCAAATATTTGTCAAACAAATGTATCCTACATTCACAGGCTCAGCATAGGTACTTGTGAGGGCTCCCTTTTCTTTTCTTTTCTCTTCTTTTCCTTTCTTTTCTTTTCCTTTTTTTTTGTGTATGTGTACAGGATCTCACTATGCAGCTCAGACTCATAGTGAGCCTCCTCTTTTCAGCCTCCCCCACACTGGGATTACAGGTGTGGGCCAACACACCCCGTCTCTGTGGCTCTCTCAGCACACCCAGGCGCAGGGCCGGTGAGGCATGTGGTGCTGGAGATCAAACCCCATTGCCTGCTACATTCCTCAGCAAGCACTTGTCCACTGAGCTATCTCACGAACCTTGAGAGCTTACATTTTGGCAAGGTCTGAAGGGTCAAGTATTCCACCTCGCGATTATATTTACATGACAATGAGAAATTGTTTCATTTTTTAAATTTTTTTATTAATTTTATTGAGAAACAAATAGCAATAAGATAGTTTCAAAACAGGTTAGTAGGGCAGTTACAATAATTAAGACATTGCATATTGTTGTCTTCATAGTAGCTAATTATAGTACAAGATGCAGACGTGATATCCTGTCTAAACACTATTAGAACAAATGTTTCTTCTCATTGAAAGAAGAGAAAGTAGCTATATGTCTATCCTATTCTGTATATACAGATACAAAATGGTCCTTCACTTGTATCACCCTTTTGTGTTTAGTTTTGTTTAGAGATGGGTATCCCATTACCATTTAAATATTGTAGGTGTGTGAATTCAAGAAAATAATCCAATATAGTCCAGTAGTCCGTAATAATAGTGGGTTATCCGCATGACTGACAATGTCAGAAGTTGTTGACTTGAGCCTTTTACAGCTCAGCATTTTAACATACCTTTACTTTTTATACCTTGTTTTTATACTTTTCTGTTGGATACTTAAGACTAAGATAAAGTAAGGACTATATAACAAGAAATGTAACTTTTGTACCTGACAGCCTCAGTCAAATCCCCTCAGGATTTAGCCTGAAACGCTGTGGCACAGTTTGTAGATCCTTTGTCAGCGTGAGCCATGTAAATGAGTCACAGACATTGCTTGATCAATTTGTTCTCTAAACCATGAAGTCAAGAGAGCATGGAGAGGAACCATTTCTGAGCTGGATGAAGTCTGTTTTTTAAAAGAGGTTACTTTCTCCTCTCTTCATCCTAGACATTAAAGAAAATTGAACAGAAACCTTCTCACCAATCAAAGGAGAAAACTTCATAAAGTCATTCAAAATAGTTGATGCTAAAAAGCATGAGGATTAGTGACCTCACCATTGCTGCGAGAAGTACTAGAGCATCACAGATCGGTGGAGTCAGCCACAGTAAGCATCAAGGACTGTAGTTCCTTGTTGTTCTGCAAATGTGTAATTTTGTTGTGTACAAATTAAAACATACCGCTACTTTCACAACTCAATAAGGAAACTCAGAAAATAATGCTCTTACAAATTCTCCATCTGCTAGAGATGACAGTGTGACACAAATACAATAATCAAAATATTGCAAAATGAGTTCAGCAGGTGCAAAGAAGGTATTTCTAAATACTCCAGAGACCCAGTCATAGCCCAGGTCCGGTGAGTGTGCGGAGAGCTTCCTGTTGCCCTGCGCCGGCGGGACCAGTCCCAGCACAGGCGCAGAGTAGGCTGGGCCCTCTCCCGGCCTCTTGAGCTGCCCCTCACCACTCCGCAGTGCCTCCCACACCCCGCCCACCGAGTAGGAATTTTTGCCCCGTCCCAGAGGCACCAGACCCAGT
>NW_004524589.1:5675205-5680917 GCF_000260255.1 Octodon degus | reverse complement strand
ATGTATTTGGTACAGGGTCTCAAGATGCAGCTTGGACTCATAGTGATCCTCCTGTTTCAGCCTCCCCAGCACTGGGATTACAGGTATGCACCACCATGGACTCGGTCACTGGCTCAGAACACATAGGGCCCAGCATGTGTTATTGGGGTCAAACCCCTGTCCCTGCTCTTGCTTAAGCAGGTGCTTAGTCTGCTAAACTATCTTGCTGGCCTCACATTCAGACATATTAGTAGAGAAAAAATCAATCAAGTATATTGCTTCTCTGAAATAATGTGCTTCAAAGGCAGAAAGTCAATCTGGAAATCCCTAAGAACACACACGGTCAATCATCTGGGATTAGTGGAATCACTTATGAAAAGAAAAGAAATACTCCTGAGAGTTGCCGGTGAAAATGAAGTACTGTGTTTGTGTCAAAAGCATGCCAAATTAGTAGCTAAGGCATCTGCTTCAAGCATGGCTTCCACAGATTTAATATGTGAGTTTTGAGGAGGAGTTTCAACTTTCTGAACTGTGTTGTTCATTTTGTAATAAAGAAAAATGTTAAGATGCGGCAGTTCAACATTTTCGTTAGTGTTGTGAGCACTGGACTCTGTAACATTTTCAGAAGGTGCAGTATGCAAGCTTTAAGTCAAGATGTTTGCCAGAGGGGCACTGAATAAAACCTGAAGTCACTGTGCCCTCTTATCCCTTTATTTCCTTGAGAAAACCCCTTCAGAAATGAAAACAGAGGTTTTATGGGCTATGGAGCCATGTTTGGAAACTAATGTATTGGTATAAACTAATTCATTATGATTCAAGTTGCTCAACAAAATATCTATTGCTTGAGAGAGAAAAGTTGATTAATGTCCCCTTTAGATATCATGATCTAAATGTAGAGAATAAAAATATCAGGTTTATGGCAGCTTTAATTTTTCTTCCTTGTCCTTTTTCCTACTTAATCTCAAAATTTTTAGTTCTTTCCTATCTTTATTTCTAAAATCTTAACATCACGTTATACACTTTAAAATACCTTAAAAGCATATTTGAATTTATTTGCAAATGTAACAAAAGATTATAGATAAAAAATTTTATCATTCGTTACTCTTACATGTTTTAGTCAGATATACGTGTGCATGTACCTTTGTATAATTATGTAAGAAGACGCCCTTTTTTAAGTTACTGGAAATTAAACTCAGGATCTTCATACAAGGCTGCATTTCCTACACATTTCAGTTTTTGTTTTGACTCAGGCTCTCCCTGAATTAGTTCAATTGCCGAAATTGAGCAAACTGGGCTAGAATTTTCAATTGTACTACAGACACGCAGCATCATGGCTAGATGCCATCCAGCTTGGGAAGTAGCCACCTAGGTGTTCAGCTCAACTGCCCTGCTGCAGCAGTGATAGTAGTACTCAGATACTTCTTATTCTATTTAATAATGGTCCCAAATTATAAGAGCAGGGTTGCTGAATGGTTTCTTTTTTGCAGTATATTTCATTATATTCCATATTTTATCATAGCTTCTGTTCATACATTAATAATCAATTTATATATTGAAGTTTATCCCAGGTACTTATGTGTAGAGTAAAACATAAAATGTACAGGTTTTCATACTATGGGGTTTTTTTGTTGTTGGTTTTTTTGTTTTTTTGAGATTTTTTTGGCCAGCTCAGCCCACCCTTAAGGTGCGGCTGGCTCGGCATGTGATGCCAGGGATCAAACCACGGTTCTCTGGGCCTGCCTCAGCTTGCCCAAGCAGGCATTTTAGACCACTGAGCTATCTCACTGGCCCATATTCTGTGGATATTTTCAGGCATTCACTCAGTCTCTTGGAACATACCCCCTAGATAAGGAAGTCCTACCTTTCAACAGAACAAAAATACCTAAAAATGGGCTGAGGAGACAACACAGTGTTCTAAGCACCTACCTGGCAAGTGTCAGAACCTGGGTTCAAATCCTGGTACCACATACTGTGCTTATCCCAAATTCCCAGGTGCACCATGCCAGCCACTGAAACAAGGTATGGTGGTGCATGCCCATATTCCCAGTGTTGGGGAAGCTGAGACAGGAGGATCGCTATGAGTCCTAGCTGTGTAGCAAGATCTTGTACCAAAAGAATAAAAATTTAAATAGTTTTAAATACCTAAAATTGATGATAGGTCATATGGGAGAGAGAGAGAATCAATACTCAATAAGTTATTAAATATTTAGGTGTGCATTCTGTGGCACTTTAAGAATTAGATTAAAATACAGGTTGGCAATATGATAGTTACATGTTATATTCTAATCCAAAGTTAAATTCTATAACACCATTATGGATTCCCTTTTATTTTCTAAAAAAAAAAATCATGATCAGGATTATGGAGTACCACCATGATATTGGCCATGAATGCAAATTTATATAGCAAAGCAAGGAAATAAATACCCTCTATGGGACCCCTATAGAAAAGAAATGGCTTATGGCTCCAGAACACTGAAAAAGGACTTGAGCAATGAAGAGAAATGTATTAGATTTTCTAAATCACTACTCTAACAGAGTCACTAAATTTTGTTATTATAAAGTAATTTGGGGGCCGGGGACATGGCTCAGTAGGATAAGCGCTTGACTGGCAAACGCAAAGATCTGAGTTCAATCCCCGGTTCCGCAAAAAAAAAAGTAATTTGATCACACAGAGACTAATATTGTATGGAAAAATATATCATTTGAAGGAAATTACAAAGTGCCTCTAGAGTACAGTGTACAAGAATACTGATAGTCTTTCCTCTCTTCATTGTGCCTAAAAATAAAAGAAAATAAAGTAAAATAAAATAATTACAGTTACTCTGATAGGAAGAATGGCCTCCAAAATGCCTGCATGCTACTTACTGACACCTATATAAATATTACAGTACATAGCAAGGCACAAGTTTGAAGAGACAAGATTAGAGACCATAAAGAGTCTATTTTGTATGATCCCAAAGGACCCAATAGAAACATGAGTGTTTGAAGGTATAATACAAAGGCAGAAACATTATCACTTGATGGTGACAATATTTTAAATATACTCTTTAATATGCACTATTTGGAAATATCAGTCAAAATATGTAGTGCTGTAGCATTTCAGTGACCATTTCATATTAGATTTCTGAAACTTATTCATCCTAACTGCAATGTTGTATACATTGGTCAACACCTGAATTTTCCTTATCAAACCCTGGACCCTGTGCTTGCCTAAACAGGCCCTTAGTCCCCTGAGCTGTCCTCACCAACCCTTCTATGTTGTCTTAATTCATTTGCAATGTATGTGCACTCCAATAAGAAAAAATGCAAAGGGCCTAATAATATGGGATTATTTGACAATTTTGCAGTAAAGCAAACCTTTTTTTAAATAAAATAATGACAGTAGTACATAATTCCCTTTCCAAGTCTTTCATAACCATCCCTCTACACTCTATTCATATGAGTTCAATATTTTAAAATTCCATCAGCTCTATTTCTGGTTATATGTACAAAGCAATTCAAGTTAGTCAACCAAATAGTTATCTATACATGAGAATTTATTGTAACAGTTCACAATAGCCAAGATATGGAAACAACCTAAGAGTTCATCAATCAGTTTATTTAAAAAAGAAAAAGGAAATGCAGTTTACATACATATCTGAATATTATTCAGGCTTAAGAATAAATAAAATTATGTTATTTGCAACAATATGAATGAACAGAAGTCATTATGGTGACTGCAAAAAGGTAGGCATAGTGTAAGAAAAATTATATGATCACTTACCTGTAGAAGCAAACACTTAAATTAACATGGTGAGACCCAGATCTCACTTCTGAGTTACAGAATTATTATATAAAAAAATTTGTAGTTTTCTAATTCATATGTGATAATTATGGAAGCAAGATAAAACTAGTTATGCATACATATTTCTCTGTTTCTCAAATATGCATAGAGATCCACTCTCAAGAGCATTTTAAATATAAGATAAGAGCTCTGCAAGATTTAATTTCTTAATTGGAATGGATTTTTTCTTTCTCTCTTTTCTTTTTTGTGCAGTCTCTCTCTGCAGCTCAAACTCGTAGTGATCCTCCTGTTTTCAGGTTCCCCCAGTGCTGGGACTACAGGCAGGAGTCACCATGCTGGGTCTGGGGCATTGGCTCAGTGCACCCAGGGGTGGGGGGAGTGGCATGTTTTGCCGGGAATCGAACCCTGGTCCCTGTGCTTGCCTAAAAAGGCACTTAATCCCCTTAGCTGACCCTCACCAACCCTTCTATGTTGTCTTAAGTCATATGCCTTATTGTGTGTACTCCAATGAGCAAAAATGCAAATAGCCTAATAATATGGGCTTATTTTACAGTTTCGCACCAAAGCAAACTTTTTTTAAATGACAATAGTAAGTGACCAAATATTCATTAAAATTATGATTCTATGCCGAGGTAATATAGATAAGTGTTTAATAGTTAATAGTTTGTTAAACTGTTACTTAAAAGGAATGGATGAAAAAGATGTGGGATTTTTTATACAACAGAGTATTACTCAGATATAAAGAAAAACATGAAGTTTTCATAGGTAAGTGGATGCAACGAGAGGCTATACTTATAAGTGAAATAAATCAGACCCACATATCTAAATATTGTAGTCTCCGTAGTATAAGTACCCACAAGAAGAAATAAAACCTGGAAGTTATTCAGATATAGTAAAATGGAAATAAATGGAACTTAAGGATTAAGCAATGAAGATGAGAGAAAGGAGAAAAGGTAGGAAAAAAAGACAGGGGTGAGAGCATACAAGTATGTATACAGGATTGCTGAGGTGATTGTACAAAAAAATTCTATCTTTTTTTTCAAAATAACAGTTGTAAATTCTCACCTTTACTAACTCTGTATATTGATATCTGTGAACTATGCAACTACATTGAGTA
This sequence comes from Octodon degus, assembly GCF_000260255.1. Lineage (NCBI taxonomy): Eukaryota > Metazoa > Chordata > Mammalia > Rodentia > Octodontidae > Octodon > Octodon degus. The sequence goes on along the minus strand of NW_004524589.1, from coordinate 5,676,037 downwards.
CTGCAAGGTGTAATACAAAAATCATGCTTGAATGCTTGTCATCTTGGTCTTCTAAATGTATAACATTTCTTTTTTCTTTTTCTATTTATGTATTTGGTACAAGATCTCACTACATAGCGTGGACTCATAGTAATCCTGTTTTCCACCTCCCAGCGCTGTAATTACAGGCATTCAGCACCATGCCTGGACTCAGTCGCTGGCTCAGTGCACCCCGAGGGTGGGGTGGGCATGGCATGCCTGACCTGGGATCGAACCCTGGTTCTTGTGTTTCATTTCATGTACATTACAACAATTAGTATCTCATTTGTACTTTATTTATTATGAAAATATAAATTCTTGCTGTATATAGGTGGTTTACTTGAAACAAGTAATATACAACCTGAAATAAACAATATATTAAAAGCAATACTGCAGATATAATATATTTTTATAGTAGAGTTATTTGTACCTTATTAAAATAAAGTTAAATATGGCAAAGTTTAAAAGAAAAGTTTGGATAATTCCAATAATTTAATATAGGTATTTTAATAAAGGTTTTAGAAACTGGTTAAAAACAATTATTATTCCTCCAATAAAATAGCAGTATTCAGTAGGATAAAAATTGGATTTATTTCTAACATTATAATTTCTGAAATGAAGAGGCATTTGTGGTTATAACATATAATACATGGGGGCCGGGGAGATGGCTCAGTAGAATAAGTGCTTGCCTGGCAAGCGCAAGGGCCTGAGTTCAATCCCCTGTCCTGCAAAAAAAACAAATAAATAAATAAAAAAGTAAAATCATACAGGATTCATCTTCCTGTTTCCAGTCTGCTTCATGTTGCACAATGCC
>NW_004524589.1:5672437-5675105 GCF_000260255.1 Octodon degus | reverse complement strand
AAAGAAAGAAAGAAAGAAAGAAAGAAAGAAAGAAAGAAAGAAAGAAAGAAAGAAAGAAAGAAAGAAAAAAAGATAATACCTGGTATTTCACTTCTGCTTGTCACTTTTTCTACTATCTTCTTATTTATCTTACTATATTTCTCCTTCTATTTGACCATTATATATCCAAAATATAACCAAGTATCACATTTGGAGATAAAACTAGTATGTTTGGAAAAAAGAACTCTCATTTTTGGTTGATATCTATTTTGAAGGTCTGATTTTAAAGTATTTACAAAAACATACATAACTTTAGAATAATGTAGCTTACTTTAAAACAGATTATGCTTTTGATTATTCATTTTCTCTAGCATGATGCTTTTTAAATATAGCAAAGATGTCCAACTATTTAAATGAAATGAATATTTTAAGGGTGCCTTAAATGACTTTACCATTATAAAAATTACTGAACAAGTGAAATATAATATGAATGTATTACAAATGTATTTTAGCTTAACTTGAACAGGAACTTAGTAGACTAAAGCTAAGACTGCTAATATGTGCTTATAAATGTGTACTCTCAAACAAATCTTTCCCAGAAGTAGAGAGCAATTAAAAAATCAATGGATAAAAACAAAATTTTTCAAAAGAGCAAGTGCACATATGGTGATCATTTCTAGATTATTGTTTTTTTTTTTGTACATTTGTTCTTTAGTAGTACCAATTAAATAGATTTTCAATTTGGTATGATTCAGTGTTTCGATAAATTTATTTGATTTCTAAATACTTTGTAAGTTTTAATTCACCAAATGTGCTTAGTTAGCAAGATTGGTACATTTCTGCAAACTATTTTCAATGATTTCTGACTGTAATTCAATTTTATAAGATGTATCAGAAAAAAATTACAAATTATTCTGAACATCTCATTCTCAACGATCAAATTTTCTTGGTTCATTTTATACTGCTTATTAAATTAAAACAATTTCTCATAATAGTTTTTTTTTCAATGTGTTGATTTCTACTTTTCAAATGGAATCCATGTTAGCTCCACAGTAGATCATATAAAATGGTTATTTCCAAGTGTATTGTATGATCATTGATTTAAAAATCAAAAGTAATTGGAGCAAACAATCTCCCAATACAAATAAGTTACAGCAAGGTTGTGAGATTAAAGGGTAACACACCAAAGCCAATCACTTCGCTATACACAAGAAATGGAGAAATGAACTGTGAAATAAAATTGTTTTATAATCTTAAAATTACAGGATCATTTACCTTAACACCTCCCCAAATAAAATATCTAAGATAAACACAGGAAAACATGTACAAATCAATGCTACATGCATACTATCTTGTGTTTGTCAAACCCAGAGATTTTAAAACACCACAAGTAAATTCTTGTGTAGACTCGACTCAACTTTAAACTTCAAGAACTGTAACAATTTTTGTTACAAAATGTTAACATTGGGAGAGGTTGTGTCTGTGTAGGAACAAAAGATGGATGAGAACTCTGGATTTTCCATTCTGGATTATTTATGATTTGGTGGTAATCTGAAATAGTTCTAAGGGCCGGGGAGATGGCTTGGTAGTATAAGTGCTTCCCTGGCAAGCGCAAGGGCCTGAGTTCAATTCCCAGTTCCACCAAAAATAAATAAATAAATAAAATAAAATAAAATAGTTCTAAACACAAAGCTGGTAAATTTGTAAAACTGAAAAAAAAAAGGAACATACTAATGGGAAAACAAACTTCCTATGTAATCATCAGTGTTTCTTAATTAACCGTACCTATAAATTCTCTAAAATTGCCCCATATTCTAAATCTATATATCAAAAAGCTCCACAAACATATACAGTGTATAAACAATTTCTATTCTGTTCCTAATCGACAAGAAGGAACAACTGGGTAATTGTGTGTCTATTTTTGTATGTCTAATAATAACCTAGATGAATTGTCATAATTTACCTTACATTTTATTTTGGTTCACCCTAATCTTGCTTTGGCTTTTTAATAAGCCTAGTAACACAAGAAGATTTGCAATTTCTTTTTTTTATTTTTTATTCTTTTGTAATTTCTTTCTAGTAAAAACTACTATAAATTTTTCAGGAAACTAAGAGATATGTCATCTAACATTCCAAAACATTATTTAGTGAGAAAGACGATTGTTTTTTATCTTACAATATACCTAATTATTTATTTCTGCCCAACTTGTTTGTTCTTATTTTCATCATGTGGCTCTAGCAAAATAAATTAGGTAAAACAATTTGCTTAGACTATACTTAAAGTCTTACATTGTTCAGATTCAAGAATAAGATTTATTTTAGGGCCTGGGAGATGGCTCAGTGGAATAAGTGCTTCCCTGGCAAGTGCAAGGGCCTGAATTCAATCCCCGGTTCTGAAAAAAAAAAAAAAAAAAAAAAAAGAATAAGATTTATTTTAGTTAAACACTAATAAGAAGTATAATACAAAATTAAATGTAAAACATATGTGCTGTTGTAAGATTTAAAAGATATCTGTTTATTTTGCTTTGTATCTCAGAAAACAACATCATTTAACCGTGCTCTTTTTGTCAGTTTTGTTCCTACCCTTACTTTAATAATCATGACTTTCAGATTTATCATTATTTAATAAGAAAATAGTTTCAAAAGCTTCAGGTATTATCTGGCAACTTGCCCTAGCACAATAAACCAA
>NW_004524589.1:5670213-5671564 GCF_000260255.1 Octodon degus | reverse complement strand
ATAATTATTAGGTGGGGATATTAATATATACAAAATAAATATCATTTCATTTGGTAAGAAAAATAGTGAAAAAAAGTTTCATGTGGATAAACAAGAATAATAACATCTTTATTTATGTATTTATTATTATTGTTTATTTTGTGTGTGGAACCAGTGATTGAAATCAGGCCCTTGAGCTTGCCAGGCAAGTACTTACTCTACTGAGCCATCTCTCCAGCCCCAATAACATTTTTGTTTTTTGATTTTTTTGCTGACTTTAAAACGCTTATTCATTTTTTAATAATTTTATTGAGAAACAAATAGCAATGAGACAGTTTCAAAACTGCTTACTAGCATAGCTTCAATAATTAATACATTGCATATTGTTGTCTTAGTGGTTGTTCATTCTACAAGTTGCAGACATGATGTCCTGTCCACAAACACTATTAGAGTAAATCTCTCTATTCATTGAATTAAGAGAATGCAGCAGCAGTACATCTATCCTATTTTGAATATACAGATGCGAAATGGTCATTCATTAGTATCCCTCTTTTTCATTTAGTTTTGTCAGAGAAGTGTATTCCATTGTCATATAAATATTGTAGGTGAGTAAATTCAGCACAATATTCCAATATAGTCCAGTAGTCCATAATAGTAGTGGGTTTTCGGTAAGACTGGCAATGTCAGAAGTTGTTGACTTGAGCATTTTATAGCTCAGCATATTAATATGGCTTTACTTTTTATACTTTGTTTTTGTACCTTTCTTCTGGATGGTTAAGATCAAGATAAAGCAAGACATATATAACAAGAAATGTCGCTTTTGTGTCTGATAAGGTCAGTAAAATCCACTCAGGATTTATCCTGAAACCCTGTACCTCAGTTTGTAAATGCTTTGTCAGTGTCAGTCGTATGGAAGAGTCATGGCCATTGCTTGAAAAATTTGCTTTCTTTGAAAGCCTGAGAGAATGTTTTCTGTCTATGTCACTCTCCTTAGCACACTCTATGTCATCAATCACTTTCCTCTGTGGTCCCATAATCTCCTTGATCAGAAAATTTGGGACACAACTGAGCTACATGATGTTATAGTACTGTTTCTCCTGTGTCCTGAGTCTTCACTGACCTTGAAATGCTAGGGCCAAAATGTTGGCTGTTCTTGCAGACTTTATTTTCTCTAATTTTTGGTCTGCAAACTTAAGTTGTTAACCGTCCAGAAGAGAAGCTTATTATTATTACCCTATAACATAAGCAGTTGAGCTTCACCTCACTATCTGTCTGAATATCAAACATCTTAGGTATAACATGGAAAAAGTATCTTCCATCAACTATTGATATGTTAAACTTTAAGTTCCTATAGAATATGAAGAAAAAAATT
>NW_004524589.1:5668271-5669226 GCF_000260255.1 Octodon degus | reverse complement strand
CAATAGAAAGTGTTTTGTCAAAGGTCCAGTGAATGGGATCAAATCTGTTTAGGATTTTATCCTCTGGCATGATGAAGTTCCTAACAGAAGGAGAGTTACGTTGATGCTTTTTTTTTTTTTTTTGCTTTTTTTTTTTAATAGACCAATTGTATACTTTATTTTTTTCTGGTTATTTTAACATTTATTATATCCTCTGGGAGAGTGATATTCTGCTACATGCAATGTGACCTCTATTACTTTACATATTACTTTTTTAATTACAAAAATGCAATTGTAGGGTCTAGTAATTGCCAGCTGTATTTTGGACTCTCTTCCTCTTGTCTCTCATCTGCAATGTTGCCCTGAGAACAGGAACAAAGCATGTTTTACTCACTTTCAGTGTACTTTTCCGCACTTCTGAGGCAAGGCTGACTCCTAAAGATCCCGGGTAAGGAAGGGGAAGCTGTGGCAACAATGTCTCCGCGCTCTGTCCTCGAAGCAAGAGACATGCATTCAACTGAGAGAGGAGTGAGGGCACTGAGGTGAATCCAGCTGCTACTGCCCTCTGCCTCTTCTGCGCTATCTGAGGACATCCTGGAGCAACCAGCGGTGGTGATGAGCAAGAGGCAGTCAAGGCCTCTGATGACCTCGGAGTCATCTGAAGACAACATCTGTGTATAAAAGATGAAGTGTAGCTTGGAATACTTTTGTTATTCTCAAAAATAATTATTTTTCCTCTAAGAAAGAAGAAATCAATGCAAGGAAATGCTATTCCCCATGAACTGTTGAGGTCTTTGTGTGGCTCTACGGTGACATCGATGAACGGTCTCTGCAGGCTGAATGAAAAATTCTTAGCTGCCTTTAAACCAGTCCAAGTGACCATATACACTTTAAATAATTCCATGTGGTTTTAAGCCAGTTTTATATGTGACCATAGGACAAATATAGCTGTTACAAGTTTTCAATTATAGAATCA
>NW_004524589.1:5664711-5668171 GCF_000260255.1 Octodon degus | reverse complement strand
GCTGTGGTGTTTCACAGAACTTTTCTAAATACATCGAAATTCTCAGCTTAGACTCATGAATGTCCAATTTTAAAATGTGACTATTTTGAAGTAACACCACCACAAGGTTGATGCGGGAGTGAATATTTTCACTTTAACATTATATGTAAAATTCTATTATCATTTCAATAATGTAATCATGTATAACAATACATCAGGACTGCTATGTTCATGATTCGGACTTTATCCACAATATATATATTTCAAGTAGTCAACTAAACAATTTAATGACCAGCACAGAAAACCTCGCCAGCCCCAGCACTTTCAATGTCATGTTGAAATATATCACATTACACAGAGAAATTAGCTAACAAAAAGTGTAAGATAGTACTGAAAAATTATAGATTGTATCAAATATTTCTTATACTAAAAGTTATAAAAATTAAAATAAATTTTGTATATGTTCAAAAATGAGTTCACATTATTCTCTGATCAGTACACAAAATATTGTTTTCAGATTCACCCTGCCATCTGTAAACCGTTATGACCAAAGGATAATTAATGCTTAAAATTGTCATCTCATTTTAATGCTAAATTCCCATAACATGAATTGTTTAATTTTCATTTGGGTGTTTGGCATCATTTATCTTTTTGGTAAATTTTGCATTTACAGAAATTATTCCAACAAGATATCTGCATGAAGGCATTTTTAAATTCATTTTCCAATTAGAACTACCCTAACTGGCAGAAGAACAAGAGAAATGGCAGATTGGAGTTTAACCATGATTTCCTATTCATCTTGGCTGCCAAGGCTAAACTTGTAATTAAGGGATAATCCCACAGCAAGACCAGGCACATAAGTGAGTAAACACAATGCAAGCCTATATTTATGGGGAACCTTTGTTTAGTTTTTGGTTGAGAGAAATATTTTCATACTGGTTATGAAAATAATTGTCATAATGACAGATTACACTATAAGTAGCTCCTTTTTAGGCTGAATTTGAACATTTAACATATTCATTCTTATATTAACATTTTAAAAATGAGAAACAGTTTTCAAATCATAAACACAGTAAAAATGTAATACAATATAGCTTCACAAAATACCAGGCTTTTGTGTGCTATGGGCAAAGACAGACCTAGCCCCTTTCACTCACCCCTTCCCATAAATTTTATTTCCTCATCTTTTTTATAAGCTACTCTAGGAAGGAGCACACAGCAAAGACTAAATAAAAGATAACATACTGAGTTTCAGTCATGATTTATATGTACTTAACTCCCTACCATAAATGAGTCTAAAGCCAGAAAATATAAATGAACTTGTATTTTAAGACACTGAATATTCAGGGATATGACCATTTATTCAAGAAAAACACTTGAAGTTAACTCCCCATCCATTCCAACAGTTTAAATGTGGGCATTTTCCACACTACAAGATCTAAAGAAATTGAGGCCAAACTAAAAGAAAATTTCTCATTGAATTGAAAATTGAAACCAGAGCGTAGCCTACTTACAGAGACAGGTTAAGTAAGTTTCTTGACAGAATAAAGCTGTATAAATAAAAAACCCATAAAGCCAAAAGGATGTTGTTTTGCATTTGTGAGTAAAAAGCTGCATGTGCTGGCATTAAAGAACTATGGAGGAATTTTAATGTAAACAAAGGCCATGTAAAACACTCATATTATACTTCCAATCACCAGAGAATTTACTGAGCATCTTAGGTATTTATGAGCGACTGAAGAAATCAGTTATTTATCAACCCACAGAGAAATAGCTGTATAAGATGTGGACTAACAATGCCTTAGAATAGATCTCAAGAAGACCAAGCCCATTAGTCAATAAACTGCCTGCTTCCCATAAACAGTTAAACACTCTGTCAAGAAAAATAATACCCACCCCTCCCCTGTAACAGCCGGCCCCGCCCACACGCTTGCTCTACCAACCACTGAGTCCAGATGTTGCCGCGCCTGCCTGTAAAGGCTGAAAATAGGAGGATCACTATGAGTCCGAGCTATGTAGTGAGACCCTGTACAAAATACATAAATACAATTTTAAAAAGAAGAAATACAATAATACAAATACTCTTAATAAAATAGTTTTCACATTTTTGATCATTTTAAGAATTAGTACACGTGGAAGTAATGTGAAACAGTATGAAAACTCAGCCAATAAGAGGCCCACATGTAAGCTAGAAAGGACTTTAAATAGTAGTTATGAATGTACTCAAGAATTCAAGGAAATAAAGAACAAAAGGAAAACATGGAACAATTTCAATGAAGAAAGAGAAACCAATGAAACCACACTGACAATTGCTGTTTATTTCACTTATGAGTATGGACTCCAGTTGTATCCATGTTCCTATAAGAGCCTTGAGTTTATCTCTTTTATAGTTGAGCACTACTCCACTGTATAAAAATATAACATCATTTTTATCCATTCTTCAGCTGATGTTCACCTGAATTGTCTCCAAGATTTAGCTATGAAAAATTGTGCTGCTATAAACATAGGTGCGCAAATATTGCTATGGTATGTTTTCAATTCTTCTGGAAAAATACCCAGGAGTGGGATAGCTTGTTTGAATGGGACTTCCAATCCTAGATTTGTGAGGAATCTGAACACTGATTTCCATAGTAGTTGTACCAATCTGCACTCCCACCAATGGGGAAAAGTGTTCTTTCCCCCCAACAGTCCCTTCAGCATTTGTTATTGGTTGACTTCTTTATGATAGCCATTCTTTCTGGGATGAGGTGGAATATCAGTGTTGTCTTAATTTGCACTTTGTGAGAGAAAGGGAAAGAATCTGTTCAAAGGAAGGAAAAACTGGAATGAGGAAAAGGAAATAACGAAAGAAGCAAGGAAAAAGAATATATTTTGTATATACACAGGATGACTTGGATAATTGTCCTGCTGATTTCTGCTGGTCTATTGAAAGGAGAAGTTAATGCTTAATGCTTTCTTCTTTTTAATTTCTTGTAACTTTTCCCCAATTTTTCATGTTTATATCTGGTAATGTAAACAACTAATTTCAATACAACATTATGTAATATAACAGCCATTGTTGAATTCTTATTATTTTGTTTAGTGAAATTCTGTATCATTTTTAATGTGGGTTTTTAAAAATATTTTCAAATTCTCTTTTAAAAAATAAACATAAAACAAGTAAAGTTCAGGGTCAAAGCAATTAAATAGATCAAAACAGGGTAATAGCCCTAAAGGAGACACACATAAATAAAGTGAGCTAAACTGTAACAAGGAAGTAAAGACCATACAATAAAGCTTACCTAGTCTTTTCAACATATGATGTTGAATCTATATCTATGTCTTTATCTCTATACCTATATCTATCTCCATGATTTTTATCAGTGGATTGATTAATTACTTCACAAAGGACCCACCTATGGGCACCAGAGGGTGTGGGAAGATCATCAAGATATAAATAGCAACAACACAAATATATGTGTGCATGTGGATGTTTATATAA
>NW_004524589.1:5656911-5659501 GCF_000260255.1 Octodon degus | reverse complement strand
ATTTTAATTTGGTTCCATTAGTGGAGGGCCCATGACACTATCAGGGCCCAAAGATTTGGGTATCTTACTGTTTTAGAATTTTGGGGTAATTTTTGTTTTCTACCTTTTGGTTTTTCTTTTTACCATAGCTCTATTGTCTAAATTGGCTGCTTGTAAATGAAAAGCAGAAATTCAAGAAAAGAAGAAATATTTATATTATAAAATGTGTAGTTGTAAATCCTTTCTATTCATCTTTTCAAATGTACGTACAGCTCTTAAAAACCATTTGTCAGACTTAAGACACAAGCAATCTCTTTCTTAAGGACCGGTTCACTATTTCTCTAAAATATAAACATTAACCGAGGTAGTGCTCCTGTTTCGCTACCTTGTAGAGAGAGTAGGAGGCAAATGCAGTGGATGCCTTGTTGCACACAGCTATACTAACTGGCAACACAAAAATAGGAGAAAGCTTACTTTTCATGCTAAAAGAAGCTAATTAAGCAACGCGGGACTATCATGCAACCCCACACAACCCAGCTATTAAAAGCTCCCCAACTCTTTGTTTCTGAGAGTTAATTTGTGCCTCTCTCCCTTATTACAAAAGCCTTTATAAATTTGTGGTACAGGTTTTTTTTTTTTTTTTTTAAAATTATGCTTTTTACATTTCTGGAGGGTTTCACTTATCCTGAATTGTCTGTACATAAGGTATAGATCACTTTCTTTAAATATAGAATATTTTCCTAAGCAATGTGGCTTGAAACACATTTTGATATCTTACAAAGTCTGTGGATATTTCGACTAGGGTAATTAACTAACGAGGAGGCACATTACCCCGTGGCAGTCAAAATCTAAGAGTAATCAATTCTTACAGGACAGTCACTGTTTTTCTATCTGTAAGGCATGTCCCTCTGTAATACTGGCAGCCCTTGTTTGAAGAATAGTGTAATCAGCTGTGACAGTTAATGAAGCAGCTTCCACAAGCAACAAAAATACGTGATGCCCATTTCTTCTTGAGCACTTCGTAATCATAAGCATCTTAGTGACCCGTATTTGCGAGATACCTCAGAACTTCTTCATTCTCAACTACTCATGTATTGTTTTTTCAGAAAGTTGGAGGCTGACTGGTTCATTAACAAGTCACTGTACTTCGCAGCTGCCTACTGGTGCTTTACTGCTTCTATCAATGCAAATTGTCCCATTATTGGAAATGACATTTTCTGTTTAAATGTTCTAAAGTGAAACATTACCAATTAAGTCAACAGATATCCTTAGAAAATACAGTATATAAATTTTAAAACAAAAGTATCTTTATTCATTTTTCTTCCTTCAAGAATTCTAAACTAGTAAATTAAGCATACTAGAGAGGAATGTTTCTGAATGGTTTAATTATTACATTTGCTTTGAAGAAATAGAAAGAGACAATTCCTCAAATAATCAACATTCAGTTATTTAGAATTATGTAGGGTGAATTCATCACTCTGTATTGGTCTTGACATCTAATATTTTAAAATTTGAAATAATTTTATTGTCTTTGATTTTCATGCTTTAGGCTTTTTTCAAAACTATAACTTCTTCAATTATATCTGATAGGCCCTATTAGAAGAATAGTTCATTATTTTGAGAATCTTTTTAATCAGTAATTTTCTTATCATTTAGTGTGTGTGTGTGTGTGTGTGTGTGTGTGTGTGTGTGTGTTCCTTTTAGTATTTTATTTACTTTTTTTTTCCGGAACTGGGGACTGAATTCAAGCCCTTGGGCTTGCCAGGCAAGCACTTATTCTACCGAGCCATCTTCAAGGCCCCTTTACTTACTATTTAAATTTAGGCTTTTTAATCTACCTGGGCTACAGTGACTAGATTGTTATATTCATTCACAATGCAGATAAATAAAATTCAAAATACTTTAAAATTAATATTCTGACTCAACTAGTGTGTTCCAATAATACACATAGGATATTTGTGATACATTTTAAGTGAGTCGCTTAAAAGTATTGCTATAAAGTTTCTGCCTAGTCACCCATAGTGTCTAAGTTAATTAAAAGGCAGAGGCGTCATGTGAGATGGTCAGGTGAGGCAGAGGTTCTTACTTTCCGCTGGTTAGGAAGGAGAGCAGTGGAAGAATTGCACAGAGGAAAGGGGGAGGGATCAGCCTGCACATGCACAACCACTGAGAAGTACCTGGAGGCGTGTCCACCTAGCTGGGACGAGCTCCCGGGCCAAAGTGCATTAACTCAGCAGTCCGTTCTGATTTCTGTATCATCCTAGTAAGTACAAGATGATAATCAGGTAAGGTAGGAGAAAGGAAATATAGGTAGAAAGGAGACAGAGAAATCCAGGGTAAAATCCGTACTTTTAAGAAAACTGCAACTTCTGTGCCTCACCTAAATGACTTAAGGTGATCAATGCCAGTGTTTCCTTGTTAAATGTAGGCTTCTTCAGAAACAGATCCATCACACCCAAAATTCTCCGGGAATGTGCAAAGCCCATAAATAAGCTAAGCTGAGAAAATAAAGAGCAAGCACCTGTTCCTAAGATAAACAACTCCTAGCCATACTTGAAAGAATGAGAGAGAGAGGGAGAGAGAGAGAGAGAGAGAGAGAGAGAGAGAGAGA
>NW_004524589.1:5653251-5656811 GCF_000260255.1 Octodon degus | reverse complement strand
AGGACCCACCTATGGGCACCAGAGGGTGTGGGAAGATCATCAAGATATAAATAGCAACAACACAAATATATGTGTGCATGTGGATGTTTATATAAGATTTATTCTTATCTGTCAAATTTTGGAACCAACCCCAACATTCTTCTAAAAGTGATCAGGTAAAGAAACTATGGTTCATCAAACAATGAAATATTATTCAGCAGAAAAAATAATTAATTGTGAAGTGATGAAATGACATGGCTTTGTGTAAAACATGTCTTAGGTGAAAGTCTATCTAAAAATGTAATCTGCTGCTTGGATCTGTATTAGCCAGCTTTCCCACCATCTTATCAGGCTATTCTGCACAATACCTGATGACACAGCTTAACCTAAGAAAGGTTTCTTTGGCTTATAGTCTCTGAAGTTCTCAGACTATAAGAATGGTCTCATGGTAAGCTGACTTCAAAACAAAAACACTTTGTAAAAGATGTTAGTGAGGAATTCTGCTCACTTCTTAGTAGCTAGAAAACAGAGTAGAATGTATTGAATGCTGTAAAGAAGGGGGTTCAGGACCAGATACTTACACCAAGGTCCTGCATTCATTCACCAAATAGACACAGGCAGAAGAACTATGTAATAATCCTCTTATTCTAAAATCAAAAAACAAAAAAACCCTTGGAAATAAAACAGTTGTCACATTATATCACTTTTTAACTTGATGCTAAAGCATATCTCCTCAAACCATAATTAATCTCCAAATAAAGGTAATAACAATTTCATAATTCTAGCTAGCATGATATAACTATAATGTGTAGAACCAAAAATACAATAATCCCTTCTCCAATGTCTAAACCGTTTCAGTATTTATCAAAAATTTAGACCAAAAATCTTCTAAGACTGAAGGCAAACTATTAGCTAGGAACTCTTGAAGAATCAGGGGGCTGGGAGCATAAAGCAAGTGACTTGGTCCCAAGATACAATGGCCTACAGTAAAGTTTTCTATTCTAAAATGGAAAAATGGGATAGGATAAAATGAATCAAATCAAGATGAAAGCCCAGAACAGGAAACTTTAAGTCCTGTGTCTCCTAGTCTTACACTCTGGGCAAAGGGTTTTGTGATAACAGTTCTAAAGGATTTGAGTGTCTAGCCTTCATGATCTTGGAGGTTTCAGTCCACAACCATCTCTTCCAAGGGCCTCCTCTCTTGTGTTGTGGCTTTCCTCAACAGATACTTCCCTTTCCTGACATCTTCAATTATCTGGGGTCTCCACTGCACCTGCACCTTCATTCCCACAGTGTTGTAGATTGCAACCTCCGAATACATTGCCTACTTTCCAAGGCTTTTCTTTGAAATTAAGGTGGAAATCTCTATGACCCCATTAGTCTTACATGTTACCAAGTAACATCACATGAATGATGCTAAGGTCAAGCTCCAGTGCAAACAGCAAGATACTCTTGAAATAAGATTCAGAGAACTTTGAGCTCATGTATGCCTCAACATAGAGACATGAAATTTGGTAAACAGTTTGCTAGATGGCCCTTCTGGAGCAGCTAAGCCAGGTTCAATTTTCCTAAATATAAATTTTAAACATTTGTACCCTTCAACAAGAATGAGGAAAATATTGTTGATTCCTGAGATCTGTCTAAACATCTTTCTTGTATTAATTCAAAGTCATAATTGCTGGGGTATAGCTCAGAAGTACAAGTGCCTGCTTGGCAAGTGCAAGGTCCTGAGTTCAATTCCTAGTACAAAAGAAAAACAAATACAAAATATGTAATTTTCAATGGGATTAATCTTTGTGCAACTGCAACTCCTTTGGCCAGAATGAAATATGGGGTGTCTTTGGGGCCAAAATTTAAATTTTAAACATTTTCCTGTTCTGTCTATTGCCTCTGATTCTCGCTAAAAATAGCTAGCAGTACCCATTCAACAGCCACGATGTTAAGCAGCCTTTCTTCTGCCAGATCAACTAATTCACTTCTCTTAATTTTAGCCTTGTATAAAGTCTCAGAATAAGGATAATTGTAACCACGTTCTTTTTGACAGAATATAACATGCATGGCCTCTAATCTAGTGTCATTAGACTCCTCTTTCACAGCTAAAGTTACTGCAACTGAAATGTCTATATTCTTATCAATTTCTGGCCTTTAGAAACATAATCATAATTGCTATCAGTCTCTGATTATGACATTCTAAGACTTATCTGTAGCTAAAAACATTCCCAATTTTTTCCTATAAATGAGCTCCAAATTCTTCTGAATCATTTGGTCAAGTACAGTAACTAAAAATAGACTCCATTGCTTCAACACTACTTTCCTGGCCATATTTTCTGTTAACTGGGACATGCAGTGACATTACACAGAGGAGAGGTTCGTTTGACTCAGAGTTGCAGAGGATTTAGTCTGTAGCAGGTGGCTAGAAAAGTAGAAAAAAAAATACTTCTCACCTCCTAGTGGTCAGGCATGCAACAGCTCAAATTCTCTGAATCCTTTTCAAGAGTATATTGTTATTGCTCACACTGAAGGTGGGTCTTAGCATCACTCATGCGACGTTACTTGGTAACGTGAAAGAGTAGGTTTGAATTAGGACAAGAGAGAAAGGGACCAAGAGCCAGATACACCCAGAGTTATGCTCTTATGACTGACACAGATTCTCCTCAGATGTCTCACTCTTCCCCTAGGCAGCTCCACAGCCTAGCGGGGATGCATACATGGTACAGAGTGATATATGGACTTTCTACACCTTTCCTTTAGCATTTATATGAACTAAAATCTGTTTAGTTATTAAAGTATATTTTAAATAAAGAACTGAAATAGAATGGAAGGAATCAAAATAGATCATTAGGAGAAAAATAGTTCACATGACATCCTTAAAACATTACTAACTACCGGAAAACAAAAATCAGTGAACACATATATATTTGAATTGAAGTTATTTATAAGGATATTTGACTAAGTAAAACACCAAAACATATGCAAAAATCTGTAATAAATTGTTAAACTATATTAAACAGTACAATATACATATAATAAAAATGCAGAGCAGATAATATTATGGTTGGAAGAAAGTAATTGATATAAATAATAATGGTTGGAATTTTTGCAAATTCATGAATATATCCAGAAACCCAATAAGGAGGAGTAGAAGGATGGGCAAGAAGGGAAAAGAGAGGGAGAGTAGAAAAAGAGGAGAAGGAAGTGGAAGGACAAGAAACCTTTTCAATTAGGTGACACTGACATAAAAATTAACACATATAACTCTGGAGCCTATCAATACATCATTTAAAACTGGATAACAAATAAACAAAACTTAAAGGGATAAATGTGAATGAAACTTCAAATTGAAATAAAAATGATGTTCAGGGGAAACAATGACATATAAAAAGTAACAAAGAATAACTAAAATGGTAAATGAAAAGCAAAAGTAATAACTGAAAGTATAATACAAAGATATGCCATTAAAAATCAAAACAAGTCAATAAAATGAACTAAGAAAGTAATGAAAAGCATAAAATGATTTTTATTAAACACAGGAAATAATTTTAAAAATGTAGAAGTTGTGATATCATAAATAGGAATCAAAA
>NW_004524589.1:5638647-5645231 GCF_000260255.1 Octodon degus | reverse complement strand
GAGAGAGAGAGAGAGAGAGAGAGAGAGAGAGAGAGAGAGAGAGAACTATACTTTCTTTGATGCAGACTTTTGAATTTCTGCCTATTGAAACAGTCTTGCTCCTCTTATTGACTAGGCCTAAAAATTCTGAATATAAACTACTTTTAAATTCCATTTTCTAAGCTTAATGATTATTTAAAGACTGTTAATGGTTATTACTAAAGATTAAAATAATATTTAATTTTCCTGAGATTGATTTCTTTTATATAGCTTTTATCATATTTTAATTATATGTAAACAGACAGTGATATTTGATATGATAGCACTTAATATATTGATAAGAAATTGAAAAGGGAGTTTTTAAGTACTCTGGTGAAAAGATAAAAGTTTATGATAGGATCATCTCCATTTTGAAAATAACCCCATTGACTCTGGTAAATTTCTGATTTCAATGACTTTTTGTTTTCTTAGGGTAATGTCATTTCTGATAACAATTACTCTGTAGATTAATATTTCATTGAATTTAATATAGATTAATTAAATAATATATATATATATATACATATATATCAACAGTCAATGACTAAAGTATGACTTTACTAATAATTCTGAAAATATACCAGTAAAGATATTGACCATCAGTGTAAGCTTAATAATTCTGGATTGAGTGAGCTTTAGAGATGTAAGTATGCCATAGCAGAAGAATGTGGTGACTTGTTCTGGAGGTTAAGTATACGAAATTATAACAGTAATAATATGGGCTTCTAGGAATTAAAACAGAAAAAAAAGCTGAAAAAAATAATCAAATGTCAGTGTAGCAAAAAAGGGAGGACTGAGGCGGGAGGAGTAGCAGTGCCCGTGGTTTCCATCCCGGTATGCGGTGCCAGCCCCACCCCAGGGGCATGCTAAAAAGGCAATTTCAGTCGCCACTGGCTGTGGTGGTGCACACCTGTAATCTCAGCTATTGGTAGGCTGTAAATAGACAGATCACTACGAATCCGATCTAGTAGTGAGACCCTGAACTTTGTAGACCTTTACTGAAAAATACAAAAAAAAAAAAAGATCATAGATCAGAGAGAACAAAATCCATGCTGAAATCATTATGAAGTAGAGATGATTCGTACAACCTGATTCTTGATCAACTAGGCTGAGAATAAAAGGAAAGAGACCCCCTTGAACTAGATAATACTTTGGAGTAAATGAATCTCCCCAGTTCTTAAGTCTTTTCCTTCTGGTTAGTGATCTATACACTTAGGTATATAGCGTTACATACGCACAAAAGTGGAAAAGTAACAAGATGTAACCAGAAATCTCACAGTATGCTGCTGAGAAGAGGTAGAAAGTCAGTGGAAGGAGATAGTGTTATCTAGCAAACTTAATTAGAGTTAAAGCCAGTCTCAGCTGTCAGCATACAGGAAGCGACAGACAACCCTGAGATAAATTTCCTCGTGAGTAGCACTTACTTTGACAATAGTCTTGTCCTTCTGGTTGGATGAGGTTAGGTGATATAACAGTATTGGAGGTTTGGAATGCCAAGATTGATGATGCCACACAGGTATCATGAGACGAAAAGACATTAATTATTTAATAATGTCTTTCAGAGCAGGCAAGGAAGTCTTATAAGTTAGCATAAAAATGGTTTGGGATAGAATAAATGAGTAAAGAAAATTATGTAATTTTTAGGATGGATCTAGAGTGAGCATTTTCTTGAAAATGCTTGGAACTTGCATGTTTTAAAATTGCTGCTTGAGTCAAAATAAGTATCCATCCTTCCCTATATTCAGATGTATTGAGAGGAAGGAACTAGAGGATAGTAATGTAGTGGGGCTTGAAAATTCTCAGCACTGTATATCAAAAGTCAATTTAAAGTGTCTACTAAGCTCTAGCTAAATAGCTCAGTGGATTAAAGTGCCTGCAAGCAGGCACAAGGGTCAGGAGTTTGATCCCCAGGCCTGCCATGCCAGCCCTGCTCTCGGGGTACACTGAGACAGCAATTGAAATTGGGTGGTGCACGCCTGCAATCCCAGCTCTTGGGAGGCTGTAAAGAGGCAGATCACTACAAGTCTGATCTAGTAGTGAGACCCTGCACACCCTGTAGACCCTTCCCTAAAATAAATTAAAATAAGGTGTTTACTTAACAGAGCAAAGTTTCAGGGCTCCCAATATGAGGAAATGTTCTTTGTGGTTCCCTGCTAATGTATAATGCCAAAACACATTTTAAACTAACAAAATTTGAACTCTTGGCCTCTTCAAAATTAAAAGATTGGAGACTTCCTTATCAGGAGCCACAATTCAAGTATCAACCTGATCTAAATGTGTGATAGCATAAACTTCTTACAAAGATTGATTTTAGATGCAAAAGGATCTGCTTGCTCACACCAGGATCCTGAGCTTCTCTCATGCTTTACCATCTGCAAACATTTTTCGAGGCTGGTGATGGCAAACACCAGTATAGAGCAGTGGTGGCGCACCTAGGACATGAGTGCCACAACACGCTGTTTGTGTCCTTAAAAGCTCTCAAATGTTTGTTGTAAGTGTAGTTTGCTAGCACTGAACTGTAGCTTTCTGATTTTCAAGACTAAGCTAGAACCAGGACCCCAGGTCCATTACTTTAAGTGGCATAGGTATGCGTGAAAGAGAACAACCCAAGTCTAAATTTACTGGTGGAGTGCAAAGTTATAGCCATAATGTGGAAATTAATTAGAAATTGGTTTGAAATAGCTTTGAAAAAAACAAGACAGAGTTGCATAAAACATTGTAACAATGTCAGTACAGATGTTTCGGAGAACCCATCATACAAGTGGCAAAATTATCATGACCTAACTAACACTGATAATATTTGAAGTCATCTTTTAGGAGTGAAAACTAATATAATAAAAATTTAAATCATTGACATCATTCATCTCCACATATAACAGCAGCAGTCATAGAACTAAAACCAACAGGGAAAAGAGCCTGTTACCTGTGTACATATATTCCTACACAAGGAGACAACAGCGTCTCAACCACCAAAGGAAAAGGACCGTGTGCTACTTTACAACACTTTTACAATGCATCATGTTATTTTAAACGATCCCCAAATTGTTCTTCTTATCCAGGTAGAAAACAGCAGAAGAGACAGTCAACATCATTTTAAAGAAGATTATTGGGCTTCAACATTTGTCTGTACATGACTTTTAAAAATATTTTTTTCAGAATTTCCAAAGATTCACCTGTTGAAATAATTTATAACTGAATTATTCTACAAAGACAGGTAAAGGAATGTTAATGCAGGACCACTACTACTTAGTATGCAGCAATTGGTATGGTCACAGATGGTTCATGATTTAAATATACCTCCATTCCTAAAGACGAAGAGATGTTTGTCACACCACAGCATCAGCCTCAAACAAAAGAAGACATAGAACTGGAGATATCTCATTTTGTTTCATTGAAAAATCAATTGCTACTAAGCATAGATATAATTTTGAAAGCAGAAATATTTCAACATATTTCATTATGAACATAATGATAAAAAAACCCACATGGCAATCAAGAAAACCTCTTAAAATAAGAATCCAAATCAATAAAACCCTCTGAAAATATGATACATAAATTAATGTTCTGGGGTTGAATTAACTAACATAAGTTTGACACATATAATTATTATAACTACCAACTGATTTTTCTTAAGTTGCTTGGTGTTATTTCACATGAAAAGGACTAATTTCAGTAAATTTATTATGATTATAGGTCTTGGGTCTCAAGTCTGGCTTCCATGGATAATGTGGTCAATTTTTAGTTAAATGCAGCTGTGATTCATTTCTTGTGCTTTGGTTTCTTCTTCAGAAGAGTGTTTTATTCCTTGCTTTGTTTTTGACCTAAATTCTGTGTCAAGAGCTGAATGTGTTTGTGCCTGTCTTCCTTTCTTGTGGTCAGCAAAATGAGAATGATATTTCATGGTTATTTAGCTAGATAAATATGCAATGAATGTTAAACACAAGCTAAGTGTCTACCATGCAAAAGCATCAAAATGTTGATAGTTTTGAAATTGGCATTGACCTATTGCTTAATCAGAAAATTTCCTAAGATATGTCTCACTTCCCATGTTAAAATAAGTATCTTGTGCTTTATACAGCCCTTTTCTTACATTCTACTTATGTTTTATTTACTTTTATTTTTACCAAGAAAATGGATATTGTCATACAGAATTTAAAGGAAGACATGAGTTCTTTGTTTGATAAAAACATAATAAAGCAGAATAATATGATCTCTAGCAAAAGTAAAGATTATCATTTTGATCCAAAACTTTATTTGGCGCTTTCAGTTTCTTAAAATCATTACCTATACTCTTTGCTAATAAGTACGAATAATTTTACTAATTATTTCTTAAGTAATTTTTAACTGTTTGACAGCTTATAGTCTTACACCAGCAAGCTAAAGTTTATGATTGCATGCTATGCTTTTCTCCTATTTTCCTATATGTCTAAAATTTATTTGTACATTTTGGTGATTAATTCTTGGATAAGAAAGTGTCTTGAGTACCAAATCATCACATCAAATCCTACCATACTGACAAAAAATGGTCACTGAATGCCCACACAAATTTCAATTATTTGTTTTCAATTCTATAATGCACATGCCAACTTTACACTTCTTACATTGGATTTAAAGTATGGATTTCGTGTTCTACATTTTATCAGCCATTTCATTTTCAATCTTAGAGTGTTGACACATGTATATTAACTTCCATGATTTGTCTGTTACACATTTGTTTTCATATTTCATCTCTGTGATCTACTTTGATCTCACTATCATATTATTTTGTGGTACCAGGATTTGAACTCAGGACCCTGAGTTTGCCAGGCAAGAGCTTATTCTACTGAGCTATCTTCCTGGCCACCATATTCTTATTACTTCTCTTATTTTTGATTTGCTCCCATAATTTCAATGTTCAGACTCATTATTTGTATTGTTGTTTATTGTACTCTAAGTTTTCATGTTGAAATGTACTATAAAATAAAATAGACATTTGAATATGTATTGCATGTGTCTTTCTTTGTCCAGTGTGCTTGCATCACAAAGTCAGTGTTTGTGTGCCCTTAGTACAAGAAAATTAACTAAATTACATAGATTTGGAGAGAAACATTTCTTAGGCCTTAAAATTTTCTATACTGAAGCCACTGCCTTTTATCATTTGTTGGTGTAAAAGTTCAGTTGAAAGAGAATTTGACTTCTGTCCAGTTATATAGGTTATCTGCTATTTCTCTGTGCCTTTGATGAGGTGGCTGAGCACCCAGGGGATCATTCTATTTCTTACTTTGAGTCTGACCTCAGTTCTACTCCAGAAGCAAAGTGTGGTTGTACCTGGGCCCCTCCCTTGTGTTCCAACTTTCCGTGTCACTGAAGAGCACATAGAAAAGTCCATTAACCTAGTTTTCTGCTGGTTTTCCACCTTTGTCTTTGGGTCTCCCAGCACAGTGTCAGCGATGTAGTCTCACCCACAGTGCTCAAAGCAATTTTAATTGTCCTGCTTGACCTTTTATCTACTCTGAGTTTTTGTAGCAGTAAATGACATTCAGACTTCTAGTAGACACCTTCTCTGTCCTGTGTCACAACCTCTCAAGTCCCTCTGATTTCAGCGCAGCTACTGTATAGACTTCTGAACTCTCTGCCCCACATTCCTGTTTAAAATTGAATTCCTCTCATCATTTGTCTCTCACCTGCCTCTTCAATCAGAACTTTCTGACTGTTCTGCATTTTTCTTCAGTTTTTAAAGGGCCATGCATTACATTAGGATCACTTCAATGATTTAGGATATTTTCACTATTTTAAGATAAGTGATTAGCAATACTAACTCTAAATACAGAATTACTTCAGTCATGTAGCATATACAGAGTTTCCAAGTACTTAGGCACCAATGGAGTGCCAAAATAGGGCCTACTTCAAACACATTACATGATGCTAAATTCTGAAAGTGAGAGTCAAAGGCTACAGTACAGAATGGCTTGTTTGCATGGTATTTTGGATGGGATAAACTGGAACAATGGTGGAGAAACTATCGCACGTGTGCTGCAGCTGGCTGCTTGTTATCACTGAAAGTTCTGACGGGTTCATTATCACTGAGCTAGAGGAGCTGAGCACGTGAAATATCTGTGGAATTGGGAACTGGAATAGGAATTAAATAGCAAAGGGAAACTGGAGTTTTTGCAGTTGTCAGGACTGCTTTGGACCCTGATTATGGTGATGTGTATCAACTTATTTGCACCTATTGACTGAAGTAGTTTCAAAATAAAAGAAAATAGTTTAAGGGAATCCCAGAGAGTGTCTTTACAGAATCTAGTGTTACATATGGAAGTAAATTAAATGTACTTTAAATAGATGTATCATAATGCAAATAAGATTAAAAGTGGCTTTAAAATATGTCTGACACATTATCAGTATCTACTTTCTGGTAACATCATTTTTTCCTTCTTCATCAACATGGATTATGGTGATTTTTTCTTTCTTTTTTTTTTTTTTTTTTTTTTTCCGGGGATTGAACTCAGGTCCTTGCGCTTGCCAGGGAACCGCTTATTCCACTGAGCCATCTCCTCTGCCCCGGATTATGGTGATTTTTTATATTA
>NW_004524589.1:5637293-5638547 GCF_000260255.1 Octodon degus | reverse complement strand
TAAGAAAGTAATGAAAAGCATAAAATGATTTTTATTAAACACAGGAAATAATTTTAAAAATGTAGAAGTTGTGATATCATAAATAGGAATCAAAAAGTAAAATGAGGATGAAATCCAATATTTTAAATAATGAATTAATGTAAATGGGAAAGCTCTCAATTTAGTGAGAAGGGCTACAAAAGAAAGCAAGTCACATATTTATGTGGTGTGAAGTAGAAATGCAAATGGAATAAATACAAATATTTAGAATATATATGATAAGGAAAAAAGGCAATTAGTAAAAATAATGCAAGCACAGATATATCAATATAAAAATGCAGACATCCGTCCGGACCAATGAATGAATGAATAAATAAATACATAAATAGGGATACTTCATTTTGATGAAAAATTCAATATGATGATGTTGAATATTTAATGACTGAAAATACTTACAGGTAAACGTTGTGGCATTAAAAGAAGGCACAGACCCATGGACTGTGATAGTTACATTACTAAAGATCAATGCCAAAAGAGGCACTGGTGAACTAGTAAAGCTATTACCATTAAACAAATAAAATCAAACTCTAGTTAATTTTATATTTGTTAGGTACTACAGACATGTAGTGTGGACTACAAGGTCTTTTCACACATGATGTTCATCTAGATTCTTAGTCTCAAAGCAAGTCTCATTCGGTTTCAAAATAATGAAATCATTTGTGATTATTCTCTGACCAAACCTAAATTAGACTTTGAAAGAGACTTCATCTGTAAAACAGCCAAATACTAGGAATTCACAATTGAACTTTTGGAGCTGGAGAGATAGCTTGGGGGTCTCAGTGCCTGCCTGGCAAAAGCGCAAGGAGCCAAGTTCGATCCCCAGCACCGCATGCCTGTCTATCCCCAAAACTGGGTGTGGTGACACACACCTGTAATCCCTGCACTAGGAATCCAGACAGGAGGGTCACTATGAGCCCTAGGTGCATAGTAAGACCCTGTATCAAATAAACAAATATTGTACAAAGCAATCACACTGCTAAATAACACATAAGTAAAAAAAAAATACAAAAGACAAAAATTTTCAAAACAGGTTAGTAGGACAGTTACAATAATTAATACATTACATATTGCTGTCTTCATAGCAGTTATTCAGAGTTCAAGATGCAGACATGATATCTTATCTAAACATTATTATTACAAATATTTCTCATTGAACTAGGAGAAAGTCGCTTTATATCTATCCTAACTATTTTGTATATACAGATATAGCCTGTT
>NW_004524589.1:5633579-5637193 GCF_000260255.1 Octodon degus | reverse complement strand
TCTTGTGGTCAGCAAAATGAGAATGATATTTCATGGTTATTTAGCTAGATAAATATGCAATGAATGTTAAACACAAGCTAAGTGTCTACCATGCAAAAGCATCAAAATGTTGATAGTTTTGAAATTGGCATTGACCTATTGCTTAATCAGAAAATTTCCTAAGATATGTCTCACTTCCCATGTTAAAATAAGTATCTTGTGCTTTATACAGCCCTTTTCTTACATTCTACTTATGTTTTATTTACTTTTATTTTTACCAAGAAAATGGATATTGTCATACAGAATTTAAAGGAAGACATGAGTTCTTTGTTTGATAAAAACATAATAAAGCAGAATAATATGATCTCTAGCAAAAGTAAAGATTATCATTTTGATCCAAAACTTTATTTGGCGCTTTCAGTTTCTTAAAATCATTACCTATACTCTTTGCTAATAAGTACGAATAATTTTACTAATTATTTCTTAAGTAATTTTTAACTGTTTGACAGCTTATAGTCTTACACCAGCAAGCTAAAGTTTATGATTGCATGCTATGCTTTTCTCCTATTTTCCTATATGTCTAAAATTTATTTGTACATTTTGGTGATTAATTCTTGGATAAGAAAGTGTCTTGAGTACCAAATCATCACATCAAATCCTACCATACTGACAAAAAATGGTCACTGAATGCCCACACAAATTTCAATTATTTGTTTTCAATTCTATAATGCACATGCCAACTTTACACTTCTTACATTGGATTTAAAGTATGGATTTCGTGTTCTACATTTTATCAGCCATTTCATTTTCAATCTTAGAGTGTTGACACATGTATATTAACTTCCATGATTTGTCTGTTACACATTTGTTTTCATATTTCATCTCTGTGATCTACTTTGATCTCACTATCATATTATTTTGTGGTACCAGGATTTGAACTCAGGACCCTGAGTTTGCCAGGCAAGAGCTTATTCTACTGAGCTATCTTCCTGGCCACCATATTCTTATTACTTCTCTTATTTTTGATTTGCTCCCATAATTTCAATGTTCAGACTCATTATTTGTATTGTTGTTTATTGTACTCTAAGTTTTCATGTTGAAATGTACTATAAAATAAAATAGACATTTGAATATGTATTGCATGTGTCTTTCTTTGTCCAGTGTGCTTGCATCACAAAGTCAGTGTTTGTGTGCCTTTAGTACAAGAAAATTAACTAAATTACATAGATTTGGAGAGAAACATTTCTTAGGCCTTAAAATTTTCTATACTGAAGCCACTGCCTTTTATCATTTGTTGGTGTAAAAGTTCAGTTGAAAGAGAATTTGACTTCTGTCCAGTTATATAGGTTATCTGCTATTTCTCTGTGCCTTTGATGAGGTGGCTGAGCACCCAGGGGATCATTCTATTTCTTACTTTGAGTCTGACCTCAGTTCTACTCCAGAAGCAAAGTGTGGTTGTACCTGGGCCCCTCCCTTGTGTTCCAACTTTCCGTGTCACTGAAGAGCACATAGAAAAGTCCATTAACCTAGTTTTCTGCTGGTTTTCCACCTTTGTCTTTGGGTCTCCCAGCACAGTGTCAGCGATGTAGTCTCACCCACAGTGCTCAAAGCAATTTTAATTGTCCTGCTTGACCTTTTATCTACTCTGAGTTTTTGTAGCAGTAAATGACATTCAGACTTCTAGTAGACACCTTCTCTGTCCTGTGTCACAACCTCTCAAGTCCCTCTGATTTCAGCGCAGCTACTGTATAGACTTCTGAACTCTCTGCCCCACATTCCTGTTTAAAATTGAATTCCTCTCATCATTTGTCTCTCACCTGCCTCTTCAATCAGAACTTTCTGACTGTTCTGCATTTTTCTTCAGTTTTTAAAGGGCCATGCATTACATTAGGATCACTTCAATGATTTAGGATATTTTCACTATTTTAAGATAAGTGATTAGCAATACTAACTCTAAATACAGAATTACTTCAGTCATGTAGCATATACAGAGTTTCCAAGTACTTAGGCACCAATGGAGTGCCAAAATAGGGCCTACTTCAAACACATTACATGATGCTAAATTCTGAAAGTGAGAGTCAAAGGCTACAGTACAGAATGGCTTGTTTGCATGGTATTTTGGATGGGATAAACTGGAACAATGGTGGAGAAACTATCGCACGTGTGCTGCAGCTGGCTGCTTGTTATCACTGAAAGTTCTGACGGGTTCATTATCACTGAGCTAGAGGAGCTGAGCACGTGAAATATCTGTGGAATTGGGAACTGGAATAGGAATTAAATAGCAAAGGGAAACTGGAGTTTTTGCAGTTGTCAGGACTGCTTTGGACCCTGATTATGGTGATGTGTATCAACTTATTTGCACCTATTGACTGAAGTAGTTTCAAAATAAAAGAAAATAGTTTAAGGGAATCCCAGAGAGTGTCTTTACAGAATCTAGTGTTACATATGGAAGTAAATTAAATGTACTTTAAATAGATGTATCATAATGCAAATAAGATTAAAAGTGGCTTTAAAATATGTCTGACACATTATCAGTATCTACTTTCTGGTAACATCATTTTTTCCTTCTTCATCAACATGGATTATGGTGATTTTTTCTTTCTTTTTTTTTTTTTTTTTGTGGAACCGGGGATTGAACTCAGGTCCTTGCGCTTGCCAGGGAACCGCTTATTCCACTGAGCCATCTCCTCTGCCCCGGATTATGGTGATTTTTTATATTACACCTCTTAGCCTTTTGCTTCTGTCTAGATGCTCAACATTTTAAGACACAAGAAGCTTAGGGAATTACTGTATAGGCATCACATTCTTTAAATTTTAATGCAAAGTTGTCAGTGAATTAGTAATTGTAGAATATTAATGTTAGCTAATCCTAGCTTGTTCCTTAAAATGGTATCATGGCACTAACATTGTTATCTGATTTAATATGGTAGATTTTCACTGTAATTTAAGCCATATTATAAGAATAAATGTAGCTTTGCTATTCCAATTATTTTTATTGCTAGTAATTTCTTAATATCAAAAGGCATTTTTGAATATGTGGAACACATAGACAGTTATATATTACTAGTGGAGACAGATGAAACCTATGGAGTCACTTGATGAAATAAATGGAAGTGTGCTGGTTCTTGAACTTTTCTTGTGACTTTTTAAATTATATTTCTATCTTAGTTGCTTTTCTCTTGACTGGGACAAAATACCCAGGGCACAATGCTGAAGAAGAAAAGGTTTATTTCAGCTCACATTTGGTAGAGATTTCAGTCCACATGCAGCTGGCTCCAAGGCAGGGTGGCAAGGCACAAAAGAAGTATCTCATGTTCAGCAAGAATGCAGCCAGCAGCAGGCTGCAAGCCTCCCTCTCCCTTTTATCCTATCCAGGTTTCAAGCCTTCTGGTGGGCGTCACCCACACCCAGAGTGGGAGGTCCCATTATCCACACCCAGATTTAAGCAGAACTAATTGAATTATCATGTGCCTTTAACCCGAGAATCACATACTGTCTTTCAGCACTACACAGCCATGACCTAGTCACCTCCCAAAAGCTTGAGAGAGTGCATGAGCATTTGGAGGATATCAAGATACAGCTGTAAAAAATTTGTGTCTTTAAAGTGTTCCTTTAAAGAACAATTTATTTTTTTT
>NW_004524589.1:5631338-5633479 GCF_000260255.1 Octodon degus | reverse complement strand
GTGCTGGGGGATTGAACCGCGGTCCCTGATGCTTTTGCTAAGCTTGTTCTAAGTAGGTGCTTTAGACCACTGAGCCATCTCTCCAGCCCCTAAAGAACAATTTAAAGAGTTCCTTTCACAAATTTGACAGTGAAATTGTATCACATCTCATGAGTCATTAAAAATAATTTTTTGTCATTTATTATATCTCATATAAACCAAAAATGTAGTGCAGTGGCCAGTGACATTTATTATTTTCCATTCCACTTGATTTTACCAAATTTTCCTGATTGTTTTATTTTCTTATATTTTTTAAACAGTAAAAGTTAGAATTGAAACAGAAAAAAATTGCAAGTGATATAGAATTTTACTTAATAAAGTAATATGAATTTCATAGTTTTTGTTGTAATAAATAGTGTTGTCTTCCAACCAGTTATTCATATTACCAGATATATACCTGTAAAATTGGAAGAATACAAAGGACAGAAATTTATAAGAAATTAAGAAGAGAAAAAGTACAAACAGTTGAAAAAAAAGAGATGAAAAAATTTAAGCATTAACTGCTTTTTTCCATAAACCAGCAGAAATTCACAGTAGAGTTGTTGAAAGCATCCTGTTTATATGCATAGATATATCTCTTTCCCCCAATCCCTCTCCCACTCAACTCAGTAACTCTTTCCTGCATGTGCAAACAGTGTATTATCTCCTTAGCATGAGAACCTGAAAGAGAAAAATGAAAGGGGAAAATAGACAGTGGAAAAAGGGAATGAACTTATTTCTGATTTATCTAAAAGAAAAGGTAGCCAATATACTGCCTTTTATGGAAAAGTTGTAACTCCACTTATTATTTAATATTGTATTCCATAGTACCATTTAAATACATATATTTCCAAATGATATTTACATTTACATGTAAATTGCTTAAAATGTATTACCTAGGGTAATGTAGGGAAAGAGAGAAACTGAGGAAGAAAAAGAAAAGGTTTTATAGTCCAATAATATAGTTCTCTCAAAAGAACACAGATACCCCCGTGACCCACTCAGGGGAAACACTATGGCCTGCTAAGTCACAAAGAGATAAGTAGACCTCATGGGCAAATGCTTTTATTAAATTTTCCTCTAGAAGTGATGGGCCAAGAAGGGACAGAGAGTGATGGTTATCTAGCTATGTTCCAAAATGGTTCCCCCTTAGAATTCACATTCACCATTACTGTTAAAACACAGGCATTTTTATATGTGTGAAATATTGAGACTATCCACCAAAAAACACAACTTGAGATTTAGATCCTCTTCACTCTTTTAATGCAAAGCTTGTTAAAGATAAAGTGTATTACCTTGAAGAGGTAGTAACGTTAATGTTCAGTGAAAGACTGGCAGGGAATCACTGTGGTATAGTAAAAAGAAAAATAATCTTTACTGTTGAAGAGGGGTGCAGACAGAGTGAAGGAAAATTGGAAGGGAATCTAGTAGCTGGAAAGATTGGTAGAACATGATGTCCTCATGGAGATTACTGTGAGAAGTGAGAATAAGTTATGGGAACCCCCAATAAACATAAATGTGAAGAGAAAATTTTTATTCATCAGAATAATTCAGAGGCCCAATCTCTGAGATGGGAGCAGAACATGATCTTGGTGTATGTAGTACACAAGGACCAAAGAAAGTAACTGCTCAAATTGTCTCACTCATGAGATAAAGAAATAAACAATGGTCTCTTAGGGTCTAACCTCAGGGCTATATAGGTAAAATACAAAATCCAATTCATACAAAATGGAAAGTATCCCAGCTAACTATATTTAAGGATTATGCAATATTTGCTGACAGGTAAGTCTACAGTCCATCCCAGAATGCTATTATAATTTTACTTGAATTTTTCTTGCAGTGGAGTATGGAAAGAGCTGTGGTAAAATACTATTAAATTGTATTTACTGGACATTAATGGAGGACATAGAAATGGAGAGGAGGGTCAGACTAATGACAGTAATCTTAAATATTAACTTGATGGAGAACTGAAGGCAAAAGTTTGACAATAAAAAAAGTGAATATTGGCTTTTGAGGAGAATGAATGATGAAATAAACCAAATAAGGATAAGCCTCCTTCTGAATAAAAGAAATTGGAAGCAATATTTGGCTAGAGTTGTAGTATTGTGTTCAGGTTAATAGGC
>NW_004524589.1:5624996-5631238 GCF_000260255.1 Octodon degus | reverse complement strand
CACAAAAATCCTATAAAAGGATATATAATAAGTAGGAAAAAAATTGCAATTTTATACCTTTCATCGAGTATAAGTTGTTTTGCTCTTTTTCTATACATTGTTCTAATATTGTAAGTATTGTATTTAAGAGAAAGAACAAAATTGGTTTACTATAATAAATGTGTCCCAATGTAGCACTTTCAAACACATAAAATTGGGAATAAGATATTCTTTTTTGCTGAGCAACTGGAAGCACAAGTAACACACCAGCGCACAGAACCTCGGAACTCGCCCACACTAGAACATCAGCTCCTTTGCCACATGAATTAAAATGGAAGGGTTCCCATGTGCCCGCTTGCACTTCTGTTCAAGGCTCCAGTCTACGCCAGCTCCTTCTTTGCACATGTGCAGGTAAAAGCTACACTACTCACACAGTCTGTTGCATGTTTGTAACACTGCCACACTTTAGTGCTCAGAATACCAAATGGAGAGTTTTTGTGGAGAGGTTCTGGGTCTCTCCTGTAGCTGCAGCATCTCCGAGGAAGATTTCTTCCAGTTATTGGAAGTCCCAGATTAACAAAAGTTCCTTCAGATTCTGCCTCACTTCCCTCTTGCTCTGCAGATAACGAAAAATATTCCAAGGCACAAGTGCAAATAGAAATCAGTTTACTCATTATTTTGCTGAATTCACGCATCTACAATATTTAAATGACAATGGAATACCCATCTCTGACAAAATTAATCAAAAAAGAGATATAACTAAAGGACCATGTTGTATCTGTATAAACAAAATAGTTAGGATAGATATACAGCTACTTTCTCTTAATTCAATGAGAAGAAATATTGTATTAGTAGTGTTTAGACAGGCTATCCTGTCTGCATCTTGTACTATGACTAACCACTAAGAATACAACAATATGCAATGCATTAATTATTGAAACTGTCCTACTGATTGGTTTTGATACTGTCTCATTTCTATTTGTTTCTCAATAAAATTAATTAAAAAGTGAAAGAAATCAGTTTACTCCCCTTATTCCTCTGAGTTATAATACTCTGGAACTGGAATGTTCCTATTCACACATGCCAAACCAGGCTGTAGGTAAACTATGTGTTCATGTATGATACATGTGATGCTAAAATGTGATTGAGAAAAAAAGAATAAAGAGAAAGCCCAAGTGTAAAGAAAACCCATATTTCAAACTATTTGGATAAATATTGTTCAATTCTGAATAGTCTGATTTCTAATTTCTATCCCACATTCCATGAGCTTAAAGTTTTCTTTTAGCCAATGTACTTTAAAACAGTTTCCCTCCTGGTGGCTCCTGGTAGTTTTTGCCAAGTCATTTGCTGCTTCTCATTTGGGATTTCATCGCTTCTCCTAATAAACTAATGAACATGAAAGGAAAGACCTCTTTAAACTTTCAAGGAACCAGGAAATAACAATTCAGCAGCTACAAGATGACACAAAGAAAAATAATATATGAATAATAAGTATCAATGAAAGAGCAGGTGACAGTACAAATGACATAAAAACACTATTTGCAGAAGTACTAGCACAAAATTTTCCAAACATAAAAAAGAATAATACACAGTTATTCAAGGCATCTAGAACTCAAAACAACCATAATCAAAATAAATCTACTCTAGACACACATAATGATGAAGATCTCAGAAATTCAGCAAAATAATAAAATATTAAAATCTGCTAGAGAGAAGAAACAGATCACCTACAATGGAAGGCCTATTAGACTCATGGTAGATTTCTCAACACAAGCCATCAAATTGAGAAGAGCTTGGAATGAAGTATTTCAGGTCCTGAAAGAAAATAATTTCCAACCTAGATTGCTATACCTTGAAAAACTAGCTATCAAATTCAATGATGAGTTAAGATTGTTCCATGAAACAGAAAAACTGAAAGATTTCATGAGCACCAAACCAACCCTACAAAGAATACTGCCAGATATTCTAGAAAGAGGCAAAACAAGCACAACTTTATGAACAACAGACAGGAACCACCAAACAAAGCAAATAAATGAAAAGAGAGAAAAAGTACAGAAGCTATAGTGGAAAAAAAACATGACAAAGATAAGCCAATATATATCAGATATAACCATCAACACAAATGGCCTCAAATCAAAAGGAACAGAATAGCAAAGTGGATTAAGAAACAAAATCCAATAATACGCTGCAAAGAAACACATTTATCGCAAAAGGAAATTTACATACTGAAAGTCAAAGGATGGAATGCTATTCTCCGTGCCATATAAAACAACAGAGATAGCTATTCTGTCTGCTAACAAAATCAACTTCAAACCAAAAGTCATTCAAATAGATAAAAGAGTCACCTCATGCTTCTTAAGGAAAAAATTCGAAAGGAAGATATAAAACTTATAAATATATATATACAGCCAGTGAAGGAGCACCAACCTGCATAAGACAAATTTTAAGGTGTGAAAAATAAAATGAGCAATAATATAATTGTAATGGGGGATTTAACACCCCATTCTCATAAAGAGATAGATCAAGAGATATATGTGCACTCATGTTTACAAGAGCACAATTTGTCATAGCTAAATCCTGGAAACAACCCAGGGGCCCATCAACAGTGGAACGGATGAAGAAGATGTGTATTTTTATACAACTGAGTGTTATTCACCTATTCATCCATTTACTGACAAAAGACTCAAATTTATCTTGTTTTATTGCTGAATAATACTCTAGTGTGTAAATGGATGCAAGTAGAGAACATACTTGAAGTGAAATAAATCAGATCCTCAAGTGCAAAAGTCATATTGTCTCCTTAGTGTGAGAACTGGAAAGAGAAAATGGAATCTGAAAGGCACAGTAGATACTGGGAAGAGAATAAACTTAATGAAAAGGAAAGAGTTACTGATTTGAGGAGAAGAACAGGAGAGGGAGTGAGGAAAAGAGATTACATCTATGTATTATGAGGATGGTTTGGAAACTGTACTGGGGATTTCTGTTGGTCTACGGAAAGGAGCATTTAATGCTTTATTTTGTCTCATATTTTCAATTGTCTTTTCTCTCTTCCTCATTTCATATATATATATATATATTTTTTTTTTTCTTTTTATAAATTTCTTCTTCAATTTACATGCATATATCTGGTAATATGAATAACTAGTTGGAAGACAACACTATGCCTTATTGTAAAATTCATATTATTTTGTTAAGTGAAATTCTAGGTTTTTTTTTTTTCTTTTTGGTGCTGGGAATTTAACTCAGGACCTTGTGCTTGTCAGGCAGGCATTTATTCTACTGAGACATCTCTCCTGTCCTGTTAAGTGAAATTTTACATCACTCATAAATTTCTGTTTTAACAATATTTTGTACTTTCTTTAAAATTAAAAAGTGAAAAAATAAATTAAAAATAGAGTGACTAAGGAAAAATATTTATCAATTTTATGGTCCTAAAAGTGTCTCTTCCCAATATTGTCATTAGAATTTTAATTAAATATTTTGATGATGCATATTATTCATAGGGTTTTTTAAGATTAGTACTATTTCCCTTTTTTTTTTTTGAAAGATAATTGTTTGCAGTGAGATGTTCCTTGCCTATTATGTGATGAGGGTTTCTGTTATTAAATTTCTGGTCACTTTTTTCTAACATGCATGAAGTATGTGTTTTCATTTGTCAAGGGATGAAGGAAAGTGGATGAGGAAAGGGCAAGTTATGAATAAAGAAATGAAGATGCGTTTTACCTGTGCCTTCTTCCCACAGAGAACATAAATATTATGTACTGTACTAATGAAAAAATAAAACAAATTCTCTCATTTTTAGAGAATATCTAGGTTATTCAGGTTATAATTCCCAAATACCAAAGAGTGGGTACCTGGAATTACAACAACTTATCATCTCACTTTCTGGAGGCAGGAAGTTCAAAGTCCTGATGTGGGCAGATTCAATTTCTGCTGAACACCCATGTTCAGGACTGCAGGCAGCCTCTTTTCCCTATGTTCCTGTCCTACGCCCTTCCTCTTACAGTGACAGTGGTCCCACTGGACAACAGCCTCACTTTTATAATCTCATTTGCTTGCAATTAACTCTGAAAGGCCTCAACTCCAGATACGATCAATTACAGACATGAGAGTGCACATATGAAATTCTAGGGCACACAAATCAGTGCATAACAGGCAGTCAAGACCCATTCATTCACGTTGATCACAACTCTCATGTCAGTAATCAAATATTTACAGAACCTCAGGCTAGTTCTACATATTCTATTTCACTTACACTTAAATCTCCCTATAGAGCAGTATCTCGATTCTTCAGAATGGTCCTCAGCAGAGGCAGAGGTCCTCTCTTCTATATTTTAAGCACTCAGATCTACTCTTCCTCCAGTCACAGCTGCTTTCCTTGGGAATTTTAAATGTTTAGAGGTGACTCACAAATTCAGCATATGTGTGTCTGGTATGTTCAAAGTTATCTCCACATTTGGCACAATTTTGAGACTCATTCATGTTGTAGTATAGTTCAGTATGCTTCCCTTTTTCTTGATGAATAGTAGTCCTTTACAGGTTATAGCAATATTTCAGTTTATCCATTAACCAATACAGAAGCTTTTGGGTCATTTTTAGGTTTGGGATGAGTGGAGCCAAATTAATTATTGGCTTGTGAGCATTCATGTATGTATTCTTTTGTATGTTTTTTTAAATAGCTTGTTGGGAAGATCTCAAGAAATGAAATTCATTTTAAATTCACTAATAATTTATAGGATTTGGAAAATGCATTCCAAAGTTCCACATCACATTATTCATACCAGTAGCATATGAGGAGTTTTACTTCTTTGTATTGATATTTACTGTTGTCTATCCTTTTGGATATACTGAGTTCATGGGGTATGAAATAGCATCTCATTGTGGCTTTAATTTGAATTTCTCAAATGTCTAGAAATACTGAATATGTCCTTATATGTTTATTGATCACTTTAACATCTTCCTCAGTGAAGGGACAGTTGTTTTGGCAATAACTGGGTTGGCTCTCTAGCTAACTGTAAGAATTTTTTATAGATTGTTAGTTAATACAAGCTCTTTTTCAAACAGTTGCATTGCAAATATTTGTTCACAGTGTGTGGCTTGTAGTTTCATTTTCTTATTAATGTTTCTGAAAGCTAACAAAATTTAAAATTGAGTACCATAGTATATCTTATTTTTATTTTCTAGGCTGATCTTTGGCAATGATTTCAAAAATTTTTGTGACACATATTTTTGTTCTTGTCTTCTTTACATTTTGAATTTTATACCTCATTTTATGATCCACTTGAGTTAATTGTTATACATGGTATAGAGAGGTCTAAGTTCATTTCTTTACATGTGAGCTTCCAGGATCCCAGATCACTTTGGAACCACTGGTAACAATCCCCACTTTTCTACCAGTGTAAGCTCCGAATTGTCAATTTTGTACTACTGTCCTATGTACCTATTCTATGGCAGCAATAAGCATCTTGTTCAGGTAGTTCTTGTTAGATTCTGAAATAGAGCCATGGAAGAATCCTAACTTTGTCATTCATTTAAAAAAATCAGGATATATTACTTGTCATTTGAGTATCATATACAGTTCAGAATGAGCTAGACAATTTTCACAAAACTTATAAAGACTAATGATGATGTATTGATTTGTATTGAAATTTCAAATTTTCCATCTTAAACTTTGTATTGAATTTTGAGAATAACTATTTTTTCCTATTCCTAAATACGAATTTCTTCTGAAACCTTCCTATTTTGATTGATTAGATTTTTAGGTTGTGTGTATATTTGTGAATATGTGCATATGCATGTGTTTATTTCTTTTATTTTTTCTAAGAGCTTAGCAGTATCATCTGCAAATAAGGTTTATAATTCCTTCCCAAACTGGGTAACTATGTATCTTGATGCAATGAATTGACCTAGAACCACTAGTAAGTAAAAGTTTTGAACATAAGTAATAAATCTTGCCATATTCTCATTCACTGGAAGTAACATTCAGCCTTTTACCATAAATTATGACAGTAATTATAGGCTTTGTAGAAGCTCTTTATCAAGTTATTATGCATTCATTTTTCTTAAAGCTATTTCTTTCTTTTATTTCCAGATTGTCTTCCTATCCTTGGAGATTTCTTCTTGAGTCTGGTTTACATTGAACAGTGGTCTAGGATATTAATTTTGTTAATAAAACTGAAATATATTTCATGTTTACCTTCTAATATGGAAATTTAATTCTCCTCCTGGACAATTAAAGAGAAAGTTCTAAGTATAAATTATAT
>NW_004524589.1:5618516-5624804 GCF_000260255.1 Octodon degus | reverse complement strand
AAATATATTGATATATCATAATTAACACAATGATATATTTAAAAGTTTTAAAGCATTTTTTCCATGATTTAATACTAGTTTTAGGTAGAAATAGATTTTTCATGAAATGCTCTTCTTCACAATTATTCTTTAATTTTTGTAACTGTTCATATAATTACCTTACTAAGGCAGCATATATGAGGTACACAGTATTCTCTCATATGTTCTGAGTACGTCTTAATAGAACTCCTAAAAATATCACCTAGATTCGAAGGCTGCCTCTGTTGTAAAATCAAACTAACTACTAAGCAATAAAATCTTAACAAGTTTAAACCAAAACTTGCATTCAAATTGGCAGATAACATTATAAAAAGCTGAACTATCATAAGAATGCATCTTTTACTCAGTCCTGAGTGTTCTTCAAGTTTTAAAAACTCTCAAAATTTCCACAAAGAGAATTGAATACTCTTTGTGAATTTTTTAAAAAAATTGTGATCCAGAGAGCATATGTTAAATTTCAAAATAATCTAAATGCACATAGATATTTTAACAATTTATTAAATGTATGATATTCTCATACTCAGCATGTTTAATATATATACAATTTATGTAATGTGTCTTAAAAATTTTTAAATTGATATGTAAAATCATTCACTTTTTTTGTACCAGAGATCAAACTTAGGAGCTTGAGCTTGCCAAGCAGGTGTGTATGCCACTGAGCTATCTTCCCAGCTGTCAGGGACCTTATAATTATGTCTTTTTTGTGTGGTGCCAGGAATCAAACTCAGGACCTTCTGCTTGCCAGACAAGCACTTATTCCACTGAGCTATCTCCCAGACCCCAATTATGTCTTACAATTTATTGTTTATCTATATTTCAGAAAAATTTGTAATTCATTTTATCAATGTACAGTTTTTCTTTTTTCCTTTGTGGTACTGGGTATCAAACTGGGGACCTTGCGCTTGCCAGGCAGGTGCTCATGCCGCTGTGCTGTCTCCCTGGCACCAACACACACTTTTCCTAATACTATGTTACAGAATCTGGTGTGAGGCCTCATCATTTGCACACATAGAACTTTTATCTGTTTCCATACTAAAGTCTTTCTGATATGTGATTCATTTTCATGTAAATATAATTTAGAAAAAATAGACACTTTATTTAATCAGAAAGAAATACACAATCATATTTCTGCTTTGACTGAAATTTTATGGACTGAACTTTGTCACAAAGAAACAACAGACACAGTCTAAAACCCCTTAAGAGAATAATTAATCATGTCATTATCTGCTCCCATATCTGATTACATAGCCATTGCCTGCACATAGAGCCTAACACACATGGGACTCCCTTAGTAAAATTTGCATCTATTAAGAAAAATATGAAGTATAAAGATTGTGTTAAGACATGTCTTCAAAAACATAACATAAATATTATGATACCCATATACAAAACATTGGTTAGCTTTATACTTGCTAAATATTATTAATTTCTGCATAGCATTTTATAATATGGGTATTTTCCTTTGGACAATATCTTCCCAATTCACAGTATCTATTGTACATTTTTATGTATTTGGTACAGGGTCTCACTACAGAGCTCCTCCTCCAGTGATCCTCCTGTCTCAGCCTCCCCTTGTTGGGATTACAGGCCTGCACTACCATGCCCAAACTCCTTCCCCAATTCAGTGCGCCTGGGCACAGGGACAGCATGGCATGTGGTGCTGGGGATCAAAACCTGGTCCCTGCACTTACCTAAATAAGTGCTTAATCCATGCAGCTATCTCACCAGCCCTCTATCGTACATTTTGGATCCTATTTATTTGTTCAGTTTTTCACACTAGTGAGATAATAGTGTTTACACATATGGGTCTGATTTAGTTCACTTATTACTATAGTCTCAAGTGGAATCCCTTTACCTATAAAAGTCCCCAGTTTATCCTTCTTTATTGCTGCGTAGCACTCTATTATACTAAAAAGCACATCTTTTAAATCCACTCTTTGGGTGATGGGTATAATCTTAAGTAGTCTGAAGTGTGAGACATTTTTATAATAATACAAATTTTTTCTATGTTAACTACTGAAAATTACACAGATATTCTGTTCTCTTATAAGACATTTTGCTCATGGACCAATTTCCAGGATGTACAATCAAAAGGAAATTTGCAGAGTATGTTTTACACACACACACACACACACACACACACACACCATTTTGTCAATTTGCACATACATGAGTGAAGGCATTCTAAAAAGTGTTTGGGGTTTGTGTTCATGTGTGTATATATATCCTTCAGAGAGAACTATGAAAACATTGACATCAAAATTGCAACAGTGATTGTATTGTGAAAATTAGGTAGAGAGTATTACCAGAGATGGTGATCAAAAGGAATTTTAGCTTTATCTAAAGTATATTTGTAGACCTATGTAATAATTGGCATATAAAGTTTTAAAATAGAAAAAGTAGGCAAATTTGTCTTCTACTCTTTGTAAGCAGGAGAAACCAAAGCTACTTGTTGTAAAAAAAAAAAAAAAATTCTAGTGCTATGTTCACCAGTTGCATATTATACATTTACTGATTTGAGAGAATTAATTTACTAATGGTAAAACAGTAGCCAAAAGAAATAGTCCCATTGATTTTTCTGTTCCTAAAAGCATCTCACATCACTGTAACAATCTCCTAAAGTGTCTACGGTGTTGCTTGCAAACCTGATTTGTAACAACTTTTCTGCTATTAGACCATTATTTTATAGTAAGTAATGGGCTTAATATTCAGGAACTTTTCACTGTGTTGCATTGATTTAATGGTACAACACAGGAAAATTTATAAAATGATCATTAAACTTCAGATCTTTTTTGAGATATGAAGCCACAAGTATCTTTAACCTTGATATGAATGACAAAAACTTCATTGTGCCAATTCTTTCCATATAGTTGAATACAAGTGTAAACCTTGTAAGGAAGTGTATATTAAAGTTGTTATGGAATAATGCATAGTTCAATAACTAGAATTATCTGGTTATTTATTTTATGAACACTAGACATTTAGGAAATGAGAATTTTGTCCTTCAGTGTTGCCTCTGAACCTGTACTTTGATACAGATTACTGCCAATTACACATCTAATAGCGGACATTTGCAGTTATTGCTGGATTAAGATACATCATTACAGTTTGCAAAAGATCAGTTTCCCTTCACAATTGTGTAGTAATTATTGTCAAAAAGGAACATCAGGAAACCAGTTAAATGCATTGCATATATTTTTTTCCTTTTCACAGAAAACAAATGATCTTGAACAGCAACTATTACTATGGCTAATGAGCATTTTGTTACATCATAAAGATCCCCTTAAATTTCCCTCTGGACTAATCTCATTAACTCCAAAACAAAACATAACTTCAATACTCAAGTTATGACCCAGTAGCATAACTTTCTGGATGGAATGCCTGTCAAGAAACCATTAAGAAAAGA
Organism: Octodon degus; assembly: GCF_000260255.1. Classification (NCBI taxonomy): domain Eukaryota; kingdom Metazoa; phylum Chordata; class Mammalia; order Rodentia; family Octodontidae; genus Octodon; species Octodon degus. Next base: position 5,621,359 of record NW_004524589.1, on the reverse strand, counting down.
AATTAACTCCTTAATCTCACCATCTGGCTAAGGCTGCTTCTTCATACTTAGTAGGTTATCTGATGATAGGCCTCCTTTTCTATTTTTTTCTGTCTTCTTTTTCCTACTACTAATACCATCACTCATGTCAATATCTTTTGTAGAGTCCAAAAAGCCTCCCAATTTTTCTCAGTCTTTCCTTGTCCATTTGCAAAATGTACTAACATAGACAAAACAATTTGAAACATAATATTTTTCTGACATATATCTTTTCACCAGAGTTGTCCAATTAATTTGTGGGAAGTATTGCCAAATTATTATATTACTTGGAAGATACTTGCTTGTTCATTTCAGCAATATTTATTAAGTGTATCTTCTGGTTAATTTTCTTCATACATTTCACCCTTGGAAAACTATTGTACTTACACATCGTGGTCATTAGTTGAGTATCTTAAAACAAAACATGTTTTATTGAATTATTTAAATTTAGAACTTGATCTATACGTGGTCAACCCAGCCCACTCTGTACAGTCTTTAGCATTATGTACAGATAGATTGGTGCTTCTTTTATTGGCTAGTTATTACATAGAGCAGGGTCTGTCTGAAGTGAAACAGGCTTACAAATGATGAGCATGTTACATCAATCTTCACTGCAGTAAGGTAACAACATCCTGAAGTATCTAACCCACCTTTCTTGTTGAAGCATCTCCAATACTCATGGACAAGGTGAGAACTGAAGAGCCAATGGCTGAATTTTGAACTGTTTTTAACCACTCTAATCATTTTTAATACACTTTCAAAATTTTGGAGCATTTTGGGTTTATAGTTTTACTGTTAAGTTACTACAAGGTGTTGTCATCTATCATTCTCCCCATATCATCTACTATTAATATATTTATAGTACATTTAATTGGCCATTTGAGTTACTATTTGGAGATTTTCTACATATTCTTTGGATGCATAGATACAATCTCTTTATTTGATATGTACTTTTTAAATGTCTTCTCTCAGTTTACAATTTTTTTCTGTTCTCTTAGTGATGCCTTTTGCAGAGAGGAGCTTTTAATCTTATAAAATGCACTCTATCAATTTTGTCTTCAGAAATTCTGTTCTTGATGTTGCATTTACCAATTTATCACCAAGCAAAAAATAAATTTTTCTCATTTAGAAACATTTATATTTGTGCATTTTAAATTTATCTCTGTGGTGTGTGTTCAGTTAATATTTGTGAAAACTAAAAGGCATCTGTCAAGACTATTTTTCCTTACATCACACCAATCTGAAAGAACTGACATTTTAACAATATTGTCTTTAAGTAGAATATTTCTTAATATATTTGTATCTTTTAAAATCTTGTCAGCTTTTCACATACATAAGGACACATTTTCTTCAAAATTGACATCTAATCTAGCATTTCTCCCTGATAGTATATTAGGTAATTTTTATTTATTTATTTATCTATCTACTTATTTATTTTTGTATCTTAAGAAAAGGTCTACAGGGTGTTCAGGGCCTCACTGCTAGATCAGACTGGTAGTGATCAACCGGTTTACAGCCTCCCAAGTGCTGGGATTACAGGGGTGTGCCACCATGCTCAGTCTCAATCACCATTTTAGAGTACCCTGGTGTCAGAGCCGGAACTGCAGGTGCGGGGATTAAACTCCCTGCCCCTACACCTGCTTACAGGCACTTTAATCCATTGAGCTATTTGGCAGGCCCTATTAGGTGAAATATTTTCTATATTTTCTAATTTCTCTATTGCTACCATCAAGCCATGCAACTAATTTTGTGTGCCAATTATTTTTGTTTTGATATGTCTCTTTTACAAGAAATTTTATTATATTTCTTTGCTCTTTCTCAAATTAGTCACAATCTGAAAATAGATTTATTTCTTCTTATTGATTTAGCCAATATGCTTTTATTTTATTGTTCTAGTGAACTTTCTAAAAGTTTGATTAAAATATTAAATAAAAATATGAGATTTGACAGGCTGGACCTTTTTCTGAACTCAGTATAAGTATACGGTTTCCTACATTCATCTATGAAGTTAGGTATAGCAGTTTTATGACTGTTCTTCAGGGCACTGATGAAGTTTCCTTGTTTCTGTAGTTTCCAAAAGATACTGATCACAAGTGGGTGTTTGATTTGTCAAATGGTTTTTACCTATCAATCTGGTCACTAGAGCCTTCTTTAGCTGGAACATGTTCTTGATTGGACTGAGAGATATGCATTGTTGAATTTACCTTGCCTATCTAGATTAAAGCTCATGTTTGTTATATGTGATTATTTTTGTGCACTTTTAATTCATCTTATTTATATTTTTCAGGAGGTTTGAAATATTTGCAAAAATTATTTTCCATATTTGTGGTATCATTTTTATGTGTTGATATCTTATAGCAACACTTTCTTCACAAAATGATTGGGGAAAGATGTTTTCTGATTTTATTTTGCAGTAAAGATCATAGAAAATTAATTGAATTTTTCTTTAAATGAATTCATCAGAGAAATGACCTGTTAATATGTTTTTGGAAATTCCACTCTGTTGCTTTACTAAATACAGAAATATCTTTGAGTTTTGGTGGTTTGTGTCCTTCATGAGTTGCTTAATTCTATTTACCAAATTTTTAGATAAAATTTTTGTAACAGTACTTTATGTTATTTATTAACCATTTCCTGTTTAAAGTATTATTTCAATTATTGCTCATTATTTACCAAAACTGCAACTTTTATTGAAAAAACTGCAATTTTTGTTTTATTTTATATTTTGTTGGATAGGTTGTTTTATATGATTAATGAATGTATTGGTCATTCAAAACCAACATCTTCAGATTTTGTCCATATTTGGTATTCTTCTCCTGTTTACA
>NW_004524589.1:5614568-5617756 GCF_000260255.1 Octodon degus | reverse complement strand
GCGCCCCAGGTGCAGGGCCAGCACAGCTCACCAGGGATCAAACCCCAGCTACTATGCTCTGCCTAAGCAGGTGCTTTAGTCCACTAAGCTATCCAGGCAGGCCCTTTGGCTGCCATTTTATCTAATGGATGTTTTCAATAATACTCGAGACCTTTCCTTCGACCAATGATTTATTTTGAATGGTTTTTAAAAATTCCAAAATATTGGGAACTATTCTACAATATTTCTGTTTTGACTTTGAGACAATAATATTGCTAAGAACATACTTTACACAGTCTCTACCCTTTCAAATGTGTTAAGATGTTATGACCCACATAAATCCCATCTTCATGAATGCTTCACACATACTTGAGAGGAACATATATCTTATTGTTAAGAGATAGTGTATTGTATAGATCTCAGCATGGTCAGGAGTATTGGTACAATTGATATAACTTCCTGGAGAATTGATAATATTACCACTATATAATGTCACTATTTTAATGACTTTAAAGTCTACCTTTTCTGGTATTGTTTTGATCTTTGTTAATGGAAATGTATTCATTCTCCAACTATTTACTCCTAATATATATGTTTATGTATTGATTATCATTTCTTTTAGAGGATATACTTGGATATTATTATTTTGTTGTTGTTGTTGTCTTTTGTTTTTTGTTTTGTGGAAATGAAGATTGAACTCAGGCCCTTGCGCTTGCCAGGGAAGTGCTCATTCCATTGAGCCATCTCCCTGGCCCTGGATATTATTATTTTAATCAGTCTTATCACCTCTAACTTTTAACTGTTGTTTTTACAATTTATATTTAATTTTATTATTTATACATTTGGACTGTCAGTCATTATGAGAGGCTTCTGTTTCTTTCTTTTCTCATTTTAGTTGAAGACTTTATATAACATTTTATTTCCCCCTTTATTGTATTAATAGTGTTTCTCTAAGTCATTGCTTGATGATTTCTCTCAATAGATGTTTCAACTAGTCTAATTGCCTGAAAATGACCTTTATGCCTTAGAAGAGAGTATTGCTAGTTTCTCTCTATCATGAGCAACTCTCATAAATATCATTCTGCCATATCATATCAGTAGCTAGTGTATTGATAATTAATACTTTAAATAAATAGGTATACTTTAAATTACTGAGAACAAGAAAATAGAATCCAATGTGCTATCTTAATTAGTTACTTTTCTGAAAGTCTTCCTTTTCGCAAGCTACTTTCAGGTTCTTTTGCACAAGCACTTAGCATGTGATGAAAAAAGTTGAACATTTAAGTTCAGATGTGCTGATCACGAATTCCTTCAACTCTTATTTGTTAAGGAGTTGGTATTTCTCCTTTACTTTAATAAAGTAGCTTTATTGATCTATAATATGCAAAATATATAATTCATTCATTTAAGCTCTACTAAAAAAAGAGTTCAATAGAGTTGTACAACCATTAGTATTATCTAATTAAAAATACTCCTATTATTCCGAAAAGAAAGCTAATACTCAAATAACTATTTTTCCTATCCAAAATCAGAATGATGAATCTATAATATCCTTCATGTTGGTTAAGACTGGCCTATTTTCACCTTTTGTGTAGATTGAATTATATGATTACACATTTTAGAAGCATTTCCATGCACTATAATCTTTACAGGTTACAGTAGGATGTAGCATGGTGCATTTCATTTGCATTTATCACTGGATATCATTCCATTCTGTGTCTGTATCATGTGTTGCTATTCATCAGTGAGTGGATATTTGGGTGATTTTTGACTATTTTTGGTCATGCCATTATGAATATTCATGTAGAGTCTGAGCACTTGGGTACCTACATGGGATTATCTCCCTTCCTTTTAAGAAATTCCAAGCTTTTTTAAAGGTGGTTATACAAGTTCACATTTCTGTCACAAGTGTATGAGGGTTCCAAGTTTTTCACATTTTCAAAACCACTAGTTTTTATACTTTACTACAGTCACATCAGTAGGTGTGAAAAACAATGTCATATTGATTGCAAATTATACACTCTACTGCCTAATGAAGTTGTGGATATTTCAGGGTGCGAAGGTTTCATTATTTTAGAAGTGCAACTTCACTGAATATAGACTCTCAGCATTAAAATTACCCACATGCTATATCTGTTCCCATTTTCCCACAGTTTATGGGTGTTCTGTCATGTTTTTCTTCAGGTTGTGTCACTTTTCTTCTTTCTACACTTCTAAATAATTCACTCATTTTTGCTATGCAATTTCTGACAAGAACTTTGCCCTAAGTCTAATCCTTGTTGCTTTGTAAGTATAGTTGCCTCTCCCTCTTCTACCACTGAATTTCCTCGAAGATTTCTCTTTTTGTTTTTTACTTAATTGCAGTTTAAACATAACTGAAGTAACTGATTATTTCTTCATATAAGTATTCTTCTTAGTTTTGTCTGAGATCTTTTCAATCTATGGTTTATTGTCTGACTTAATTTTAGTGGATTTTGCTGAATGTGTACTGAACTATTTCTTACCTCATTTTCTCTTTCATGAAGTATTGGCATTAAAATTACCCACATGTTATATCTTTTGCCACTTTCCCACAGTTTATGGGTATTCTGTCATGTTTTTCTTTCACTGTACTTATTTATTTTTCACTTGAGCTTCAGTAATGTGCATTGGACTATCCTAAGCCTCACTACTGTTGTCCTTAGCTCTCTGAAGCTACCAATGCATCTATCAAAGACAAACCTTATCGCTCATAAATGCTTGTTTTTAGTGTTTTACTTTGTTTTTTCTTAAATTGTCACTTCTCAGCTTACACCATAAAACCAATCCTGCATGTTCTGCTTTTTCTCTGGAGTGCCAACACACTTAAAATGCTCTGTCTGTTAACGTCATCATCTGTGTCCTACGTGAGACAGGTTTTGGTGTTGGTCTGCCTCTTCACACAACTATCTTGTTTTTGTTTTGGCTTTCCTGCCTTTTAGATCTTGTAGTTAATGTTTGTTTGTTTGTATAAATAAAGTAAGTCCTGGTTGGGATGACAGAAATTGAATTGAATACACTTCTATTATGAGGATTTATAATAAAAATTTCATTTCATTTTATACATGCTAATGTTCTAAGTCCCAGTGTATTCAAATTCCTTCAGTATCTTTATTTTTTGTGTGTGTCTTCTCTTGAATTTGAGTTTACAAAGTAGTTTTACTCAAAGGGAGTCTCTGTCTTTTATTTAT
>NW_004524589.1:5605603-5613688 GCF_000260255.1 Octodon degus | reverse complement strand
GGCTGAGCTGGCCACACACACACACACACACACACACACACACACACAATTAAATAAATAAATAAAATTAAAAAAAAATCTACTGCAAAGACACACAGTTTATTAACCCTACGTTAGTGAGCTAGGAAAACCTAAAATAAAATATCTGTACTACTTTGCAGTGTCATGTTAACCTCCAAGCCAGCCCTGGTGCCAGGTAAAACTTTAGGACATTTCTTGTTCTTGGAACAAATTTGTAAACAATATAATAAATTAGAATTTAGACTTTATTTTCTACAATGGTGGTCAATTTATATTCCAAGTAAATTATATCATTAATAACATTAATATATAACATATTTACATAAACCATAAATAACATTTATAGATATCTTAAAACATTTTATGTAAACTATAAATAATATCATAGCTCAAGTGAATGCCATCGTATTTTTGAGTCTATGAATTTCTTATGAGTAGAAAGAATTTAATGAAAGAAAGTTTCTCTCTAGAGGGACAAAAGGGAGGATAGAGAGTGCACTCCCTCCAACCACACTGCTCAAGGGTGTGAGGCAGGCTTTATTGGGCAAAGCTACAAGGTGAGGTAGGCTTAAGGTAAGACACAACTATAACCAATCAGTAAGATTGCAAGGATAGCTATTTAGGCAATACTGATTCAATGGCAAATCATAGGATGGGTGTGAGGTGGGGCAAAGCTATGGTTAGCCGCTAAGAATACAAGTATAGCCACTTGGTTAATATTGATTATATGAAGATCAAATGGGGAAACAAGTCACATAACAAACTGACTTAGGCAGATGAGGACTTTGCTGGAAGGGGTGGCTTGCTGCGGCTTTTTCTTGTACTGTAAGGTGCTTGATGCCTATTTAGAATATCAATCACTATTGTTTATCCCTAGGGGAAATGGATGGGTGGGTAGTTCTTCTTGAAGTTTGACCTTCAGTGAATAACCCACCAGCCACAGTTGATTCCTGTACTGACCTCATATGGGCCCAGCCTTGTCAGACTATCTCTCTTTGTGGTCTATAATATTCCCCTGTGAAAAAGTATCCTTAACTGCCATGAGAGGCAAGGGCTGAAGAATAGTCTGGCTACTTCTAGCTGGACAGGGTTGCAGTTGTGATTGGGAAGTTGGAAATACTCCACCAATGCTCTTTCTAAAGGCCTTCAGTAGGCTCTGACTATTGTCTTCAGTAGATATATTGTTTTAAGTCTGGAGAAGACAAGGCCATAGAAACAATTAAATATGTATGCGCCACCTAATAAAATCAACAGCATAATTATTGATATAGCCAACAAAATTTTCTACCAGGAGGAGTCAGTAGTAATTTTCCATAAAGAAGATAAGGAGAATGACCAACGAATTTCAGAATCTTACACTATTAGCCTGTCATCTAATATCTTGAACAGCTATTCAGATATTAGCAGAAATGTACACACAACATTCAGATTTTATCATTGTACCAAGTGCCCCCTGTGCTGCTGTTAGAATACTTAATGCCGTCCAATTTTGGAGGATGACTTGCCTCATTAATTTGACTTCTTCATTCAGGAAAACAGAGACCAGCCTCAGTGTCATGTATGGACCATTGAGTATAATTAGTTAAGGCCTCAATGTGTTTCATGACATCTTCTAATGATAAGGAAGAGATAAAGATAGAAGCCAAATGATTGGCTTCTAGTGAAACACACTTCTAGACCATCTTTGCCATAGGTGGAGCAAATTTGCAAGTCTGTCAATCCTTTTCACACTTCTGCCTTGTAACCATGAAAATCCCAGCATGCAAGCTCCTTTCTATCCAAGGGGTAGCCAGAGCCTCAAATCGGTTCCCCGGGATGAAAGAATAATACTGGGGGCTTTTCATCTAATTCTGGGGCAACGGAACCTGTTTGTCTTAAACCAATCTTTTAGCCTATAAAGTTACTGTGTGATCAATTGTTCAGGGGATGTCCATCCCAAGTATTTAGTAGAGTTAGGCCAATGAGAATAGGAGTGATGATTCTGTTCCCAACATAAGGGGTGCTTTCTATTAAGATGTCTTAGAGTGGAAGAGGGTGTAGTGGTTGATACATTGTATCAACTTAAAAAGTTTAATTAAGTGACTCAGCAGAGAGCCAGGATTCTTTATAAACATACTCATCCTGTGCTAGAAGAGGGCATGGAGCACTACACACTAGGGCATGGAGAACCCTCCCTATGGCATAGAGGTCCCTATGGAGGGTGAGGACGGCCTGTCCTAGAGCATAAAGGACCCTCCCTAGAGTGACTCAGCACTTAAAAGATATGTAAAGAGGCTGCAGGATATCTGGTGGGAGGCACTTGCTCAGAGGAGCTCTGGTCTTCTGAGTCAGAAAGAAGAGAAGAGAGGTTTACTAGATGCTATCACTGCTGCTTCTCCCTTTGCTCTTTGCTTTTTGTTGTTTTCTGCCACCATGAACTGCCATTTGCCAGTCGGCCTTAGTGCCAGCAAAATATAGATCTAAACTTTTATTAAATATAAGCTAAATAAACCTTTCCATTCTTAATTTTGGGTATATGATATTTTGTTCCAGGAACAATAACAACAATAAAGCAAGGAAAGCCAACATTTTGGCCCTAACCTTCTAAGGTCAATTAAGACTCAGGACATATGAGAACTTGTACTGTAACATCATGTACCTCGGTAGTGTCCCAAATTTTCTGATCAAGGAGATTATGGGACCAAAGAGGAAAGTGATCAATGATGTAGAGTGGGCCTAAGGAGAGTCACATGGAGAGAAAACCCTCTCTCAGGCTTTCACAGAGAGCACATTGGCCAAGCAATGGCCGTGACTTATCCACATGGCTGCACTGACAAAGGTTCTACAATCTGAGGTACAGGATCTCAGGATAAATCCTGAGGGCATTTCACTGACCTTTTCAGACCAAAAAGCTACAACTCTTGTTGCATAGGTCCTGCTTTACCTTTTCTTAACCATCCAGTAGAAAAGTATGAAGATGAAATATAGGAAGTAAAGCCATGATATTATGATGAGCTGTGGGGAACACAGGTCAATAATTTCTGACATTGCCAGTTAAACAGAAGATCCAATGCTATTATGGGCTACCAGACTCTTTTAGAATATTTTGCTGAGTTTACACACCTATAATATTCAAATAATGGAACTTAGAAAAAAAGGGGTATACAGATGAATATCCATTTTGTATCTGTGTATTCAAAGTGGATGGGATAGATATATAGTTACATTCTCTTAACGAATAGAATGATTTGTTCTAATGGTGTTTGTAAATAGGATCTCAAGTCTGCATGTTGTACAGCAATTAACCACTAAGAAGAATGTATGCAGTGTGTTAGTTATTGAAACTGTCCTAGCAATTTGATTTGAAACTGTCTCATTGCTATCTGTTTATCAATAAAATTATGAAAAAATAAAATAAATAAATAAAATAACAACAATAAAAAACCGAGACAAGGGGCAAGAATAGATAATCATCCCATGTATGAAAACAGCCATCTTGATATCTATGGTTGTTGGCCCTCGGGATAAGACCCTTACTTTCATTAAATAGAGGTCCTACTAGAGCTTTTAAATAGGTTTTAGTGGCACTGCTATTAAAAAAATAAAACAAACAAACAAACAAACAACAATTCTATCTTGCCCAGGATCATTAAGAGTATAGTTTACTGGCTGCCTTGAAAAGGTGGGCTAAACTATAAATCATTGAACTCTTTTGTAACTCATCAATACAGCCTTGGAATTTATTCCAATTGTCTCCTCAGAATCCAGATGTACTCAAGAAGAGTTGGCCATGTACTGAGCAAGATGTTTGTTTTAATGATTCTGCATATTCCTGTGCCCACCTTAGAAAAGAATTGCATTCTACCTTAAGTGATAAAGTGATTAGTAAAAGGGCTAGGAGTACCATCTTAGACTACTGATTATCTGAAGACTTTTTTTTTGAACAAGGGTCTTAAACCTTTTATGCGTTCCTAGGAGTATTCTAATGATAACTTCTCCCACTCAGCAGTAGTCTCTGGTTCCCAAGACTTGAGTTGGGTAGTGGTGTATACAGGAGTCCAGGCCTGCTATCTTGACAACTGATGGAGTTAACAGGATTATGGTGTATTGTCCTTCACAAGTTGACTATCCTAAATATCTCCTTCCTTTAACTATCATCAAAATAAGAAATACACTTCAAATTTGATGCCTAAGACCCATTAAAATGTGTTAATGTTATAATGTACCTCATAAGTCTGTAAAACTTTGGAGTGACTTACAGGGACTTAAGACAAAATATCAGACTCCATCAATAGAGTGCTCTAAGAACTAATGGGTTACAATTGCTATTCTTGTCCCTTAAGAACTAGGGAAGGAGATGATTAGGTAAGAGACTTTACTGGTATTTTTTTCCAGGATGAAGCATGGAATTTCCCTTCCCTTTAGGCTGAGCTTTCATTAGGTGTTGAAGAGTCTGTTGGATTTTAACCAGTAAGGGTACAATAGTGAATATCAAAGAGAAAATTGTTAGTGAGAAAAGAGCATCCGTAAAGCATTTTAATGGAACTTACGCATCAAATTTGAAGTGTATTTCTTATTTTGGTGATAGTTAAAGGCAACAAGTGAGGTCACTATAGGTGGGTCTCCTGAGCTATTTTGCAAAGGTATCTCTTTAGAGACTCATATGTTTTTCTGCTTTTCCTTATGATCGTGGTCTCCATGCACAGTGGAAGTGATAGAGAATTCCCAGTGCCTGAGAGACACCTTGTGTGACTGTTGCTTTAAAATACGATCCCTTATCACTCTGTGAGCTCTTAAGAAGTCTACATCTGGGGATCATTTCTGAGGCTAAATTTTACCACTAGTTGTGCCTTTTCTGTTCCTTCACCCAGTGTTTGAAGGCAACTACCCAGACTAATAAGTATTGAACTCTTTTATTCTTGGCCTTGAGTGAAATCAAGCTGTCAGTGAATCTAGAAACAGTTCTTAAGGGACTAGAATAGCAATTGTAACCCATTGTTCCTTAGAGCCCTCTAGTGATGGAGTCTGATATTTTGTTTTAACTCCCTATAATTCTCTCCAAAATTTACAGACTTATGAGTAACATTATAACAATTAGCACATTATTTTTGACCAAGAAAATACTCAAATTATTACACATAGATAACATAAGTTATAGACAATATTGAATTTTGAAAATCTGTCTAAGCATCATTTTACTAGTTCACAACTCAGTCTATATTATTATATTCAAACAGGTTAAAAATCTATCTACAGGATGGAGCTTGGCCTTTAGGCATCACTAAAAGGAATGGGTGAAGACAAATCATCCAAATTATAGTTTAAGTAAGTTACCTTTTATCTGATGACTTCTGTCTCATTGTGGTATGACAATTGGAAGGAAGGTAAAGATTGAAGAAGAAGGACAAACAGATGTGTGTCAATGTCCAGAAATCGGCTTGCTTCTTTTCCCTCTATACTCTTGATTGTGTAAAGCTCCTCTGTGGAGATGACAGACAGAGATGGTAATCCAGCTAGAGGGGGAGTGTAGAGTGCCCCAGGCCTTTCAGTCTTGCTAGACCAGTATGGAAGATGAGTCTGGGTCTGGGGTCTGCACTTTAGAGTCCAGTCTTGCTTTGAGTAGCAGCCTTTGCAGTCAGAGCACACCCGGTGGGTGGGGACTCTTAAGGCAGTGCATCTAAAGGTGACCCGGCTCTTGGCAGTGGAAGCAGGTGAGGTTGCTCATCATTGAACTCTTTTTGGACCCCTGAAAATCAGACTTAGGGTCTGTATTTCTCAAGGTCACAACAAAGACAGCTGATTTTTGATCTCTGGTTTTCTTCCTTAGGTTCCTCCAGTCTCAATTAAAGAATACTAACAAGGCAGTTTTTACTAAAGCATTAAGTAAACTATCTGACGTAAAAGCCATATTGTGTAACTTTTTCTTAGTATCTGAAGCTGACTGGGTAAGAAAAGTATACGCTATACTTTAAGTGTACTCTATCCTTCTATTGAATCAGGAGCTGTGGGCATATATTTTACCAGTGCCTCTTGTAAATGATCTAAGAAGGTAAAGGGGTTTTAAATCTTTCTCTTAACAAATAATTGACAATTTAAAATAATTAGGAGATTTGGTCTTTGTCCTTCTTAGACCTTCAAGAATGCTGCAGAGGATTTCTAACTGGTGATCAATTTTTAAATCCAGATGAATTAAACCAGCATGTTGCTGGAAGCAGGAGGCCCACCTGAGGACTGTTGCCCGAAACATAAAGTTGTAACAGGAGAAGCTACCAAAATGCTGTTGGGGATGTTTTGGAGAAGCCGTTGGAAGCTGCTAGTTCTCTTGGGCTGTTTTGCTGGAAAAGATGACATGCTGGCTTTCCTGATGAACATTGGAGAAGCTTTGATTCTCATCTTAAGCATCACTTTCTGGCTCAGGAGGAGAAGCTGTTTCACTGCTCACCTCTTGGAGAAGCTTGTTGTATTGGCTTTCCTGATGGGAACTTTGCTTTCCTCATTGTTGAAGGAGCTCGGGACCTCACTGTTGCTGAGGATGGCTGGTCGTACTTCTGGGGGAGCTCTGCTGCTTACCTTGAGCATTGCTTCCTAGCTCCAGTTTAGATCCCTCAGCTTGATAGTACAGATCCTTCATCCTGCTTGTATGGACTTCCTAGCTTCCACCACTGACCCTTGGGCCTTTCCAGCACAGATTCATGAAGGGGACCTGCATGAGACTTTGTTGTGATCTCCAGACCTCCAACTGGACTTGTGGGAGGCATTGTTATGAGCTATAGGTTTCCATCTGGACTCATGCAAGATATAAGGACCTAGGCCCTCAGCTGGAATCTTTAATGTTAGTGAGAGAAATATATGAACATGATTATTCTTATATGTGTTACCATTATTCTTCAAGCATAAATAAGAATTACTTCTTAATGTAAAGATAATTTGAATATTAGACAATTTTAATCATTTTCTCTTTTTTATAGTATTATTCCAGTCGTAAAATAGCATCATAATTAATACTTTGCATTCCATTTTGGCTTTATGTTATACATCAGTCATATGTGTGAACAGAAAAATATTGAATGGGTCTTTTTCAAAACATAAGAGTCCAACATCTTCTAGTGCTTAAAATTGCATTCCAAAAGAGCAGGGACTTTGACAATTAACTCCTCAGCAAATGAAATAGAAAGAATCAGGCATTCCCTTTAATATCTATTTGATTTGTATACCTTGTTGTATCCCTTGAGTATATTTCACTCTAGGAGAGGTGGATGCCATCTGGAGAGGGCAGAAGACACACTTGACAGGCTGTCCACCCTTGAACTGGTGCACAATTTCATCTCCCAAGAAAGGTTGGAGTTTACTTCTCCAGGACACTTGTAAGCACACATTACAGTTGGTCTCCACTGTGACAACAGTGTTAAGAGAAGGAAACATTACTTTGCCTTAACCTACTGGTTTCTAGCTCTTTGAAAGATAGTGAGACAAACAGATCAAAAGGCAACACAATTTATCTTAGAAAGGAGATAACCTTTATAGATCAAGGCAGAAAAGTGGATTAAAGGATTTAACCCATGAAGGGTCCAAGGCACCTGTGTCACCTACTGAATTACGTAGGCAAAATTTTCCAGCACTAAAATAAGGCTGTAAATCCATTTAGAAAAACTTATACCTCTTCAATTCACAGATTAGCCTTACACTGATCATCTAGCAATCACATTTTCTATGTTAGTGAAGGCTCATTGATTAGTCTTCTTTGTACACATGAGAGAAAAGGCTAAAATCTCTTTCTTACTATTAGCTAGCATACGTGAGGCACAAGCATTCCCCTGAGGCAAACAGTTTTTGTAGGTTGCCTCAGCCTCATTTCTGGAGGGATGGATAACCTACGAACAAGAAGGTTTTAAAATTAGCTCGCAACCAATTGAAGAAAAATTAGGGTTTCTGACTTAATAGAGAAGAGAAAATGTGATAAGTGAAGATTTTTCTGTGTTTGGGGGGTATTTTCCACTAAGGAATGTTTGGGGATCTGCCAGAAAGCAGCCCTGGCCATGATGCCTCTCTCTCTCTCTCTCTCTCTCTCTCTCTCTCTCTCTATAT
>NW_004524589.1:5604024-5605503 GCF_000260255.1 Octodon degus | reverse complement strand
TAGTATACTATATATATAATAGTATCCAACTGCAAATTTGGCCACCCTTCCTTTCATCATTAGTTTCAAGGGATTTACTGAAAGATGACAGACAAATCTGTCCTCTAACAGATGTTGGAGCACCTTCCTTAGGCTAAATGCAGTTTGGTTCTGTTCATGAGACACTCTGCAAATAGCTCCTTCTGGATTCATCCATAAGTTGCTTCTTTCTACTGTGTCTCAGGTTAAGCTTCCTGGGGGAGCCTCACCCAAAATGTTAAGCCAGGACATGTGTTCTCTTAAGTAGGCAAAATGTGAATGCATCATTTGACCCAGAGTTGGGGTATGTGTCCATCATCTAAAATGACTTCCTTGCCTTTGGCGTTAACAATCACCCATTTTGCTATGGGCTTCACTTAGTTGTTGGAGAAGAAGAAAGGGTTGGAGAAGAAGAAAGGGTTGGAACCATTTAGTGCTCTCTTCTCTCTACATACCTCCAAAAATGAAAGTACAATATATAGGGAAAAGATTAGAAGTCCAGAGAAATGAAGTCTTCTTTCATGTTCACAGTGAATTATAGAAGCAATTTGCCTCTGAGTTATCAAGACTAAGGAATCTCAAGTACTAAGATTGCTTCCTCACTAGTGGAAGATCAGACACAAAAGGCATCTAAAGCAGAAGAGGCTCAGAATTTCCTTTAGAGTGTAAAGGAGGATGAGAGCCAGTCTGTCCCAGTGAAACCTGTCCTCCAAGTCTTAAAAAAAAGGCCACCAAACTGATATCTTTTAACTGGTGGAAAGAGTTCCGTGTTTTATTATATAAGCATGTATAGTTTCTCAACTATGAGCTAGATTTCACAGAAAGACCATTTTACTGCATTTTATAGCAAATTCCACTATAGGATGCTCTTATACTGTTTCTCTAGTAATGATATCTAAGAAAATAATCAAATAAGTCGAACAGGTAAAATAAAGAATAGTAGTAAGTTTAGCAATTAAGTCAAAATGCAACATGTATAAAAAAGGAATAAAACATGTTTCAACTTTAAGGATGCCTTATATCCTTTCCATGTTTTCAACTTAAATGTATCATCATTTAAATAAAATTACATAAGAGACAACATATGACCAATTGTATGCAGTGAGAAAAGACATAACATCATAAAAATTTTGACTATCTAAGTGAGTCACAATGTGGGATCTGTGAGACAAAAGTGAACTCTAACCACCATCCAATAATTTCATGGAGAGCTCCCAATGATATAGGAAAATGAAACTCCCAATCTGCTAGATGTCCAAAGACAGAGTCTGTGTTCTCTAAAATTGCAGAATGAATTTTGGGAATAGTGGAGGTTAAAGGTAGGAAGAACTTATTAGAAAAAACAAAACCTTTCTGAGGGAATCGAAAAGAAGCTTGAAAAGTTAGTTGCTTTTGCAGTGTTTTTGAGACATTCTGTAACATACACACACACACACACACACACACACACACACACACACA
>NW_004524589.1:5601748-5603924 GCF_000260255.1 Octodon degus | reverse complement strand
AAAAAAAAAAAAAAAAAAACAGCCCATGTAGATTCTGGAAATAATTTCACTGTCAGTTTCAAAAAGAAATTTATTGGGGCCAGGGAGATGGTTCAATAGAATAATTGCTTCCCTGGCAAGTGCAAGGCCTGAGTTCAATCCCTGGTTCCACAAAAAAAAAAAGAAAGAAAGAAAGAAAGAAAGAAAGAAAGAAAGAAAGAAAGAAAGAAAGAAAGAAAGAAAGAAAACAGAAATTTATTCTTTGTTGACGTGTCTTGCATATTTTCTTTTACATGTACTTTAAGGTTTAGCTGCTAAGTATATTTAAATTATGTATGTTTTAGCACAAATTTTTGTTCACTTTTTTGTCATGAGAGCAAGAATAATGTTATTCATTGACTTATTTTATAGTATTTAGAATGATTTTACACTTTGTCACAGCATGGTGAAATCTGTGAATATTTAGTAAGTCATAAATTAAATTAGCATTCTGTAGTATTGGTAGATCACTAAGAATACCTAGGGAGCCTATATTGTAATACACATTTCTCTAGTAATGGTTCAATATAACATACAAAGAGTCAAGCAAGTTACATTTAAAACAATAATTTCAAACCTTGACTAAAATCCAATAGAAATTCAGTGAGAAAAACAATGCAACTTGGTTATATAAAACTGGCATCAAACAGGGTATTTCAAAATATCCCTTTCAAAAACAAAATTTATTATATAAATATCTTCTGAGGAGCTCAACTGGTATGCTCTCATTGTAGACACAAAAGTTTTGAATGTAGGACACAAGACATCAGGTTGGAAGAAAAATAAGTTTGTTTCAAACTGGAAAAGCAAGGCAAGTTATGTGTTCTTACCTAAGGATATTGGGCAGAAAGCCTTTTCCTTAGGATTGACATTAAGGGGAGTTTCACAAGTATGTTTTTTGGGGAAAATCCCCTAACTAGGGTTTTTTTTCCAAAAATTTAACCTCTTGTGCAGTTTAGTTGATGATCTATATAAGCAATATAGTTTTAGAAATATTTACTAAAGAAAGAACGAATCATGAAAGCATTTCTTCTCTTGAATTTAGCAACAAATCCAGTATAATTCCATGCACAATCGGAGCTTAAATGATGTAGCTAAAAACACATACTACAAAAAAGTGAAAATATACACTTCCAATCTCAGAGTTCATACCTTTGGAATATAGAATTATGTACTAGAAATTTAAAGAGATGATCAATGTACGCATTGAAGTGTTACACTTCCTGTCATTTATAGTTCGATATCTTTAAAGAACCTTCTATAGAGAGCATGAAAAATTTTGAACTTATTCTACGGAATCAAAGAGCTTACAACAATTTTATAGATCAGATAAACTTAAAGGCATTTATTTTATTAATAATTATTCCTTTATTATTGTCATGTCAGGTATATTTTCAGACATTGAAGTGCCATATGCATATGTTCAACCATGTTTTAGATCTCTGCAAAGGTTTATATTATAATTACATTTATATAGATAAATGTATTTGTGTAGATTTATATTATAAGCTATCCCTGATATATATATTCTTCATCATTTTTAAAGAACGAAACTCATCAGGGAAGTTTGCTTTCTCTAATTCTGAGCACTTTCTCCTCCATTTCACACTATACATTATTTCCCTCTCTTCAGTCTATCTCTTATTTTACCATGAGAACTTAATTAGTGATGCTTATATGTAACATGTGGGTTTTAAGAAAAATAAGGGTCTTGGCCGCCCCAGATCCCTAGACGGTGCTGTCGCAGTGTTCCCGCGCGCATCACTGCTTCCCAGAGCAGCGGTATGCTGGGGAAAGGGGTGGTCCACGGCTGGCAGCGGCACCAAGGCGCCCAAGCCCTCCTTCCTGTCCTACGTTTGCCCTGAGGGCTGGGGGTGAGTGAGCCAACCTGGGACCCGGAGGGATCCTGAATAGACCCAGAGCACAGGCTTAGTGAGTGAGTGAGACAACGGAGGCCAGGGGATCCTGAACAGACCCAGAGAGCAGGCCAGGCGAGTGAGTGAGTGAGATGACCCAGGGCTGCGAGATCTTGCACAGACCCAGAGCTCAGGCCCAGCACTGAACCCTTCAGCAGAACTCCCTGCAAAGAGGCTAGAGGCAAGACCCACCCAGCTGATTCAGGAGCAGAACATCTTGCCAGAGAGACACAAAGGGTTCA
>NW_004524589.1:5587091-5600030 GCF_000260255.1 Octodon degus | reverse complement strand
AATAATAATGGTCTTCACACATTCTCACATCCTGATAATGGAAGCTGTGATTGTACCTGGGTAAATGGAAGGAACTCAGGTTGAATATGGATTACATAATCAGTTAACTTTAAAATAAGATTATAAAGTCAGGTCTGATTAAACATGTGTGGTTTTAGAAGTTAAAGAATAAGACCAAGAAAGCACAACGTTGCCTAAAAGAAAATCTCATCCTTGAACGTTGAGTATCATGACAGAATGAGTGTATGTAGACTCTAAACACAGGGGCAAATGGGGGAAGAGATTATGTTCCAGAATATGCAGGAGCGGTATAGCCTGGAGGACACTTAGAACTTACAGCAACCAGACTTGGAAAGTACAAGTTTACATTGTTTCAAATCATGACACTGGATAATTTGTTCTAGTAGCAATAGGAAAATAATATTATATCTAAAATGTAGTTATCATTCATCTGGGCATGTTGACAATGAAAATTAGAGAGCACCCCTCCTTGCCTCACGCATTATTTTTGTTATTTCATTTCATATTCAATTTGGTGTTTCTGTTTTTTTTTTCACCCTATACATACTGACATTCAATTGAGTGTATGTTATAAATCAAGGTAGGATGTCTGTTTGTTCATTCCTATGTGTGTATTAGGCAGCTTCCCATCTTAATTCACCTAGAAAAATGTTGTGGTCTCCTAAAAACAATTCTCATGGTATGGAAATGTATGCATGTATATGCATGTATTTATGTATGACAAAAATACGCTGTATATACCTAATAACTTACATAGTCAGCATATTAGGGATTGACATTAAAATAGCTTTTCTCATAAACCTTTGCAAATTCTCAGTATATTCTTTTCAACTAATGCAATTATAACAATGAAAATAATTATGCATTATAATTGTAAAACAAATTATAATAAAATTATAATAATAATGATAAGGTATTATTTTTCAGGATATAAAACTGAATAATATGTATGATTCTAAAAAATTATCACTTTTTTCTCAAATATCCTATGAGTTCATTATTCCAATATTCAAGAGAAGATATTAAATATCAGAAAAGTGAAATAGTTAACTGTAAGTCATACAGTGTGATAGTTACCCAGCTATTGTCAGAGTCAGAGACATGAGCATGTGGGTGGCACATACCTGTGATCCCAGTACTTAGCAAAATTGTTATGAGATTGGGGTCAGGCTGGACCACATAGACCCTGCATTAAAAAAAGAAAAAAAAAAAGAAAAAGAAAAACAACTTAGAGTGAATTTGAATCAATTTAACTTAATGTATAATATTGTGGATTCCACAGCCCTAGTTCATGAAACTATTTATTTTTCTCATTTTCTTTAAACTATGAAAGTTTTCTAGGCTTCTTCCAGGGAATTACTTCACTTGAAAATATGAATATTAAAATTTAATATGTATGGAAAATATATTTATATGTCTTCAAAACAAATAAATGTCAGAAACTTGTAAAAATAAAAATTATGTTATTTGATCCCTTATAGCCTATTTCTCACATCCCAATCTTTATTTCTTTCAACTTGATTCTCATATAACCTTTTAAATTGTATATAAATTAAGGAATAAGCATTTCTTCTTCTTCTTCTTGAGATCAGGTTTCACTGCGCAGTTCAGGCTGGCCTTGAACTCATTTTGTAGCCCAGAATGGCCTCAAATCCACAGTGATCCCCCTGCCTTAGCCTCCTTGGGTGTGACACCACACGGGGCCAAAGTTAAACACATACTCTTAATTTACTTAATAGCAACAAAGAAATATCACTGCCCATGTAATGTTTGGTACAGTCTTTTTCTTCATTCTAAAAGCACATCTATATGGATGATTAATACACTAATCTCATATGTCTCCTTCTATCGGATTCATCAATTATCTCATAAAAAATTTGACACCATTGTGAATAGTGTTCTTAGTATTAGCACTTCTAAAATCAACTACTGAAATACAAGGGAAGCAATAAATTGCATGATCAGCAAAGCTGGGAAATCATGCAACAATCTGTCACAGTCCTGTATATGAAAATAAAATTTGGCAACTTAATAATGGATCACATATCTATAAAATATTCATTTCAAAAACACATCTTAGCATCCCAGATAGTGTATAACTTGCTTCTGGAACAGAAGAAAGAGTCTGAGAAAAGGCAAATTACAGACTCAAAGAAAAGTTCTGTTTAGGAATGGGCAAATAATGTAAAAATAACACTAACTCATATTAAAGAAACAATAATAAGGGCCAGGAGTGGTGGTGCACATCTATAATCCCAGCATTCAGGAGCTGAGTCAGAGGGATCATTTTTAGTTCATGGCCAGGCTGAATTACATAGTGAGATTGAGTCTAAAAAATTATTTAAAAAGAAAAAATAATGATTATAAAGTGAAAGTTTAATTGAAGCCTTATAAGACAAATGAATCTGATGCTGCAAAGTAAATTGAGTGGAGGGGATGGATAAAAAAGAATGGAAATGTGTTACGTAAATGGATTCAGTGATACAATCATTATGTATCACAAACATGTACTCATGAAAGGAAAAAGAAATAACAAAGTTTAATTAAACTAAGTTTAATTAATTAGCCATGTACAATTGCATATTTTTTTAAAAAAAGAAATGTTCAACAACTAAGTAATTTTTCTAAAATTAAATGACAATGATGTGTCATGACATAAATTGGCAATCTTAATCTGCATGAAAGCTTTTTCTTTCCTTCTTTGCATAAAATAGCAGATATTAATAGATCATAATTTTAAAATTGTATGAAATATTATGTAATACCATTGTCATACAAGAAAATTGAATCAAAGGAAATAAAATCTAGCAGGATGTTTATCTATGGTAAGAAAGATATTTAAGATGTTGATTGACCCAACTATGGAGTTTGGCAAATCTGCAAGATACCCATTAAGTTAGAAACTAGAAAGGGATAGGCTGTAAGGTTGAAATCTAAAGAGTGTCTCTAATTTCATTTTCTCTTGCACAAGGCTGGTGGTCCTTTGTTTGCATTCAGTCTTTTGATGGACTGTATGATCCTTCCAACCTGTCTACCCATAAAATTATCACTGCCTTTGGAAATCACATACACCAACATGTGAAAGACATTTGGTTGCAAATCAGTAAGTGTCAATCTATAAAACTAAACCATCATTTATTCTATGATGCAAATATGTTAATCATTATTTTTTATGAAAGAAATGAGATACTAAGTGAGGATAAGATTCGGTTTGTGAAATTGCACTAAATTCTCAATTAAGAACCACTATACTTACTAAGATACATAAATTCATACACACACACACACCCCTCATATATGCAAACCAACATATGTTTTGTTTGTTTTTATGTAGTTGCTTGAAAACTTGACTCAGGTATGGTGTTTATTTTCTCTTAGTACAACAATACTGGAGATCTTACCGTGAAAGTATTTTTAGGCGAGACCAATCTTTAAAACAAAAATTAAGAAATAAAACTAGTTTTCCTACTTCAGGGAACCTCATCTAGTCAACTGAAGACCTTGAAAAAGACTGAAGACCCCAAGGAGAGCAGAATCTATCCTCTAAACTACATTTGCACTCTCTACTGCCATGCTCAGTCAGAGGGTATCCTCAGCTGACTGCTGTCAGCACTTTGTTTTTGCTTCTCTGTTACAGGAATCTCCAACACCCACAACTTAAAGGAAGAGGGGTATATTTTGGCTCCTAGTATTTAGAGGTTTCAATCTACTTTGCTGGCTTGACAGCAAAAGATGTGTTAGAAAGATCTAAGTAGGGGCCGGGGAGATGGCTCAGTAGAATAAGCACTTCCCTGGCAAGTGCAAGGGCCTGAGTTCAATCCCCAGTTCCAAAAAAAAAAGGAAAGATCTAAGTAAAGAAGAATACTCACACAATAGCAAGGAGGAAGCTGAAAAAAACCAGAAATCAGGGAGAGAGATGCACTCTTTCAAATGTGTCCAGTGACCGGCCCCTGCTGACCAGGCTCCACTGCATGAAAGCATGCTCAGCCGAGGAACTTGTCCATGCTTAGACTCAACAATAAGAACAACCTCCCTATGAACCAGCCACCTTCCCAAAGTCCACTCCTGAGTTCATGATGGTTTGAGAAATCATTCTAGATCTAAAACATTACACTACATCCCAGGCAGGCATCTCTTTATGCAAAAGCAATGGTCCCTTGTAAGAGTCACTAATGCTTTATCAATTAAAGCGTGGCGGTAAAGACCAAGTACGAAGTCTCCCCTCAGACACTCAAGGCAAATTCTAAGCTGTGCCATGCTGTAAATATTAGAAAGTTAAACACTGATGATACACCATGGAACTTTATAAACATTTTCATTTCAAAAAGGAGGAATTAGAGGTTAGAAGGGAATGAGCCAAACCAGACTTAATCTCAGCAGAGCAAACACTGAATTATATAGCTATGTGTCGACCATCAGGAGTACATTGTGCTGAAATGCAAACTCCAAAGACCTTTTTGTCACTCTGACATAGGAGAATGAAACTCCTAATATGAAAGATACCTGGGACAAATTTGTGGTCTCTAAAATCCATTCTTGGGATTTTAGAAGGGAAGGTTAAGAGCAGAATTTATATACTGGAGGAAAGAAAGCTTCTGTCTGACAGTGGGACAAAAGGCACCTGAGCAGGTTGCCCAGGAATCTGTCTTTTCTAGGGTCTTTTTAAAAGCAAAACCATGAGCTGAGGCAGGTCTAAGAAGGGAAACATCAGAACTCACACATGAGAAGGGACAAAACTATGGTCAACCAATAAGATTGCAAGTATAATGGATAAGGTAAAATTGACTAAATCAGCATCAAATGGAGAAGCAAGTGATATAGCAAGTGGACATGAATACAAAACAGGGGCCCTTCCTGCAGGAGGTTGGTGACTTGCTGGCTTCTTCAGGGTCACTGACACCTCTTTAGACTATCAACCCCTGATGCCCATCCCTAGGCAGTTATGCGGCTGCATTTGCTTACTCTTTTGACTTGAGGTCTGGCCCACAGAAGCAGTGCCTGTCCCTCCCACATTTGTAAGATATCTTGTCTTCCATATTGTCTCCTTCTGGAGTCTATCTCTGTCTGCCTGCCAATAATATTTTTATCTAACTCAGTTGCCTACAACAGCCATACTCCTTAGGTGCTTCTAGCTGTCAGGTAAATGGAGCCAACCCCTGGGTACCAAGACTGTGGGAAAAATCAGATTTTGTTTCTCTACCTACATGCAGGCTGCCATGGGAGTGATTTCAGCAGCTATTTGGAGGGGAAAGTGAATATATATAAGACTTGGGGATTGGGTAGGAATTTCAAAGAGCCCAGATGAAATTATTAAAATCAAATCTACGTGGACATTCAATATGGGCGTATGAGTGGGCTATAGTAGCAGGAAGACTTTAGTGGCAGTCCTAAATGTCTCTATTTCCTTTCTTAGTTTCCAGAGGCAACATATTGTTTCCCATTGTTTATGAAGGGAGCTATGGGGCCACACAGGCCTGTCTCAGGCCACTCTCAGGTTGGGCTTGATACTGGTTGCAGCACTCACGGCTTCTCTCTGGGACTGACTTTGCTCACTGCCTGTGGTTTTTCTTAGACATTCCACCATCCTACTTTCTCTAAATTCCTTGGGGTCTTTGCTGCACTGTTAGCTTTACTCTCGTAGCTTCACCCACTGCCCTCTCAGGGGCACCTGCCTAGCCTCCTACCCCTTCTAAAATCTGGCTTTTGGCTGGAATCTGATAGGTTCCAGCTTGAGTACAAACTACTAAATTGTCATGGCCCTAACTTGACATGGCTGAATCTCCATAAAAACAGGTTATTTCCCTTTTTTCTTTTTTTTTTTTCTATATTTTGTACTTTAGGGAATGGTCTACAGGGTGTTCAGGTCTCACTACTTGATGAGTCTCATAGTGATCTGCCTACCTACAGCCTCCTGAGAGCTGGGATTAAAGGCACTCTCCATGCTCAGTCTCAATTGCTGACTTAGTGTACCCCAGGGGTGGGGCTGGCACAGTAGGCCCAGGGATTGAACCCCTGGCCCCTGAGCCACTTTAATCTGCTGAGCTATTTGGCTGGCTCAACAGCTTATCTTCCTAATGGACACTTACTCCTGCTACCCCACTCCAGCTCTGGCTACAACTTCCGTTTATCTTTCCCATGCCCAGTCAACCCTTTATGTGTCACTGAATCTCTGACCTTCAAACTCCACCCTTATCAAAAGTCCTTAAAGTTTCAGCCTTCCATTGTCTCAGGTCAGAGGATCACCCTACTGTCAATCCTCTCCTGATCTTCAGGGGTAATAATGTGTCTCCCCCATTTCATTTCTGTTTTTCTGCCTTGCTGCTGCTGAAAAACCTAACAGAATCCTTTTACAGCTTTTGCATGTTGCATGTGTTTTGTTTTATTTTTTGTTTTTTTGTTTTTGTTTTTGCCAGTTCAGCCCATCCTGAGGGTGGGGCTGGCACAGCATGTGGTACTGAGGATCAAACCGTGGTCCTCTGTGACTGTCTGAGCTTGCCTAAGCAGACACTTTAGACCACTGAGCTATCTCACCAGCCCAGCTCATAGCTTTTGCAACCTGTGTGTTCTTAAAACCAGCATCACATGGAGGACACCAAGATCTTCCACCAGTTTGAACAATAGCTGGCCATGCTTAGATCACAGATAAAGGGGGCCTCTGAGTATCTGGAAGAGTAAGCCCTGGACACCAACTGAAAACCAACCCCAGGAACCAATTCTCTATAAGGGGCCTTCACCAGCTAGGTGCCCTGGGGCTCCCTTCTCAAGACAAAATCTTGTACAGGGAGTTTACTTTTATCCTCTTTATTCTTTTGAGCCAGTGAACTAACCTTGAGCTCCTCCTTATTGTTGAAATAATAATTTATTATTATAAATAATAATTGAAATGCCCTCAAGACATTGTTCCTATTATCTTGATGCAAACTACTTAGTTTCTTTTCATGCTAAACTTGTTAGTAACCCTGCTCTGCCCTCAAGTACTCCAAGTTGGAGGGCTCTTCCTGACAAACCTGAAAACTTTTCAGCTTTTCTTGTTACTCCTGCTAGTCATCCTAAACCTGGCTGAAAGCCACCATAGTACTCACATCACAGCATGACTTTTGGCCTGCCTTGAAATTTCCTCCACCAGATTAATTAGTCTTCTGCCCTCTATGTCCTGTGAAATCTTAGAACTTGAGCAAAATGTAGATAAATTTTCTGCATCAGCATTACCCAACATACATAACATCTGGTCCAAAACCTAATGAAGTTCTTCTCCCAGCTGAAACCTCCCTAGACGGGTACTTACTATCTGTATTCCTATCAGCATTATGGTTTGCTGAGCTCTGACCAGAATCTTCCATCAGACTCAACATTCTAGGGTTCTTCTAGCCAGTATTCAAACAATTCCAAGCTCCTCCTATGTCCCAGTTCCAAGGTTTCTAAGTTACATGGTCAAGTAGTCACAGAAAAATGACACACATTTATAGTACAAAAAAATCTGTCTTAACCATGTTTCTGTCACCAAAACATGATATTCAATATCCACAACTCAAAGGAGGAGAGTTAATTTTGGTTCCCCATTTTTGTTTTATTTTTTAAAATAATTTTATTGAGAAACAAATAGCAATGAGACAGTTTCAAAACCAGTTAGTAGGACAGTTTCCATAATTAATACCTTGCATATTGTTGTCTTCTTAGTAGTTATTCATAGTACAAGATGCAGACACAAACACTATTAGAACAAATCTTTCTATTCATTGAATTAAGAAAAAGTAGCTGTACATCTTTCCTAACTATTTTGAATATACAGATACAAAATGGTCCTTCATTTGTATACCATTTTTTGTTTAGTTTTGTCAGAGGAGGGTATTCCATTATCTAAATTTTGTAGTGCTATTTTTAGAGCTCTCAGTTCAGCCTTGACTCCAACTCATGAAGGCACTGGAGACAGGCTGGGTGTCTTACTGTAGTAAGTGCTGAGTTAGATAGAAATACTACAGCTAGTCAGACAGGGATGGGCTCTCAAGGAGCCAGTATGGAAGAAAAGATACCTTACAACTGTGGTAAGGGCCAGGCACTCCTGCAGTGGGCCAGATCTCAAGACAAAAGATCAAACAAATACACCATATACCTCCCTAAGGAAGGATCTTAGAGATTGATATTCTAAATAGGTATCAATCTCTTTGAAAAAGCCATGAAGAGTCTCAAGGTAAAGCCCCTGTTCTGTTATTTATGCCTGCTTTTTGTGTAACTCCCTTCCCCCATTTGATACCAATTTAACCAATTTTACATGAGCAATTGTGCTTGTAATCTTATTGGTTGATCATAGTTTAGTCCCATCTCAAGTGCAAGTTCCCCTGTTTTCCACCTTAGACCCTCCTTACCTCATGTTCTTGCTCTATAAAAATCCTCAGAAAAGGCAGATTCACAAGTATCCCACTTGGGTCCCCTTTAGTACTCTCAAACAGAAGTCTTCTTTTCCCCAATAAATAAATTCTACTCTTAACCTTCATTATTCCTAAAATTCACTTGTGTTTTAGAGAACATGAACTTGGCCCAGGTATCTTTCAGGTTGAGAGTTTCTTTCATTGCCCTATATCATTAGTAGCTGCTGCCTTGGACATCGTGACCTGCTAAGCCTGACTAACCAGGGGAGTGGTCTTTACAGTTAAAGAAAAGGAAGGGAGAGACTCATCTCCTTTCTTTCTAACTGTACTAAGTGGGAGAAGGCTGCTCATGGGAAATGAAAAGCTGGGAAGGGGATGTACCCTTCTAGATAATGCCAAAGGTGGTCCCCTCCTTGGTCCAGTCCCTACCTCCTGACAGCACACTCAGCCACTGTGTACAATAGTCAAGGAGTCTATGGATGAGGACAGCACCCTCTTTATCCAATCATATTTTAAAAGTCTACTAAGCACAAAACATTTTGGAGGTCTTTGAACATCCAAACCGCAGCAGCTGCCTAGCGGTTCTCACACTAAGCACATACCCATGCACAGAACCATGTGTGCCAGCCAGCCTCAGCCTCTCTCTCTTGCTTGCTTTCTCTCTCTCTCTCTCTCGCTCGCTCGCTCGCTCGCTCTCTCTCGCTCTCTATCTAGTAACTGAGTTTATATATATATATATGAAACACCAGAAAAGTAAGTGGAATCTGATCTCAGGATCTTTACTGCACAGTATCATAGTTATCCATAACCTATGTTTTCTGGGCTAGTGATAAAGCAGCAGGGGAAAAGATCATCATTAAGAAATATGAGCCAATTATCATTCAAAATGAAGTTATCAACATATTCTTCTATCTAGTCTTCTTGAGAATTGAATCAATGTTGTCAGTTTTTCAGTCCTGAAATATAGTGGTCTGCCTGTTTACTTGCCGTCTAGTAACACTACTCTTTAGCATTCCACATGATAATTTTACTATATAATTTCCCATGTTGACAGTTATGTAAGCTTTTTATATAGCTAGCTAGAGAGCGAGAGAGAAAGAGAGAGAGAGAAAGAAAGAGAGAGAGAGAGAGAGAGAGAGAGAGAGAGAGAGAGGTACATGTAGCTCTTATTTTATTCTGAGATATTTTCTTTATTATATCAATGACTATTTCATTTTTTAAAAGATTTATTTAGTTATTTACTTGGTACAAAGTCTCACTACCTCCCAGAGCTGGAATTCCAGGTGTGTGCCACTACACTTGGTTTTGGTAGTCTGCATGGCATGGGACTAACATTGCATACAGTACCAAGGAAGGAATCCAGGTCCTTGAGCTTTTCAGGCAGGCACTCAGATGACTGAGCTGTCTTCCTGGCCTCTCTAGACCATTTTTTCTTCAATAACTCAAATAATCATCCACAATATTTCTTTTACCTGTAGCTATCACTTTCATCATAATGTCTAAATTGCTTTATTTATTCTTTGTATTGATAACTACTATGACTTCTATCCTTTGTCATCATTTGATATATTTATGAACATGTTATTTGTACCCTGTAACATAGTTTCTGTATTTATGGTGATTTTGTCTGTATCTTAAATTTCTTTCTTTAATTCTGTCAGTCATAATTTCTGCTCATTCCTTTTCTTACTTATTAATTATATTTGTGATGTTCTTTCATAATTGCATTTATTTACAGTCTAGCTTTTTTCCCAGAAGATTTTTAGATTTTAATTTTCTGATTGCATGTATCACTAGTTGGCATTGCACTTGGTTTTGTTTTTGCAAGAAAGTGTTGAACTTTTCTGGACAACACACTAGAAAGGTTATTTATGCGTAGGATGTAAATAAAATTTAATTTATTTTTTATTTTATTTTATTTTATTTCTTGGGTTTAAATTGCTCCATCACCCCTTTCCTTCCCCCTATGAATATTAGGTAATTATTACACCTTAGTGATATGTGATCTTATCCTATTAATTTTCAGTGTAATTTTTATTAACAGTTTACAAACTTTCTATAACTTTCTGTAACTATTCATGTATTTTTTTTAACACTGGCTGACTTACATCTAGAGTCTTCATGCCATTCACAGAAGTTCTACATTTTCTCCTCCTTGACTGATGCTGTAGGATGCCAATCCTTAGCATGTGTTTATACTTACGCAGTACATTTTCAGTGTGTATTCATCTTCATGCTTTGGAATTGACTTTTGCTGTTCAACTTTGGAGGAAATTGTCTTTTTAGCTCACATGCTAAGTTAGGTTCAGGTGAGACTTCTGAATCTGCTAAAGCTCAGCTATTTCCTCTCATTCTAGATGGATTCAAAAATTAATGTTAAAGTATCTGATTTTCAAAACTGTGAGCACATAGGAAAATGACTAAACTCAAAACACCTGAGTAATTACATAGAGGTTTTGAAAATTACATAAATGGTGTTGAATGTTATATAAAAGTAGTTTAATTTGTTATCTATTAATCACTGGAAAGCTTTCTTTCCTTCAATACAGAAAAGTTCAGTCAGAAACATGTATTTGTTAAGATAACAAGTCAGGAATGTACAAAGCAAACAGATTTTAGGCATATTATGAAAGTTAATTGAGCACACAATTATGTCAGCAATAACTTTTTGATTAAATTCCTCCACATGAATTTGCCAAGTCATTATGAATCATTAAACCTTCAATCATTTGTACAAATCTGTAGTTACTGACATCTTTTTCTTTTCATTCTCTAATTTTTGCCTGGTTTAATTAGAGAGATGTGTATATAAATGTATCATTGATAGCAGAACAGGAAATGAAGCAATATGTATGAAAGCAATATGTGATTCAGTCCAAATTAGATTATTTGTTTATTTTACAAATAAAACACAGACTTAATATTTGAGGCAATAAAACATTTTGATCACAATGAATAAAACATGCTTGAAAATACTTTTGAACCCTTGCCTTTAGCTATGACTTTGCAATGATTATAAAAATAATCATTTTGCTTAATGAGTTACAAACTTTCTGACAGTAAATTAAGTTTAAAACTGTCAAAGGCCACTATATACAAATTGTTCCATTACTGTTTTTCAGAGAACTGCTTAAAAATTTCTGGAAATAAGACAAAAACAAGTACAAGGAAATGAAAAATCTCTTTCAGATCAATGACATTAAAAGTTTTAAATTAATTGTCTATTGTGAGATTTAAAATTTATTTAGAAAAATATATTTCTATTAGTTGTCATATTTAAAATTCTGATATTTTATGAGGGGGCATGGAGTTCAGACATTTGATAAATAAATATCCCCTGGTGTATTAAATTTCAGTGACAATTTTAGAAAAATAGGATAATAAGGTTAATTAAAATACAGGTTAATATCTTTAAGTTTGTGCTAGCTTTACTTATCTAGTATATTTATTCAATAATCAGTTTGATCCCTTCATTCATTTATGAAACCAAATGTATAAATGCAAGAATGTCTGATGTAATTAGCAACCAAAACTGGCTGTTCCAAACTCATAAGACATTAACAGTTTTAAAATTGCTACCTATAATTTATGATCATAAAAACACACAGAATATGAATGTCCATAACAAGTAATTTTGATTGAATGCCTAAAATGTGTATTGATTGTCCTTCCATTTTGAGTAATTA
Organism: Octodon degus; assembly: GCF_000260255.1. Lineage (NCBI taxonomy): Eukaryota > Metazoa > Chordata > Mammalia > Rodentia > Octodontidae > Octodon > Octodon degus. The sequence continues at coordinate 5,587,957 of NW_004524589.1, read as the reverse complement.
TTGAGCATTGTATTACCCTGTCCAATCATTGTTCCAGAAATAAATTAATTGCTGCTAGTCTAAAGATACTTGGAAAGTGGAAGTGGGGAATAATAATCATCTTCTCCCACAGTTGCCATCATATCCTCCATAGATAAGTTCTCTCTGGCCAAATCCTGTACCTTCAGCAATGAACAGCTGCAATGATTCCATCCAGCATTTTACAGTGAATCAAACAATGGTAATCAGCTGAATTGTGTTAATCAAATAATTAAAAAGAGAAGAATAAGCAAACTATGAATATTTATGAATAGTGGACGATATCTAGGAATTATAAAACATCAATTCAATCTTGTTGAAAATCCAGAAGCTGTAATGTACATGGAGAAGTATCAGAACTGATTTATAGCTAACAGATGAATGACAGGAGAAATTTTAGTGTGCCTTTAAGAAAGAATTTTCATGAGATCAGGAAATATTGACATTTAAAAATTAATCTAAGGGCCTGGGGAGATAGCTCTGCGATTTAAGTACTGGCTAGCAAGTGCAAGCACCCATGTTCCATCACCTGTAAGGCATGCAGTGCTGGTCCAGGGTTCTTGGTATGGAAAGTCAGCCACCAAAACAGGTGGTGCAGGCCTGTAATCCCAGTACTGCGGAGGCAAGGACAGGAGGAGCACTACGAGGCTGAGCTGCACAGTGAGACTCTGTACTAAATAAATAAATGATTTAAAAAATGAAAAACCAATCTAAATTACTCTTCAAAGAAAAACAATTAAGAGCAAGGTAAAGAAAGACCTATTGGGGGCCGGGGAGATGGCTCAGTAGAATAAGCGCTTGCCTGGCAAGCACAAAGGGCCTGAGTTCAATCCCTGGTTCTACAAAAA
>NW_004524589.1:5568269-5586931 GCF_000260255.1 Octodon degus | reverse complement strand
GCCAATGTGCTCTCTGTGAAAGCCTGAGAGAATGTTTTCTCTCCATGTGACTCTCCTTAGGCACACTCTACATCATCGATCACTTTCCTCTTTGGCCCCTTAATCTCCTTGATCAGAAAATTTGGGACACTACTGAGTTACGTGACAATACAGTGCAAGTTCTCATATGTCCTGAGTCTTAATTGACCTTCAAAGGCTAGGGCCAAAATGTTGACTTTCCTTGCGGCCCTTCTTTTTCTCTAATTTTGGTCTGCAAAATTATGTTGTTAACCATCCAGAAGAGAAGCTTATTGTTATTACCATACAACCTAGGCTTTTAAGCTTAACCTCACTATCTGTCTGAATATCAAACATCTTAGGCATAACATGGAACAGGTATTTTTCATCCAGCAGAGAAGTATAAAGATGAATATAATAAGTAAAGCCATGTTGTTATGTTGAGCTGTAGGGGACTCAGGTCAACAATTTCTGACATCACCAGTGAAGTGGAAGACCCAATATTATTATGGACTACTGGACTCTTAAAATATTTTGCTGAGTTAACACACCTAAAATGTTCAAATAAAAGAGCTAAACAAAAATGGGGATACAGATGAATGTCCATTTTGTATCTGTGTATTCAAAATGGTTATGATAGATATATAGTTACATTATCTTAATGAATAGAAGGATTTGTTCTAATAGTGTTAGTAAATAGGATACCATCTCTGCATCTTGTACAGCAATTAACCACTAGGAAGAATGTATGCAATGTGTTAATTATTGAAACTGTCCTACCAAAAAATAAAAAAATAAAACCAATATTTAGTGGAAAAAATTAAAAAATAAAATTTTTTGAAAGGTGAAAATGTTGGCAGAAATTCCAAACAGTTCTAGAAATCACTTTCCACTGGACTATATTGGAATATTTTGCTGAATTCATGCACCTACAAAATTTGGATGGCAATAGAATACCCATCCCTGACAAACTGAACAAAAAAAGGTGATATAAATGAATGACAATTTTGTATCTATTTATACAAAATAGGATAGATATATAGCTACTTTCTCTTAACTCAATAAGAAGAAAGATCTGTACTAATATTGTTTGGACAGGATATCATATCTGCATCTTGTGCCACGAATGACTACTACAAAGACAATATGTAATGTATTAATTGTTATAACTCTCCTACCAACCTGTTTTGAAGCTGTCAAATAGCAATTTTTTCAATAAAATTAATAAAAAAGAAAAACAATTAACTTCATCAAAAGGATACTGCTTTTACTGTGGAGTATAAAATCTATATATTTTTAAAAGTCTATAATAAATGGATTTTATCATGTTACATACATAATAACGTGTCTTCCAGTAAATATAATCAAAGAGAACACTTACTCTGTAGAACTCTTTCCTTCAAGCAGGCCAGTCATGTTACAGGTCAGATACCAGCACACCTTTAAAAGTCCTCTTTGATGGAGTTGTACAAGTGTTGTCTGAATTCACCACGTAGGAAAATTTTTCATGTTCAGAGCTGCTGAAAGTCCATTGACCAGTAATTCTACAGCACATAAACTAGAGCTTTACCACTGCGTGTAAGAGGAAGCAATGGAGATAAACAGAAACAGAGTTCCACTGGGAACATCACAGTCTTTGTGAAGGAACCTAAGTTTCTTTCAACTGTTTGAGGGTCTAAGTCTAGCATGAGAGATTTTCAGAATGTTTTCCATCAGGACGTTGCCTAGTAGCTGGTGTCTCTACTGATCATCGTGTGCTTAATGATGGTGCTGTGGAAAGTTTTGCTACAAGAATTGTAGTTCATTCAGTTCATGACATGGCACCAGAATGTTAGTAAAATGAAGTAAGCAGCAATGTACCATCACAATGTGATTGCTACGCTAGTATATGAACCCTTCATTCAGTGGTTTGATTGTGTGCTACAATTGTGGAACAAATGAACACACTTTACAATATCTTCCAGATTTAAGTGCAAATTGGGGCTGGTTCTTGAAATCTACTAATGAGAGGTAGACCTTTAATAAGAAATATTGGAAGGCTAAGGTGTTTATGCCTGGAAACAAAATATTGCAATAAGAGAAAAGGAAGCACGACAATGAGAGAAGGAACTTGGCATCCCCAGAAGGTCAACACATACATGTGAAGAAAAGCTCCTCCAGGATGAAATCCATCTAGGTGGGCTTATCTTAGCAACACTCAAAATTGTATTAGTGACTGTTATGTGAAACCATGTACTCAGTGCACACAGTTGTCAACAAATCTCTCAGCCTTCTGAGGAAAATCTGAGCCAGTTCTCTGGTAAACATTTATTTGTGAGATGTTGTTTCTGATATGACTGATTGAAACTGCTTTTAGAAGAGGCCTAAATTGTTTGATAATAACAATAAGCTTGTCTTCTGGATGGTTAACAACCTAAGTTTGCAGACCAAAATTAGAGAAAAAGGAGGGCTACAAGGAAAGTCAACATTTTGGCCCTAGCCTTCTAAGGTCAATTAAGACTCAGGACATATGAGAACTTGTACTGTAACGTCATGTACCTCGGTAGTGTCCCAAATTTTCTGATCAAGGAGATTATGGTGCCAAAGAGGAAAGTAATCGATGATGTAGAGTGTGCCTAAGGAGAGTCACATGGGGAGAAGACACTCTCTCAGGCTTTCACAGAGAGCACATTGGCCAAGCATTGGCCGTGACTCATCCACATGGCTGACACTGGCAAAAGTTCTACAATCTGAGGTACAGGATCTCAGGATAAATCCTGAGGGCATTTCACTGACCTTCTCAGACCAAAAAGCTACAACTCTTGTTACACAGGTCCTGCTTTACCTTGGTCTTAACCATCCAGTAGAAAAGTATGAAGATGAAATATAGGAAGTAAAGCCATGTTGTTATGTTGAGCTGTGGGGGACTCAGGTCAATAATTTCTGACATTGCCAGTTAAACAGAAGACCCATTGCTATTATGGGCTACTGGACTCTTTTAGAATATTTTGCTGAGTCTACACACCTATAATATTCAATAATGGAACTTAGAAAAAATGGGATATAACTATGAATGTCCATTTTGTATCTGTGTATTCAAATTGTTTGGGATAGATATATAGTTGCATTCTCTTAATGAATAGAATGCTTTTTCTAATGGTGTTTGTAAGTAGGATCACAAGTCTGCATCTTGTACAGCAATTAACCACTAAGAAGAATATATGCAGTGTATTAATTGTTGAAACTGTACTCTCGATTTGATTTGAAACTGTCTCATTGCTATATGTTTATCAATAAAACTTTGAAAAAAATAAAAATAAAATTAAATTAAATTAAAAAAAGAAGAGGGCACAGACTCAGAGAGAAGATTCCGAAAGTAGGGTAGTGCAAAAGTTATCTCAGAGAAAGGAAATGACATAAAGCAAGGAGATAATGGAACTGTATGAGGTATAAAATTCTATTAAATACTTATTTTTGCATAATATTATGAATTTTTCAACATTTAAAATTGATGTTAGGTTAGTAAAAAAGCATTCAACTCAATGAATTGAAAGTCAAGCTTATTGTCTCTAGCCAGAAAGTACTGCATGACATAACAAAATTACAGGGCATTCTAAGGTAGTTAATTGGTTTAAAAATATTACTGCAAATTATTCTTCATCTCTACAATCTCAGATTGATTGTTTTCCTGTTGAATAGCAAGACAACAGTTGCATCATTGTGTATTGCAACAACACAGACCAAGCCAAGAGGGCAAAACCTTGGGCTTTATAGCTTTCACCTTTCCTTATCAAAGAAGCTACCACCATGAATATCTAGCAGATTTATTTTTCTTCTATTTTCTTTTTTAAATACAGTTCCTTTGTTATGTCTTCTGTTTTCTAATAATTTAAGTTAGAAAATAACATTTTTGAATATTTATGGAGAAAGTAGGGATGGGGAGAAAGTAGCTCAGTGTAACAAGTGCTTGCCTTGAAAATTCAAGGTCCTGAGTTCTATTCCTTGTACCACCAAAAAGAAAAAAGAAAATGGAATGTTTTGATCTGTGCATATATTCAATTAGGCTAAGGAACATAACATCCTGGCCAAGTTACCATATTTCACAGTGAGAACATTAAAATATAATGTGCATTTATATTAAAATATAATGTTCTCACTGTGAAATATCATGTTCCAAAATATACAGTTCGTACCTATTAACTATGGCCATATGTTGTGAAGAACATCAGTGTGTTTGTTTTTCCAGTAGGAGACTTTGTTCACGTCAATCAGCCTCTTCCTTTCCTTCCTGCTCCTCTTTCTTAGCCTCTGAGACCATGATGCTATTCCCTCCTGGTATTTAGATCTACATACTAATAGCTCATAAAGTGCTTATATCTCTCTATCTCATCATTTTACTCAGCATATCTCGTAGTTCCACTCATGTTGTGACAAATTACAGAGTTCCTTACATTTAAAAAAATGCATAACACACATACATGATTAGGAAGAATGAACTGGCTACATGAGGCAATGCCAAGCCAGCACATGCATGCTGGAGATGCGTCTATGTCCCCATGTTCTTTTCAGCACTGTTCATGGCAGCCAAAGTATGGAAACAGCCAACATGACCATCACTGGATAGAACGGTAAAGAAAACATGGTGAATGCTCCTAGTAGCTATCCTACAAGTGACAGCACAGAAGAAATAGCCAAGGCTGGATAAGTGAGATGAGACCACAATGAGCATGTGTTATTTTTATACACATAAAATTTTAGAAGTACAAAATTAATGCAATACTACACTAAAATATAATGTAACACATATCATTGTATTCTAAATAGAAAGCAAAACATTTTTATTTACATATGTGTTGAAACTTGTATATTCCAAGCCTTCTCTGTCCAGGCAAACCCTTCCATTTATTTGAGCAACTACTTGAAACTGGTGCTTATTATTTTAAGTCATTTGTTTTTACTTTGACTGTATATATCACATATCATACATTCACAGAATGAGTAACCACATATTACATGTATTAAAATACAAATGTACACACACAGGAAACATGATAGTGTTTGTACACATATATATTATATATAGTATTATATGTATAATATGTATTATTTATATATACCTAAACAGAGAATTATAGATATATGTGGAGAGAATCATAGTAACAGTATGACATGTTTCTTAGACACCAGATAGTAATCTATAAAATATGTTAATGCCCATGTTTTATTATAATATCAGAAATAGGAAGACTCTATTCCTTCTATTAAGAGTATGACTGAGTATAAATACTTTGAAGAAGAAATCTTGAAACTATCAATTTATTGAAATGTTCATAAATCAAAGTCTGTAACTCCAGTCCTTTGCAAAGAAACTAGCAAATTATTTCCAAGGAAATAAGAGAAGAAATTAACAGTAAAAATTTTCTCCACATTGCTCATAATGAAACATTTACAAACAATCATCAAATAAAAAGTGGAATTTTTATTCTTTCCAGTTAATTAAACATAGATATCTACATTTGTGTGAATCATAAATATAATTATCAAGGAAAAAGCAAATACTAGTTCTCAGAACTTATTTTTATGTTATAAACATGAATGCAGAATGTATTAAGGCAACATATTTACTTTCACAGTAAATCATTTTGAAGAGTAGGTATTATTTAATATGTATTGAGAAATATTAAGAAAGAAATGGTGACAAAGAAGAGATGGAATAATATCTATAGATATATAGATATACTTAGTAGAAATTAGTAAAAGGACACAAGAGACAAGAGGAAGATGCCCTCGGATTACTGTCTTATTCCTGTGGTCACCAGTGTACATCTACACACTGATGTGATGTGAGCGCCTGTGACCACTCTTAGAGCGAGTGGTGAGCCTGGAGGGAACACAAAGTCCATGCTTGTGTATTCACACACACACGCACAGCTTACAAAGTTGTGTTTATTTTTAATTTTAGTTGCCATTATTTGAAATGGCAATTATTTTAAGCAAGAGTATACATAATTTTGGTGGTAAAAATTTAAATGTTAACTATTTTAGGAAAATTATTTGAAATTTTATTGCATTTTAATAGAGTACAAATTGACTTTTTTCTTATTTCAGTTATGTATTACATTTCTTTGAGACAAACCAATTCTTTTTTTTTTTTTTTTTTTTTGCTTGTTTGTTTTTGTTTATTTTGGAGGAACCGGTGCTTGAACTCAGACCCTTGCACTTACCAGGCAAGCGCTTATTCTACTGAGCCATCTCCCCAGCCCTGAGACAAACCAATTCTAATCAAAGAAATTCCACATTATACTAATGATAATAATTTCATAATAAGTAAAATATTATTACCTGTAAATCATACAAAATGTTGGGCTTCAATGTGGTATATTCATGTAATGTATCTTGATGCTATCAATTCCCCCCACAAGAATAGCAGTTCAACAAAACAAATACTTCTTTTATGGGAAGCACACTAGATTTCATTTTGCCCTTGAGAAAATTTATTATTTTAAGTAACTTTTCCAGGTAGAAAGCCAAGAAAAATGAGTATGTATGTATTTTGCAGCAGTGCAACCCTGAGTTGGAGGTGTTTCCCACACCTAAAAATTTAATATTTCCCTGGGACACATTTTACTATAGACAGAAAACATAAATAATGAGCAAATATCAGCATCCTGCCTAGAAAAATAACACAATCAAAAAGTTTCTTGCAAGGACAAGCCAGATAGCTTGGCAGACTACGGACTTGCTTAGGCAAGCACAGGGGCCAGGGTTGATCCCTGGCACCACCTGAGGCACCAGCCCTCCCCCTGGGGGAGCTGAGCCAGTGAATGAGTCCTGGCATGGTGGCACTTGCCTGTAATTCCAGTGCTGGCGAGGCTGAAAACAGGAGGATCACTATGAGTCTGAATTTATAGTGAGATCCTGTACCAAATAAATAAATAAATGATTTTTTTGAAGTTTCTTGCCTACATTTCTGGGTTTTGTTCCATTTCCAGTGTTAGTGAGAACTCTCTAGTTCCAATTTTCCTCTCCTTCAAGGCCCTAACTGTAATTCAAACCCTAACTTCATGTTTTCTACCTATTAATACATTTGCTTTCATTGTGGCAGCATGCTACCATCAATTATCAGTTTATGATTTAGTTAGCTACTATTTATCACAAAACCTTCTCTAAGTTTATCTCCTTGACATGCTAATTAATTGTTGTATTTTATGATTCTCTGAGAAACAGGTTATTTTTTGGTTTTGCTTTTGCTCTTATTATTTATTAGTGTTTGTTCCATTTTTTTCTTCAACTCATTGGTTAACATGCAGAGAAGACTGGAAGATCCAGAATCACTTCTGTAAGAGGCCTGGAAATTTGGAAATCAAATAAACTACAGGGAGAAAACATGTACTAGTCAGCTTACCACTGCTGACTAGTGCCAAAATATTTAAGGCACACTTCTCAAAGGTTAGATTTATTTTGGCTCACAATTTCAGAGGTCTCAGTCCATTATCTCAGTTTACTTTCTTGGTTTGAGTCTGTGACAAGGCAGAAAAATCATGTTGGAACCATGAACACAGAGAAGAAATGGCCAGGGTTTGACGTCCACTTGGAGGCTATCTTTCTAGGGAGCACCTCCCAGTTGTGCTATAGCTAGCAATCAGCCTCTACTGTGGCTTTGGGGGACATTTAAAATTAAAGTCAAAGCAGAAGTTATTTCAGAGATAGTTAATGTTTACCTCTCCTTGTGGGAGGTAGAGTTCTTTCTCCCTGGTCATTGCATTTAAGAATGACTACTTCGAGAAATGAAAAAATTAGTTTCCAGATCTCTCAAGACACTTTCTCTAAAATGAAAGTACAAGTCTGGCACATTGTTTTTTGTTTTGATTTGTTTTTTGGAATACTGGGAATCACACTCAGGACCTTGTGCTTGCCAAGCAGGTATTTATGCTGCTAAATTATCTATCTGCCTGACCCTTGGGCACATTTGTTTTTGTGAAAATTCTAATGGAAACTTCTGATGCATGGGCAAAGAAAGTAGATATCATCTCTCAGTGCAAAGAGGGGCAAAAAGTCTTCACTAATTTTAATTCCTGGAAACTGAGTATCTGCAAGATGGAGGAAATTTTAGATCTCAGAACTGAATAAATAAACAGGACTAATTTCCACTGAAAATCTAAACTCCTTGCAAAACTTTTATCAGTTTGGCCTATATATTGAAGTACAATTTTCCTATTTATTTAGCATTAAGAAGCATGTTTAATGTCCACATGTTTCTGAGGGGAAACATCCATTCATCCTTTCCTGAAATCATTATCCTTGATGTAAGTTTTCTCCTAATCTACAGAAAAAGAGGCATTGTTACTTACTAATGTTATTGTTATTATTTAGCACCCTATTGATGTTTTTGTAGCCTGCAAAAATACCAGAGGATAAGCCATTTTGGACCATAATATGAATGCTTCAAAATCTACATTAATTTCTCATGGGCATATCCCATTTCACAGTTTTTTAAACAGCAAGGCATGCATCAGTGTATTTGAAGCACATACCAGGAGTGGGCCCTCCATTGCATCGGAAGTTTCTCATGTTTTATAAAGATCAAACTGAGTAAAAGGAACAATCACTTTAACTTATTTGTACCTAAAATCCATTTATCAGTAGTGAGAAAGTTGATTGTTTTTGCTAAGCTGTTTTTCCTTTCTTGCCATGATGCTGCCAGTAATAATAAAAAGTCTTTCTCTCTTTTTAAATCGCACTTATCAGTTATCTTAATGACCACATTTATGTTGCATAATGTTTGCAACTCACAAATAAAAACATCTAACCTGTTCTCTTTTGCTTGGCTCTAACAAGAATCAGAAGTATTGTTTAGAAAACTGGCTGTGTGCTATGAAACGATGATCCTTTCAGCTGTATTAGGGAACCTGTAGCAGAAGAGATGACTAGTAAAATTAGAACGAACATGTAGGAAGTGCTGTGGAGTTCTTATACAGCAGGAAGTACTACATATAGCACTTGTGAGATAAATAATACAACACTGAACATAGAAAAAACAGCCACAAATCAATCTAAAATGGAATGAAACAATCAAAAACAACACAAATCATGCTAATTTCCTTTAACATGCATAGTTACTTAAAACACAATGGGACTATTTGAGCTAAGAGTTCAAAGGCCCCAAACATCCAAGAATGCATGTCTGATTCATGGAAGTACTTTCCATGTCCAGGACAGTGTCTCCAATGTGGGAGACATCTGGTAGCCTTTCCTTTAATTAGTTAATTGGAAGTTCTACCCAATCTTTGCAAATCTCATGTACCTTCCCTGGTACCAAGACTAGTGATCAATCTTTGCTGCATTTAATAGACTAAAGGATCTAGAAACAGGTTTTATTGGTTCAGCTAGTCCAAATGTTCAATCACTCTTGAAATGCTAGGATGATTCCTTGGGTCTCATTCTATCAGCAGCAGTTGTCATTGCTGTATGGGGATGTCGTAGTGCTTTGATTTCCTGTGAGTGTCTGGTGAGTGAAGCTGTCACCAAACTGCAAGCTGAGTGAGGCAGGAGTGAATGCTACCAGGGATTATATAATAAAAACACTACATGAATAAGTCTGAACCCCAGTGTACTTGCACAAGAGTTAATTTATATCAAGCAAGATTTTCTTTTGTCAATCTGAAAATTACCTGTTAAGTTTGAATTTAGCTCAAAAAAATAAAAAACACTTTTAAATCCTCTATTCAACATTTCAGCTCATCAGAAAACTTCTCTGAAAATTTCATTGGGGAAATCTCAGCAAGTTACTGTATGGGATTGACTTCATTATGGTGGCTGTATGAGTCATAACTGAATTTAGGAGGAGCAAACTTGCTAGGCTATTTTTTTAAAATTATTTATTTATTACATTTATTTATTGTGTGTGTGTGTGTGTGTGGCCAGCTCAGCCCACCAGGGGGCGGGTCTGGCTGGCATGTGGTGCTGGGGATCGAACCGCGGTCCCTGTGCTTTGCCAAGCTTGTTTCAAGTAGGTGCTTTTAGACCACTGAGCCATCTCTCCAGCCCCTTGCTAGGCTATTAAAATACACTGGAAAAATTGTTTTCCTGTTAGAGGAGTGAAGAATTTTAAGTAAATATCTTCTTTTCAGATTGAAATTTATTTTCAAGTTGAATTAAATGCTCATTACCTTTCCTACTTAACTTAAAAAAGAGTTCTGCAGGTGAAAGATTTTCCTATGTAGAACTGTGCAATTAGGATTTTAACTGGAATGTCTCCAAAAGGGCAATTCAGGTGATACAGCAACCTTTTTCTTTATTAACATCCTGGCTTTCAAACTGAACAAAACTTTTAATCTTCCTAAAACTCACATGTAATGCACTAGTATTTTCCCTACATGCTCAGGAAGCAAATACAGGTCATTTCTAAAGATTTATAGAAGTAAATTTTTTAAATATGTAACATTTTTTATCCCGGGAGTTGACAAACTGGAGTCTGTGAACTAAGCCTGTCTTGTCCCATCTCCAGCACCCTTGTTTTTGTAAATCCTGTTTAAAAAAATAGTGTGCATGTGTGCGTGTGATTTTAACATTGTGAAAGGTTTATGTTTTAAACAGTTAAATACCTATATAAATGTTCCTAATTTTTCCTTTAGGTATGGAAACTCTGTAATCTTGCTTTGTATAGGTAAATTATTTAAACTTTGCTTTATGCCTGATCCCATATATTGATACCACAGTCATTAAAGCTATCAGTGTGGCTGGTTTGAATTCATTCTTTGCTGATTACTAACAGCAGAGATACACCACTTAATTTTTCAGTAATTACAGAAATAACCTTTGATCTACAATCCCATTATGAAATTTCCAATAGTATAACAAGGCATTTTATCAGAGTAAGAGCAATAACAGCATACTAGATGCATAACACAACTTCATACATATTCTAATATTAACACTGAAAAACATGTAAGTTGAACAGAGCTATCATCTCATAAGTGGAGGGGGAATCTCACAGAGGGGAAGGAACTGACCCAGGACTGTAAATTTTTCAATTATTGAGCTTTTCTGCAATACAGATGCTCATGTTACGTGATTTCATTATGCCTTCTCGAGTTAAACTGGAATCTTCATTTAGTTAATTATGCAAGAATGATAATCATATGCATACAATTATGTGAAGATAGAGGATAATATAACACAATTGCAATGTTTTATTTCAGATAATGACTAAATCACAACAATCAGGCCACCTGGCAGACACACTAGTAAAAAGAACGAAGAGAGTGAACTATAAAACATGCACCAGAGAAGATAGTGTAAATTAAGTAATCTGAAAGTAGTAATCTCAGCTCTACAAATGACAACTAAATCCTTAAATCAGTCACTTGTTTCATTAACTCTATGACAAAGTTTAATAATTTTATAATGCACTCATTTATTAACGGCTTCCATGTTAACTTGTGTCTTCAAGTCAACATTAAGTCAAATTAAGACCAGTTTCATAGTGGGGGTTTTTAGTGAACATTTGTGGTGCATGCAGTCTAAATCATCTTGGGATGTCAGTGCATATGTATAACAGAATTTGATTCATTATTTTCAATAAATATTTGCCTTACATAATTACTATTCTGCATAATTACATATTGTATTAGGTGATACATTATGTCAACTTGGCTGAATCCGCTCGGGCAGTTCCAGGCGTGGGGACCTAGCCCTGCCCCACTTCCATGGAGAAGTCCCAGTCTTCGGAGGAGCTTGTTCTTCGCAGCCATGCCTCTTTGGAGAAGCTCTGATCTTCGCTGTGGAGAGCTGGTCTTCACAGTCAGCATAGAAGGAAGACAGAGGCTTGATGGTCACCCCAGCTGCTGCTCCTCCTCCACTCTTCATTGTTTTCTGCCCCATGAACTGCTGTCATTTGCCTGGGAGCCAGCAGAGTATGGACTGAAACCTCCAGTGGCTGTGAGTTAAATAAACCTTTCCTTCCTTCATTTTGAGTGTCGGGTATTTATCCCAGCAATGAGTAAAAAAGTAACTAAGACAGTATTTGGTATTGCAGGAATGGGGTTGTTGCTGTGGCTCAACTTGACCATGTGGATTACAAGCTTTTGAAAATGGCTTATGGGAAGAGATAGGAAAGGTTTGGAGATGTTGACCACTTGCAAAGACCTGGAACAGCTTCAGCTTTTCTGTAGAGGAGATTCTGATCAGAGCTCAGAAGACCAGAAGGCTGATAGAAAGCCAGCCTGTAAAGACCAGGCTGGGGAGGTTTCTCCTGGGAAGAAGGACTGCATTGGTTGTTAGACTCCAGATTATTTATGTGTTAACTTAGCAGAAAAGTTGTCTGCATTTTGCTTGTGTCCAGAAACTTTGCCTGAGACTGAGTTTAAGCATGGCAGACTGATTAATATTTCAAAAGATATTTCAAAGCAGCCAAATATTGCGGCAGTGGCATGGTTGTTACTGGAGGCTTCTGGCCAGATTTATGTTGAGAATGAAAAGCAAGAAGCCCAGCAGGATGGCTCAAAATGTTGTGAGTTTGGCCAGAAAGAAAGCTGTGGACTGCAAAGACAGAGCTGAGAGGATCTCCATTGCTAGAAGGAACAGGATAGTAGAAAAAATTTCCTGAGGACATCACAGGAGGTGGCAAGTTCTTGCTATTTGCAGCCTCACAATCACAAGGGTGAAGGACTTTGCTTTGAGGAAAAAGCCACTGAGCTCCAGGTTCCAGAATGGAGGCAGCGGCCACACCAGTTTCCAGAATGGAGGTGGCGGCCACACCAGATTGCAGAATGGTGCTGGCATAGAGAATTTGTTTCTTAGAGTCAGGGTCAGAGTGCTCAGCGATCCAGGCACTCAACCCCTACAGCCAAGAGAGAGGAAACCTTGGCTTCTGCTCCAGCTGGCAGCAGCCCTTGGCATCATCCATGTGACTTTGGTCGTAGGTGCATGCAGAATGCAGGTGTTCTGAGGTTCAGAAGGCTTCCACCCAGATTTGAGAAGAAGGCCTGGGAGTCCAAGCAATGTGCCCCTTAGAGGGCATGTGTGAAGCTGTGGATGAGAACCCTATTCAGTGGAAATCTCAGAAGATTGAAAAAAACAGGAATGTGGATGGTCTAAGAAAAGCTGCAAAAAGGGAGCAAACCAGGCCTGAAAGAAAAGCCATAGGAGCTACCAGCAGAAGTACCATAGGGGTGGAGCCACGTAAGGCTTTTGGAGCTCACAACTCATTACAGGGTGCTTTGAATGGTCCTCAGGGAACTACAGGACTTAACATTTGCCCTTCTGGACATTGGACTTGTTTTGGTCCCAACTGTTTATATCCGGCTGTGTATCCCTTTTGGAATGGCTAATGCTTATCTTGTGCTTTTGAATGTCGGAAGTTTAACTTTTCATTTGTAGAGGGGCTCGCAGCTAAGAGTTTGCCTTAGATCTTGGAAGCTTCGGACTTGGACTTTTCAACGTTGCCAAAACTGTTAGGACTTTGGCAACTCTTAGAGTTATACTAAAATGTCTTTTGCATAAATGGATGTGCATGAGTCCTTGGAGGGCCAGGGCAATGTGTGGTGGTTCTAATGTTATACAATGTTCAAGTTGTAAACTGTTGAAGCATGTCTATGAACCTTGAAATTGGTTTTATAAAGTATATATCTAGTTGCCAAGTTGACGAAGGGTGGATTGTGTTAGGTGATATATTGCATCAAATTGGCTGATTCAGCTCTACAAGTTACATTTCTAGTTCTCAAAGGTTTGGGAGTCACATTCAAACACTAACAATCCACTTAGGTTTCAAACTTGCACCTGTCCGCTCAGCCTCATAGAGAGCTCAACTTCAGTCTCCACAGAGGGTGAGAACACATAATACCAAAACATTTGTTTTAGAGTTTCAAGGTCACTAAACATGGTCACTCTTGACAGATTTTAGTTTTTAAAAAGACAATTCACTTTAAGACTAGCAAGAAAAACAAATGATATCTCAGCTATGTCCTTAAGAAGTTTAAAGATTGTATAAATATTTGATAATGCACTTATTGGTGGAGGAAAGCTCAATTAAAATGAAATTAGAATGGAAAATAACATGGTAAACCTCATCATTCCAATTATCTAAATACAGTATGCCCAAAAGTTGAATTTTTTTCATTAATTTTTGTAAGATGACAAGAAATATACAATTATATCAAATGTATTCAATAATTTTTCTTTGCATGATATGTCTTAAAACATTCAATCGATGATGACTATTTTTGCATTTAAATATTGTCTCTTGGGCAGGCGAGATAGCTCAGCAGCATAAGCACCTGCCTGTTAAGTACAAGGTCCTGAGTTTGATCTCTGATACCACATGCTGTGCCAGCCACTGAAACAGGGCATAGTGCACAGACCTGTAATGCCAGTGCAGGAGAGGCTGAACTGGAGAGGCTGAACATAGTGCAGGAGGATCGCTATGAGTCTGACCTGCATAGTAAGACTCTGTACCAAGAAATAAATAAATAAGCAAATAAACAAATATTGTTTTTCACATAAAGTGTTACAGTATTAAAATACATAAATAGAAAATAAAACCTGGATTGTAGCCTCCTAGCACAGTAAAAATTTTTAATAGAACCAGAAGCCCAAGTTATAGACAGGAATAAAATGGACTTTATCTTACACACAAAAAAAAGAATTCAACATACATTGCAATGTGACAATCTGGAGAACAGAGTCTGATTTCTTTCCAGTTTTTTTCATTATTGTCTTTCTTTGAAAAACACATCTTACACTGTTGTGTTGGCCTTTCTTTCTTTGTGTGTGTGGCTGGTATAGATTCAATAACCTGTTATTCCTGCACTGGGGAGGCTGAAATAGGAGGATCACTATGAATCAGTGTAAAGCAAGTAGACATAGGAGAGTATTTGTTGCAAACAAGAATTAGGTCTTTGAAATTAAGTGACAGCTTAATTCCAGGTGTTTCTTGGGGTGAACTGGACAGTGGTTGACCCACACATCTTGAAACCCAGGGCCTGAACATATGCAGAACTCAGCACTGCAGTTACCTGGAAGGTCCTTCACTGTTGACTGCGGATTCATTTCAAACTACTTATGCCTGGGATTCTGGCAGCTCCATTTCTTTACCACACTTCAAGTAGAGAGCAGAACATTTTGCTTTAGATTTGCTTCCAAAATCCTAGAATTCACTAAGTAGACAAACGTGATTCAAGTGCTATTTATGAAAATATCACTGTGAGTGTGAGGATTTGAAATACTGCCTGGCCAGCCTGTGGTCAAATTCCTTCTGATGAAGCTAAAAGGGAACAAATGACCATCAGAAAACATTCGAATAGTGGATACGGGGGGGGGGGAATTGAAGCTATTTTTGTATGGATTCTCACTTGCCAAAATAATAAACATTCATCATCTACTCTGTCATAATAACGAGCTCAAAGTATGTTAAGATGTAATAAAATTCCACTAGAGCTCACTCAGAAAAACTATATCTAGGGAAAAATGGGAGCATGTGAGTAGACAATTTTTCAAAGAAGCCTGCAGCAATGCTATCAGGAGGAACGATGCACGAACAGAAGAGTCATAGGGAAACATTCGTGATGGAACGTTGTTCATGGATTTCATGTGAGGCTTAACAAAGACATTAAAGATAGAACAGTGAGTTTTAAATAATATAGTCTAAAAACTTTGGTCTGGAATTTGTTAAGGAGTGAAACATTGTTTAATGTGTGTGGAGTCAGCTTCCAGGGATTGATGTCAGGTAAGAATCTGTGGTAAAGATTGCCACTGTACGCACTGTGTCTTGTAATGTGTATTAAGTGAGATTCTAATCAGGTGAAAATATTAGGAATGAAACTGCAGGCTGGCCCAATAGTTCAGGGGATCAAAGCACCTGCAAGCAGGCACAGGGACTGGGGGTTCAATCCCCTGACCTGCCATGACGGCCCCACACCTGGGGCACGCTGAGACAGCAATTGAGACTGGGCATGGTGGCATGTGCCTGTAATCCCAGCTCTTGAGAGGTGTAAACAGGAGAATCACAAGTCCAATCTAGTATTGAGACCCTGAACACTCTGTAGACCCTTCCCTAAAATACCCCCCCAAAATAAAAGAATAAAGTTGGAAGTGGACCTTTGTTGTATTATGATGCACAAGTTTTTTTTTTGTTTTGTTTTGTTTTGTTTTTTTTGACGGAACCGGAGATTGAACTCAGATCCTTGCGTTTGCCAGTCAAGCGCTTATCCTACTGAGCCATCTCCCTGGCCCCGATGCACAAGTTTTAAATGGAGATATAAATTGAATTGAAAGGTATATTTGATGTTTTAATCTATAGGAAATGGTAGAGAAAAAGGAGAAGAAGGGTCAGAGCTACACAATTGCCACATTTTGAGCTCAGTTTTAAAAAGGGCAGAATAATAAAGAAAACTAAAATCCACAGAAAAGGGGGACTAAGAAGATGCCAAGAAAATCAAGTGTATGACTGTGGTACCATGGAAACAAACCCAGGTGCTTTTAAAAATCCGTAGAGGATAATTGCATCTAATACTAGAAATTAAGCAATATCATCCTGTGTTTGGAAATGAAAATATGAAAATAATTAGTACACTTCACAACAATGTTCAGTGGGTTGACAGGGAAAGAAAGAAGGCTATGGTTTCTTATGCTGAAATATGGCTAAAGAAATAAAGCTATAAATTTCAGGTAAGAATCTTGAGACTGAGCAAATATACATTATGCTCTAAAATTAGAATTTACAAAATAACAATAAAAGAAGGAAAGGCTGAACAGTGACCTTAAAAATAGTCTTTAATTCTTTAAGGGGCTATAATAGATGGCTCAGTCAAAAGAGGTCAAAAATCATTTTTGAGCTTTTCTTGATAATGAGAAATCATGTGGCTGCAAAATTGTCGAGTACAGAACATGTTTTCTCAAGTTACTCTGATCCCCACCTTATGCCTGCCATGCTAAGTACATGTTGAAGTATCCCTTAACACAATTACACACTTTCAGTATTCTAACAAATCCAAATATAGTATGAAACTGAATAATTTACTTCAGACCAAAAGTCAACTAGTATCCTATAAATAATCCAAGAAAATAAAATGTCGTAACTTTGAGGAATGTGAATGATTAACATTTAAACCAGCATTTTTTTTCCTTGAAGTTTTATAAAAATCTGAAATAACTTTATCCCTCTCTCTCCAACCAATGCAGGTTACTCTGTAACATTTTAAATTTACAGTTGCATAGCCTGGCGCTACTCTATAGATGGAGATGCTCTTCAGTTCCACCCAGTACGCAGCCACTGGCCGCTAACTGCTGAGCACATACAGTGCAACACTCCGAATATTTTTATGAGTCTCTCACGGCCGCTTGGATCTCCTGAGCAGTCCAGTTTCAGCACGTCCTCTTCCCATACAGAAGGTCTAATCTACTCCCCCGGTTTTAAATATTCACTTGAGCTTTGTGAATGGTCTCTTTGAATTCTAACCTAATAGCTCCAGTTAAAAATGAAGCATTTGTAATAATTATTTTATAGCCAGTATTTGCTCTTTTCCCTGTTGGCTGTTTTGTATATAATAGATAGGTTTATTGTTTTATCTTGATTATGCAATGCCATTATTTTTAAAATCTGTAACGCCTCTGCCTCTTGCTACTTCCCTAGCATAGACTCCTCTGGTCTCTCTGGGACCAATAAGAAAGTCTTCTCATTGTTTACGTGTACATGCATGTCCACCCCATGTCCTATCAGCTGCACAGGCCCCCGGACAGACGGCGCCGTGTCCCCACAAGATTGTAAGCTTTAACATTTTCATGTTTTCAGAGATATGTTTCCTGACTTGATCTTGAGCTCCTGGACTAAAGACTGCATGTGGTGAAAAGGAGATGCTTCATAGGGACGAGTGCAAGGCAGCACTCCCTCTGCCTCCTGCACCGCCATTCACAGCCCACAGGTGTCGGTGTGCGTCGGAGAGTAGGTGAGCCAGGACAACTGGGCAAGGAAGTTGCAATGATTACTGATAGTAGTACTGCACCCTACTTGCATGAGTGTGCGCCTGTGAAAACAGAAGTGGTTATTATACAGACAAGCCGCTTCATTCAGTGCAGCCTAGGCAAGCCAACAGCTAGGACACCCCGTGGTTTGATATTTTAGACCTTTTAATAGGAGGCTTATTCTCTACAATGAATATTCAGCAAAAGTAACAAATATTCATTAAAGTGATTTTCTATCTCTGTGTTGCCTGTGTAATTTTTCCAGCTCTCCATTGTGGTATACATTAATTCTGACTGTTTTGTATACAGTGCAAGAATTTTTACTCCATTTTTACTTCAGGCTCTTCTTGAAGGAATACATATCTCCACTTTAGAAAGATTATTTAAAACATCAGTACCTTATGATAGGCAATATATCACAGTGGAGAAATGCCAAACAATGAAGGAAACATCAATAAAAGAAACATTTAAGAACAAGTATGTTTAAAAGTCTAAGAAGCCAGGAACAGCAGGATGCAATTCTAATTCCAGCTACTTGTGAGGCTACGGCTGGAGCATCAGAGGTTCAGCCTGACCCGTGCAAGTTAGCAAGATGCCAGAGCCATTTCTAAACAAAAAGCACTGGGATGTAGCTCAGTGCCAAGGGCATGGGCTTAGTCACTGCTATCAGAAACAAGAAAGAGAGTGACAGTAGGAGAGCAAGAGAGAGAGAGAGACAGAGAGAGAGA
>NW_004524589.1:5561858-5568169 GCF_000260255.1 Octodon degus | reverse complement strand
AGAGAGAGAGAGACAGAGAGAGAGAGAGACAGAGAGACAGCGAGAGAACAGAGAAACAGACAGACAGACAGATACAGACACACACACACACACACACACACACACAGAATAGATGAGCCACTTGTGAAGCCACATGGTACCTCTGTGACCTCCCAGAATGCAGTCTGAGAAGGGCATGCCAAGTAGGAGCTTTAAGCAACCATGAGTTCAGGCTCAGCTATCAAGGAAGGGCTGGGCTAGGGGAAAGAAAGAGACAGGAAAGAGAAACATAGGACGATAGTGCTTCTTGAGTCCAAGTACTGCATCTAGGCAAGCCTTTGGTAGTATCGTGAAGTAAAATGGCCATCGAAATATTCAAGTAATATTGTTTGACGGGTAACTATAACACTTATTCAAAATAAACAAGGATTTGACTGGCTATTTCTTAATCTTTTATTGGCAGATCCTCTGCTTTTAAGGGTACAGGTCTCACTGCTCCTTCACTTTTGGTGACATACTGGCAGGTAAAGTGATCTATTCAAAATTAAAAAAGGGAAAGGAATTTTTAAAAAATCCTCCCATTTAGTTTTAACTTCTATTGTTATTTCTGCAGACATGATCTTTCATTTTACTCAAATACAATTTGTATTTGTTTGTTTGTTTGTTTGTTTTTGGTGATACTGGGGATCGAACTCAGTGCATGCTAGGCAAGAATTCTACTGCTGAGCTACAGCCCAAATCTATAATGTCTTTTTACTACAAGATGTTGTGGTGAAGCATTCTAAGATATCTGAGTATATCACATACTCATATGCCTGCCTGTCCTTTCCTATAGGAAGAAGTTAAGGGTTGCCAACACACATGGCAGATATAAAGGTATGTTCAGGTATAATGAGATACACTTTGAGTTAATCAAATGGGAGGTAGTCCCAGCTGCACCTAATCTAACCAGTAGGTCCCTTTTGAAGGGACTGCAGTCTTTGCTTGTAGTTAAGGGGTTAAGTAGAGGAAATTTTCTCTCTCCATGATTGGATTTTAAGAAGCTGCCGCTGTGAGTTCTACACCTACAATATTAATGTTGTCTACCCCTGGCTTAGAAGCAAGTCTTTCTCTAGTCAAACTTCCAGGTAAGATGCAACCTCTGTGTGTGAGTCCTTGAGCCAAATCCTCAGCTCAGCCTGGTCTACACAGTTCACTGTAGAAAGCCTGGCGTAACAAATGAGCTTCATTTTTAACCACCGACTTGGGCTCTTTGGCGTACAGCACAAAAAACCCAATGCAAGAATCAAGTGGCTAAATACATGCCTTTACACCTGCTACCCCAGTACTCTGGGATGCTGACTGTAAGCTTGAGCCCAGGAAATCCAACTTAACAACTTTACAAGACTGCCTCAAAAAAAAAAAAAAAAAAAAAAAAAAAAAAAAGGTGATACAGCTCAGTGTGAAATCCCTGGGTTCAATATCCAGTAACCTACCCCCAAATTAGTTAATTAGGATGTATAAATAGTAATGTTTTATTCCACATCATTACAAAAGTTTTGTTATGCTTTAGCTATACTTAATCCTTAGAAGAACCCTGTAGGTGTATATACTACTACTTTTTGTTGCTTGCTGTCTCATTTGAGAAAACTGACCTTACTAATTTTTGCCTCATAGCTCCAGAAATCATTGGCAGAACAGAGTCAGAAATCAGGTCTGACTTACTTACAGAATGTTTCTTGCATAGTTGCCTCCAATAATATTCACTGAACACTTGTTTTAGGGAATATGATGTCAGGCCATCTGCAGAAAGAATTAATTGCTCAGTTAAAGGAAATCTGGTAAAACATATTTGTTTTGCATTTTCTTCTGGGTTTTAATACCAATGGGCATATCGAAAGGAAAATTCTAGCGTCATTTCAAATAAAAGAAAATAAACTCAGGACGGCAAAATATTACTTATCTAAACATTTTGGGAAGAGAGTAAGATAAATGGCATTGCAGGGCTGGTTCATCAGGCCTGAGTGTTTGCATTCCAGCTGGCAGCGTGCCTTTTAGAAAACATGAATTGCTAAGAATAGTGCAAAACTGGGGCACTGCTTAGAATACAGGGCAGAAGAAATATTCCATTAGTTATCACAAGCAAAATCACTATTTCTCATGATAAGAAGAGATCAGTTGGGATGACCTAAATAAGTTCTCTGGGGAAAAAAAAAAAAAAAGGTTTACGCCTGAACTGTGTTTCTATGATTAATGACCCTTGATTCATTCCAGCATGGCTCTTTCCTTAAAGAGATGAGAAAAAGGCAAGTTAGAATTATGCAAGGTAAAAAATGGAATGCATTTTGTTTTTCATCAGTTCTCAGAGCTTGCAAATCACCATTCGAGTCGCATAACCCTGAAAAAAATAGCACAGGTATATCGGGTGTGTTATGACAGAGTAATATATCGTGAGCCCACTGTGATTCATCCTGGGAAAATCATCTCAGAAGAAAAAGAACTGAGGGGCGCTAAAGGCACGACTACTAAACGGAAGCTAGGGGTGAATACGTACAGTAGCCTCCGTGCGGTCAGCTGGCACGGGCCAGGTTGAAAGCAGGGACAAGCTGGGTGCGCGTGAGGTGCCTTCTCACCTTCTAAGAATCTCATAAGCTTTAAAAAATATCGCTTAGATTAAAATATTTTAATTAAAATATTTTCATTTTAATTCTGTTGAACAGAAAACATCGTAGGAAAATCAGGAATTATTATCAGATGCTGTTTTCAGCATGCTAGCTTCTTCCCTGCAAACATTCAGAAGTTATTGAAATTACTAAATTATTTAACTGAAATCACAAGCATACATTTTTTGCTTTGTAGCTCTCTGGAGTATATTGTGGATAAATCTCCCTTTGGCAACCCCAACTGATAAAAATCTAAAAATTTGTAAAAGGGTCATTTACTCTAGCACATATCGCTCCTTTTATAATTGAAACCAGTACTTAGAAGTATTTCTACTTTGAAATCAGAGAAAAGTAAGTGCTAAACATTTTATATTCTTAAAGCATAATAAAAATGACCAATGGTCTTAAATAGTTGTAACTCATGAGGAGCTAAATAAATAAAACAAGCATTACTGTGAAAATGGGTAATCATAATTGAATGATCACAAAAATAAGCACAACAAAACTATTTTTAAAAGTTACAAGGTGAAATCTTTCTTTGCTTTTGTCATTAGTCATTGTCAGATATACTCAAACGTGCTACTGTGTCGGCATTATTCCCTCAAAGTGCTAAACAGGCACATTTTGGCTTCCTTTTATTAGAATGAAGCCATAAAAACAGAGTTAATGTTACATTCAGGCAAGAGTCGAAGCATTCTTTCTTCCACGTATTGCCTCTCCTGTGCTCGGCATCCTGTCAGCACACCGCACCACACCGCCACACCTCCGCTCTGTACTTTAACTGAGTCAAGAAGATTGATGAGCGTATTAAGCTGACCCTAGACTGGTCACTGCTGACGAACTTCATCTGTCTTTCTATTTGTCCTTTGTAACCTTGCTATTTCTGATCTACTGATGTAATGAGATATTTCACTCAGGACAAGCTTCGACATTTTTCCTCAAGCTCAGTTTTCCTCTACCCTTTGATCAAGATAATCTTAACTACCATTTTATCAGAAGTAAGAACAGCAAGCAAAAACAATCCAATATTTTCAAATTTTAAGCCTATCTTTGCACCCATCAATTCTCATATTATTTTTGCCTTATCATTAATGTCTTTGTTATTTTTCAAGTCTAATCTTTCCACTTTGCCCTCAGTCTTTCCCACACCTTCACCTCTTCCTCTTACTCAGCTCTTTTATTCATATATAGTTAGGTTCACTTCACCCCTATTAAAAGCAAAAAGGCCCTAGAGTTTAGAGTGTAAAGCAATCTCTAAATAAATTCTAGATCCATCTCCTGTACAGAAAATAAAAATAGAAAACCTAATCCCTTTGAAAACTAAGTCTGAAAGTCAGCTGGTTTCTGAAATATGGAAGAATTTCCAATAAAAATGTGAAACATTAATTTCACTTGTGCCTCGGCTTTCATGTATGCTTCCATTCTGAGACAAAACTATCCTGCTGATGTGAAGAAGACGTAGAGCTGCTACACAAACGTTCCATCCCCTGCTTCTACTTTGAAATGGAAAAGATGTCAGCTAGAGATAAAGTGAGGGTGTGAGATCCTGTATAGTAGACATTCTAACCTGGGAGAGAGAGAAGTATAGAGATAGACATACACTTGCACACACAGAGTTTATTTTCTGGAAATTGTTCGGAGCGATAGAAAGGAAAAGTATAGCTCTATGTATAATGATTCTTAGTGGAAGAGGTTGTGAAGCTTTCTGACATTTAAAACTCTGATTTTCTATCAACAAATCAAATAGGGCAGAGAATAAAACACAATCTAAAGTAAGATTCCAAGTATATCCCAGGATTATGTCTTGCTTCCCTTGCTATATTTTTAAATTCTGTAATAAATATGCTTTGGTCCTAGACCACACTGAGAACAACTCATAAGATTCTGGATTATGTCACTTGCTAAATCTACTTTCCCTCCCAAAATACCTGTTTGCTCTATATTTTGGCTCTAACAGTATGCCAACTATCGGACAAGGTGGCTTATAAAGAGTAACTATTCATTGTGTGTAAATCCCATCAGTTTCTACTGGTTCTTCCTGATCTTAAAGTTTTTACTTATTAGAAATTGTTTACAACTCATATTAACATGCAATTGTGGAATTTCACCTAATTTCTCCAATCTCATTTGACATCTGTTGCTTAGAAGTGAGATAATATAATTTTATTTCTGTCTGGTACAGTCTATGTTTCCAGCTCCCTACGTGGTAATGTGTGCTGCACATTAGTAAATGCAGAGAGTGGAAGGGTCTGGCCCACCAGTTAGGTGAGTGAGAATAATTGCTGATTTTCTTAATGTCTTTCCAAATCTGGGAGCTCAGAAGGATTAGTATGCTTAGTTTCTGAAAATATTCACAATTGCTCAAAAATTTGTTTTTTTATTTTACCTAATTTTACTTCCTATACTGTGTAGAAGATCTTTGTTTTCTGTTGATGTATTTTCTTTCTTGCAAGATGTGCACAACTGTTCCAGGAGACAGACGCAGAAAAATGAACTGCCTATTACTAACATCAGTTTTTTAAAAACTTGTGATGAGGAAGCCTCCACGAGGTCCTTTAAATAGGTCTGCCATCTTACTGGTCATAATTAAATCAATGGCCATAGTTAGATCAGCCTATATAAAGGTACATGGAAATCCCTTCTTTGCAAAACTCCTTGTAACCTGGACTCAAGGGATAGAATAAGCCTGCAATGACAGAGAGAGCCTCAGCTGTGCTGAAGGAGGGCACATGGGTGCTGAAGCAGCCACCACCAGCTCACACTTTTCTCTCCACCAAATACTTACGTTGTATAAAAATCTTTCCACTTAAAATGAAATCTCAGGTCCTGTTTAAACTCTGAAAAAAGTAATAATCTATGATAGTTGTGTGAAGCTTAAGATATCGCACATTATATTTTTAGTTGTAACTTCATATGTGCCTACTATCTCTAAAAGTGGCTGACAGTTCTCTGAAGACAGTCATATCCAATTTTTTACTAATCCATTTTCAACCCAAGATAATATGTTACATGGGGAAAATGATGTAGCAATATTAGGTGGTTTATTCTCTGAATTTAAGAAATGTTAGATTTATGTTTAAAACATTACACATTTTAATTTGATATTTCAGAAGTTCAAACTTTTCTATGGACAAAAGTAAAGTAAATGGGAGAGGACAAGTGCATATATAAGGAGAAAATATCTAAAAATCACATGATGAAAAAGGATTTCATTCTTAGAAAAATGTAAATGTGAGAATGTCAGAGAAATGCATAAGAGGAAACATGTATTTGCATAACACATGAATATTCAGTATACTCCCAATCAATTAACAAACTGCATGTAAATTTTCTAAGTCATATTGATTATTAATTATGAAGTCTTTTCAATATATTTTAAACCATATTTAACAGCAATGTTTAGTTCTGTGATGTTCGCAGGAACAATCAAAGTATTAAAACTTTCCTGACTTGCAATGACTTCTTTAGATAATTTTGCAAGAGCAGATTTTGCAAAGATGTGTGGACAATTTTGTCACAGTGTAGGAACTAGAAGTTTTCTCTGCATTTTTTACTGAGCCATATATCCACCAACAAAATGAAAAACAAAGTAAGCCACTAAATCAAAGTACAATATTAAATTAAAATGGATAAATGCAATCTTAGCTAGTTCACCCAAGCTTGGAGTATATGAGTAAAGAAAATGCCTAT
>NW_004524589.1:5557661-5561493 GCF_000260255.1 Octodon degus | reverse complement strand
CAGAAGCATAAATAACTGAACAAAAATTCACATGTATGAAAAATATAAGTATACAGTGTATGATTTAGATTTATGTTAAAGTTAAAATTACATAGAAAGTGAATGTATGAATACATACAAAGTTATATGCCAGATTAGAAATAAATATTGGGTACAGTAGTACAAAACATTAGGATAATAAAAGCTTTACTAAACTGTTGAATGGGGAACAAAATACTGCAAAGGCAAGGGGAATATTTTATAGAGAAATCAGAAGGGTTTCCACAGTGGCCAGAAATTACCAGTAATCCTGAGTTAAAAGGAGAAATTAGGGTATTTATCCTTAAATAGCTAATTTTCTCAGAAAGAAAAAAGCCTTTACTTTCTTCCACTAAATTGGCTTCCTGATCGTGAGTTCTCACCTTGGAAATGAATGCAGCTTCTTTCAAAATAAAACTAAGCACAGAATGGTAATTCTATACAGCAAGGGAATTTCAATTGTGTGTGAATTGAAAAGCATAAGAGTAAAGGCAGACTTGTCTGCCAAAGATCTCAGTGCTGTGTTAAATCCCTAACATTCAGCACTAGAGATCTTAGGGGACTGTTGTATACTTTAATCAAAAGAACATTTTGCAGTTTGGTTGAAAAGGTCAAACTTGCTAACTTATCCTTATATGATGGTAGTTTAGTAATGATCTAGTAACTTGGCTTGCGGTTTGTCATGACCTAGATCATTATGTGGCAATAGGAAATTGATGTGAATACTTTCAGCCCTACTCAACCATTAAAAAAGCATTAGTCTGCCTTTTGTATCAAACACAGTACAGCTACCAACAATCTAAGAAGTTGCAAATAGAACAGATCCAAGAATATTAAAGCTTTTCCTTTAAAAAAAAATATAGCACAAAAAATGTAAACATCAAGCAACTTCAGAAAAAAAAAAAAAAAAAAAAGAACTAAAAACAGTCAGCAACTGGAAGGGTCTGCATCCCTACTGCTTCAGAATATGTTCTCAAAGATGGAAGCAAAGAAGAAATGGCCTCTCATACCTCCACTATAGCTATTCCCCTCTTATCTTTGCTTTTTTATTTCTGAGTGTTCAGCTACCCGAGGCAAGAGGAACTACAGTGCAGAAATCTTCAATAGAAAATTCCAGATAAATGCATCATAATTTTAAATTTTCACATGTTGAGTAGCATTATAAAACCTCACTTCTTTGTGTTCCCTTTTTGCTCACAAGTGAAATATCCTTTCATCCATCCTGTGTACCCTGTATATGTTTCCAACATAAGACTTATGCAGTTAACAGTCTCAGTTATCAGATCGTGGGAATGTCATAGTGTTCTAGTTTATTATAACTGTTGTTACACTCTTCCTCTGCATTCACAAACTCAACATTATGATGAACAAGTATATAAAGGAAAAAACTCACAATATTTATACTTGCATATATTACGGTATTTGTAATTCCTGATATCCAAGATGGTCTTGATATATCCCTTGCAGAAGAGAGGAACCAGTGTATTCTCATTTTGTATAATTCTATCATAGGTACTTAGGATAGGAAGAGCAATTTATTCATTTATCAAATAATAACAGATAAGGGTGATATTGAAGTACATAAAACCAAGCTAAATGACTCATTGCTATATAGAGCAATGTTCACAGAAACAAAGTGGCAGAGAAGAAATTTTGGTTTAGATGACAGGTCTTGATGCACAGCATACATGAAGACAGCAAGCCTAACATCTGAGTTATCTGTGTATGAGTGTTCTTGAGAAATAGCTCAAATAAATGATAGATAACCGGGACATTGCTGTAAAAGTTTCTTTGAATTGAATCCTTTGCAACCTGAAAGCAATTTACTTTTAAGCTTCTTCAGACTTTTGTAATAATGGCTATTTGATATTTGTTTACTTTTTATGACTCTCTGGACAATTCAGATGGCAAAAACTTTCAAATCAGTGCATTGTGGCCAGGTGTGGTGATGCACTCCTGTAATCCAAGCACTCAAGAGGCTGAAGCTGGGGAATCACGACAAGTTGGAGGTCAGACGGGGTTGCACAATGGGTTCAAAGCCAGCCTTGACTACATACCAAAACCCTGTCATAAAAAAGATAAATGCACTGTGGTAGCTTTAAGGATGGATCCATACTCTCTTTCCTCAACAGGTGGAATTTAATACCCTTCCACTGAATCATTATCGGATTTTAGATATTGAGATGTAACAATATGACAGTACTGATGAGATGGTATTTCTCAGATTTTTAAAAAAACAGTGTAGCTTCACCACTTGAATTCTGTCTCTGTCTTTATCTCTCCATGTCTCTGTATCTCTCCACATCTCTGTCTCTCCCTGTGTCTCTGTCTCTGTCTCTGTCTGTTTTTTCTGACTGTTTGCCTGTTGGTCTGTCTATCTGTCTCTCTCTCTGTCTCTCTCTCTCTGTCTCTCTCTGTCTCTGTCTCAGTCTCTCTGTCTCTGTCTCTCTCTCTCTGACTCTCTCTCTCTCTCTCTCTCTCTCTCTCTCTCTCTCTCTCTCTGTAGCTTATTGCAAGTTTCTGAGGATTTTCTGGTAACTTACAGGATGCCTACAAGACAAGGAACTGAGACTGGGCAGGGTGGAATCCAGGTCCACTTAAAAGCAGATCCTGCCCAAGTTATCCCATGAGAAAACTGCAGCTCTTACCAATAGCTTGACAGGAAGTCCAAAAGTTCATAAACAAGCAAAATGTTCATAAACAAGCAAAAATGCCTCAAATGAGCAGCTCTGAAATTTCTGATTTTAGTAAATGGCACAATAAATAATTATTATGTGAAATCATTGATTTTCAACCAATCGTTATACAAAAATACACAACCCATGCATATTCAGAAATAAAACTGAGTTAAAGCCAATGCAAACATACGGTGTATATATATATATATATATATATATATATATATATATATATATATATTTACATAATTTCTAAATACGACAGTTGTGTGAATAAGGGGAAACGTATTCAAGAACAATGATCACAAATTTTTCACTGTTATGTTATGCCAAAGCCCCATTTACCTGACTTTGTTTAGACCATTTAAAGAGGACCTTTTACTTGAAAGGAGTGCTTCAATTTGTTAGATACAAAAAGGCTGGTCAAATTTTGAGTAAGAGAAAACAAGTTTAGTAGTGGTATTGGGCAAGGTGATAAGTTTGCTTTAACCTTTGCCTTCTTGCCATTGTGTACATTTAAATAAGCAACAGAGTTAGGAAGAAGACCTTTATTTTAGCACTGGGAAGAAAACAAAATATAGGACATTTTTGATTGCATGGAAGGCAAAGTGAAGCATATGACTGAAGTCAGTATTCCCATGACCATTCACGCTGTTTCAGATCACATAGCATCATTCTGTATCTATTTCATATATTATTTTATTAATTGCTACCCACCTAGTTTCATATATTAAATATTTACCTCCTTTTATCATAACAACAGTGCCTCTTCTCAGGCACTTTGTAGACTTTCAGTGCAAAACATCTTATGTGATCATTCCATAAATGCCTATTAGATAGACCTTGAAACTAAAAACAAAAAGCTAAGGTTACACGACTTGAAGAATCAGACTGCATTATTCTTAGTTTGCCCATGCAGGGTCTGTGTTTATTCTAGGATTTCATACTGTCTCATATCCTGAATCAGGGAAAAGTTCAGAATTTAAAATTATAAAATCTTGATTCTGTTTATATCTCATCTGCTAGACAGCTTAATGTTTTCAAGTAGAGTAATAGCTGAATAGATGTAGGCCTCAATGGCTCCCTTGAAATGTTTTCTGTATTTAGTTTTATTTTGAGCAATACTTGGTTGCTTG
>NW_004524589.1:5554991-5556232 GCF_000260255.1 Octodon degus | reverse complement strand
ATAAAATAAAAATAAATCCATGATAATAAACCAAGAATCAACAGTAAATTCCACCTTTTGATGATCAAGTACTTTAAACTCCAAGAATGAGGGCTCACCTTCTAAATCAATTTAAGTTGAAAGCATTTTATCAGTGTTCAGCTAAGAAAGAGTGCTGAATTTTAATGCATAGTCACTCTTCAAAAGAGAAGAATGACTTGTTATTTCTTCTTATAGTCTTTGAAGTGATAGATATAGACTTTATTTATCCTGAAGCATCTGTCTTTGGATAAGTATTTCATAAGAACTTCTGTAGAATCAGAAGTAAAATCTCAAGTAGTCGTTCTACTGAAAGTACTTTGCAAAGATCCTTTTTCCTCAAAGCCCTCCTGCAGGGAAGGAGAGCTCACTTGACATCCTAAGGGGAGAAACTGTTGTGGCCCAAGGCCCTGCTTTGATCTTTGCATCTCTGTACTAAAGGTAAATTCTGCATGTATCCCTTGGGAACTAATTGATGGTTATTTTTGCTAGTGTTTAATATTGATATAAAGAACCAAGCAACTGTCCACAAACTGAAGTCATTTTCTTAACAAGAAGGCAAACTCTCAGATCCTCAGAGCATTGCAATGGTTCTC
Organism: Octodon degus; assembly: GCF_000260255.1. Classification (NCBI taxonomy): domain Eukaryota; kingdom Metazoa; phylum Chordata; class Mammalia; order Rodentia; family Octodontidae; genus Octodon; species Octodon degus. The sequence continues at coordinate 5,555,618 of NW_004524589.1, read as the reverse complement.
TCCTGGCGCTAACTCTAGAGTTGTGGTTAGTGCCTGGGTGTAGTGTTGGGAATAAACCTGGGGAAATTCCATCCACCTGCTGTCAGGCTGATTGTTTTGGCAAATTGGCTTCCTCTCTGTACTTTCCAGCCTCTCTTCATTGTGGGGATGAAAATAGAGAAAACATGCAAATCTTTCATGTAATGCTTGCCAAATAAATGTTCAAAGAATCATTAACAAGAATTTACAATTTTTATGTAACTCACTTTTATAAACAGAAAGCTATCATTTTGCACTACTAAGCAAATCTTTTCATATACTTAGCCTCTTTTAAAAATACCTCATGGAAAGATTCAAGTAAGTGTCTAGGTTGGGATACTATTACTATTTGCTATCTGTAGGGTCAATTTTACCTTTCTTGGACTATATAATAGAGAAGAAACAAGGTAACCTTGTGCAATATATATAAAGCAATATACCTTGTAAGAACAGGTTGCATGTAGTTTAGCTGAATTTCTGAACCTGAACCATCCTAGAACAGTGAAAGCAAAAGAAAAAATGGTTAACAGGTGTTTTTTTTTTTAACATTTATTTATTTATTTATTGTGTGTGTGTGTGTGTGTGTGTGTGTGTGTGTGTGTGTGTGTG
>NW_004524589.1:5553660-5554632 GCF_000260255.1 Octodon degus | reverse complement strand
TAACAGGTGGGTTTTTAAGGCTTACAAAACTATAGGCTTTGCTTCCATAGTTACTAGAGAACAGCAGTGGCTTTATCATTTTGCTAAAAGATTTTTCTCACTTATTTTGGATGAATTTGCTTAAAAATGTATGATTATGTGGATGTGGAGTAGAATGAAGAAATAGATCAATTTGGTGCCTTGTAAAGCAATATTTATTTCCATTAAATTTAGCAAAGTATTTTGATATTACAACATGCATACCATTTTCAGATATAGATCCTTTCTGGGAAAAAGGTATTTTGTGCTCATTGCTTTCAGTAATTATTAAAATATAGTTAGCTATGTAGCAATATTGATAAAGCTAGACTGCGAATCAGGAGATCTGAAATGTATCTCTCTAGAACAATATTCATAAGCTTCACTTTCTGTGTTCTTCAAATGTAAATAGTGGCGTATCTTCCCAGCACATTGAAATAATAAGAGAGAAGAGTGATGATGGCTTTGAAAGTATTAGTAGCTCTTTATTTTAATAACAGCCGCCTAAATTATGAGAACTCATGAAGAAGTGATGTATTAGGTACCAAAATGACTAGAGATATCTGTCATTGTTGTTTTAATTCTGAATGCAAGCATTTTCTAAATGACTTGACAGTTTTATTTTTGATCAATGAGTTACAGGCTTGAACCAAACTCTGATCGTTGTGCATCTCTATCTCAAAAATGCCAAGCGTCATCATACTTACACAGTGTGTAATGTGAAATTTCAAATCTTCTATGTGATCAGAAAGTAAGAGTGTATTGCCATTTCACATACATATAATCAATTCTCAAAAAACTACCAAACAGCACATGAATTTTAATTATTATACTGGCTGTTTAATGTTATAAGAACCATAATTTGATAGCTTCTTAATATTAATTTTATTATTATTACCAAGAGAAATTTTGGTGATTAATTAAAAGAAATAAACCTTAGAAAGTAAATGTAAG
>NW_004524589.1:5547116-5553070 GCF_000260255.1 Octodon degus | reverse complement strand
TCTCTCTCTCCCCTTACTTTGTTTCTCTCTCTTCACACACAAAAACATACCATAATCTCCACAGAGAAAACTTTTAAGCACTTTTTATTTCTATGACTTGATTTATACACAACAAATGTGGATTATGTAACTAATTACTAGTTGCTTGATGCATAAGAAATACAGCTTGAAAAATTATGAACTACATATAAGGTTGAAAGATTAAATTAATAAGGTATAATTGATACCTTATTACATACAGATATATAGTAAATTAATCCTATAGTTGGAAAGCTATCCCATTTAGGTCAGTATAATATTTTTGTTATTATTTTTCAAATAATTTATATTTAATTTTTCCACATTTCCATTCTCTGATTAGTTCATTTAGCTCCAGATGGCATGATCGAGTTTCCAGATTTCTCAGATTTTGTTCTTATGGTTTAGCTTGCTTTATTTATATCAGTACAATTGATTTTAACAGCTGTTTCTTTTTTCCTGAAATAGATTTCAGTTTGTAGTTTTTCATTTTAATCAATTCTGATCATCTGATTTACTATAATAGAATAGTTTCATGAAGTACTTAAGGAGTTTTTTGTACTGAAATGAAAATTTGATGTTACTTTTCCAAGTTGTATGGAAGTTTTATAAAATTTAGTGATAGATCTACAATAAAATACAGTAAGTGGCCTCTACTAATTTTTCAATCTAGATTAACTGCTTATTTCTTGTTGTGGTTGTTTTTGGTTTTTTATTTTAGGAAAGGGTCTACAGGGTGTTCAGGGTCTCACCAGTAGATCAGACTCCTAGTGATCTGCCTGCTTACAGCCTCCCAAGAGCTGGCATTGCAGGCCCGCGCCTCAACACCCAGACTGAATCGTCTTCTCAGTGTGCTGCGGAGGTGGGGCCGGCACAGCAGGTCCAGGGATCACATCCCCAGTCCCTGTGCCTGCTTGCAGGTGCTTGATCCACTGAATCTAACTGCCTTTGTGATAAGTAAATATTCACATCTTTGCCTCTTTTTAAAATTATATTCAGTAGTCTCATGCTTCCTAAATATCAATAATGAGTTATGTTGGTTTATGTTTCCAATTATATAAATTGTTATTTTAAATTTTAGTGGCTGGCCAAATAGCTCAGCGGATTAAAGCACCTGCAAGCAGGTGCAGGGGCCAGGGGTTTAATCCCCAGGCCTGCCATGCCGGCCTCCCTCCGGGGCCCTCTGAGAAAGCAATTGAGACTGGGCATGGTGGTCTGTAATCCCAGCTCTTAGCAGGCTGTAAACAGGCGGATCACTACGATTCTCGTCCAATAGTGAGACCCTGAACACCATGTAGACCCTTTCCTAAAATATAAATAAATTTTAAATACAAGTTTAAAATTGAAATATAAGTTGTACCTTATTGCTATAGACATAAAATAATTCAATATATTGAAAAATTCACAAACAACAAAAACAAAGAAAGGATAAAATAATAAAAAGATCCATAGTAAATGTGAAATGGGTTTAAAAATTCACTGATGACATGCAGAATAGTTTGGACAATTAGTAGAAAGGCAGATACTGTATTCAATTAGCCAATAAAAAAGTTTTAGCTCTATCACTTACTCCTTTTGATCTAGGGCAAATAATCTTTGTCTGATTCATTCAACTGAAAATTATCTGAAAATAAAAAATGAATAAACCTTAAACAAACACAATATTTTTTGAGGGAAATATATTTCTACGGAATTAAAACATGAGTCCAAAAGCTGACCAAAAAGGTAAATTTAGAGCTAAATATCACATCATAATTTATACTGAAAATGGAACTTAATGATATTTAGGAAGAAATTGTGCTTTATTTGTGTAGAACATCTTCAATAGTACTCACCTAGGGAGCCACCAAAAATAAACTGCAGGAAATGCATGATGCAACAAATATAATATGTAGGAATGATTCACAATTACATCTCTCTTCTAGAAAATCCTTTGGCTCACATTGACTCAGGTTAAGGTTGATCTCACATTGATAGCTCAAGAAAATCGACACATCTTAAGCACATAACCTTCACAAAGTCCTGTCCTTATTCCATGTTAAGATAACAGATCCATAAATTTTAAGGATTAAGACGTGCTTGCCTTCGGAAGGACATTTTTATTCTGTCAACTCATATGACTGTGAGATGGCCAAGTTGACATGTTGACATGCTGAGCATATATATATATATATATATATATATATATATATATATATATAGAGACATTTATCTATCTATCTATCTATCTATCTATCTATCTATCTATCTATGAGGCACATTTCATACACAGAAACCCATACATGGAAACACATTGTGTTTTCTCATTCTTCACATTTCTGAAACCTCTTATGATATATAATTAAGTGTATTTTGTTGAAATTAAAGTATACAACTGTCTGATTCATTCAAATATTATCACAACATGAACAGAATATGCTCAAAGTTCTATTTTTTTTTGAGTGGAACAATTAGTATTATATTGAACTTAGAAATGCAAAGTTTTCAGGGGTCCACACAACCTACTGAACCATAATCTCTTCAAGTGATTGCCAAAACATTGTTTTTAAAGTTTATTTAGGTGTATTGGAGCACACTCAGTTTGGGGACTCTCTGACTTAGACAATGAAATTTCTCCTGGCCCAAAGAACACTGTTGAGGCCACTGAAGTAAATCACCTATTCCCTGAATAATTTACCTCCATTCATCCAAGGCTGTCATGATAAATATTCATATCCATGAAATTGTTACTGAGAGTAGCCAGAGACACTCACAGAAGGCAAAGGAATGGGAACAAAGGCAGGGCTTATTTACAACGTCAACGTTACTCCAACTGTTGGCAGTCAGGAGTATAGACCACAAAGACAGGAATACAGAAGCTATTATAGGAGCTGGTCTGGTTGCTAACAAGAGTTTCTAAAAATAGCAGGGGCTTTCCAGAGAGTCAGAGTACAGAGTTCGTCTAATCACTGGTGTGAGAGGCTGGTTCTTCTATGACTGGCCTCCCTGGCTCACCAGTTCGTCTAGGACAGGTGTTACCCATAGTCATGGTTATAAATAACATTTGTCAGAAACTGCATTTCTCAGAAACAGAACTACTTACAAATGCAATCTGCTTAACTTATGATTTTGGCAAGTTACAATTTGGAGAACAACAGTTCTAAAGTTTCTAAAGTATCTAAAGTTTAAGTGACTTCTAGGGGCCGGGGAGATGGCTCAGTAGAATAAGTGCTTCCCTGGCAAGCACAAGGGCCTGAGTTCAATCCCCAGTTCTGAAAAAAAAAAAAAAAGTTTAAATGACTTCTAAAATGGAGTGAGGTCTCTACCACCCTTAGGGAGGGCACAGTACCCAACTGCGAACCACAGCTCACCTGAAGAAAACATTGGTTGACTTTTTTTTTCCTTACGTTCAGATTCATTAAAGTAGCAGTTAGTGAAAGTTTGATTTAGCTTCAAGAACACTACATTTGAGCTTTGTTTTCTTTCCTTTTCATTGCTTTTGACTATCATTTTATTCTTTTGAGGTAATGGATGTGAATCATTAAGAAAGGCAACCTTAAAAATCTGTCTAGACAGGACTAATGCCAAGCTTATAATGTAACTCCAGTTAATTGGAAAGTCTGCCTCATAATATTGATTAGGGTGAGTAATTGCCCAATCTCTGCTTAGGATTTACTGATAATCATAACGGCATGTACGAATTAATGGGATACAGAGCACTAAAACATATTTATTAATTGTTACTGACCTGATTTCTGTGCTAATTATTGTGAATGCATTCCAGACAACCATAAATAATTAGTAACAAGTGCTCTACCTTTCCTTGGTTTAAAAGAGGCTCTGAGTAGAATACAGTAAATTGTGTTGGCATATTATACTCTTAGGTCCATATAATTATACTGTTTTGTTATGCAAAGTTTTCAGGGGCCCACTATTTTATAGAATAAAAAATAGTATTAAAACAAAAAAATTGCAAGTGATACAGAATTTCACTTAACAAAGTAGCATGAATTTCACAGTATTTGTTGTAATGCATAGTACTGTCCTCCAGCCAGGTATTCATATTACCAGTTAATATGCGTGTAAAATTGGAAGAAAAAAGAAAAAAAGAGAGAAAAATAAAAGAAATTAACAAGAGAAAAAGTACAAACACTTGAAAAAAGGACACAGAACAAAATCGGCTCTTTTCTAGAGACCAGTAGAGATCCCCAGTATGGTTGTCCTCCTGAACCATAATCTCTTCAAGTGATTTCCAAAACATTGTTTCTAAAGGTTATTTATATGTATTTCATTTAGGATTTTAGGAGTATAGATTTAATTTCACTTTGAGGAGTACACAATAATGCATTGATGCCAGTTTTTCCTACACTAATTCAATATTACTCTCCATTTTCTCCTAAAGGCTTGGTATCTATCTTTATTTTCTGTACATTCTTTTAAAACACTTACTTTATTGTGTGTTTTTATTTATATAAAGGCATTTCTTGTTGTTTTCTTTTTGTTTGTTTGTTTTTGGTTTTTGGTTTTGGTTTTTTTGCGGTACTGGAAATTGAACTCAGGCCCTTGCGCTTGCCAGGGAAGCGCTAATTCCACTGAGCCATCTCCCCAGCCCAATGGCCATTTTTTTTTTATAACTGACCTTTTTTATACTGATAATTTTCTATGTAACAGTTTTCTACTGAACAATGTTTAAGAATCTGTCACGATGCTTCTCATGCAAATAGCTTTTCTGATTTTTAAACACCTTTGAGCATTTTATCATTTGCATTTTATCCTTCTTTCAATAATGATCCCTTTGGTTTCCTCCTACTTCTTAGCACGAGCAAGTATTGCAATTGAAATGTCACTCTTATATATCCATGTATGTAAGTAGGGTGCTTTGGACAACTGTACTGTGGATTTCTACTGGTCCCTGGAAAGGAGCAGAGTTTGTTTTATATCCTTTTTTCAAGTGTTTGTACTTTTTCTCTTCTTCATTTTTTATATATCTCTTTCTTTTTTCTTCCAATTTTACATGCATATTAACTGGTAGTATGAATACTTGATTGGAAGACAATAGTATGCATTATAACAATTACTGTGAAATTCATGCTACTTTGTTAAGTGAAATTCTGAATCACTCGTAATTTTTCTATTTTAATACTGTTTTATATTCTGTAAAATAAAATTAAATTAAATATCACTTGTTTAGTTCTAGAAATTCATAGGAATCCCTCTGCAATTTGTAATCTATGAATTATAAAAACACACTAATACTGTTAAGTTGCTATAGAGTTTACTTACTTAAAGAGAAGGCTTTCAGGCCAGCCAGATAGCTCAGGGGACTAAAGCACTTGCTTAGGCAGACACAGGGACCACGGTTCGATCCCTGATGTTCCCTGTTGGCCCCCACCCCTGGGACATGCTGAAATGGCAATTGAGACTTGGTGTGGTGTGGCCCACCTCTAATCCTAGTGCTTGGGAGGCTGAAAATAGGAGGATCACTATGAGCGCAATCTGTGTAGTAAGACCCTGCAGACCTTGCACTAAATACATAGATAGATAAATAGATAGATAGATAGATAGATAGATAGATAGATAGATAGACAGATTGTCGTATCCTGTCAAAATTGACTCCATTTTGTTGCCCTTCTAACCTCGTCGAGTTCCTGTTCTGTATGCGTTGACCCCTCCCAATTCCTCACCCCTTGACTGCCAACTCAAATTCCTCCCAATCCCTCCCAATTCCCCACCCCTTGACTGCCAACTCAAATTCCTCCCAATTCCTCCCAATTCCTCACCCCTTGACTGCCAACTCAAATTCCTCCCAATTCCTCACCCCTATGACTCAAGCCTTATGATATCTGTTCCCCAAACTTTATCTCAATGAACTCTGTATGACTGCCAACCCATCACCTTCACCCAACAGGACCACCCCATGAACTAATGACCCTGCCACTTCTTCCTCTCCACCCCTC
>NW_004524589.1:5532364-5542500 GCF_000260255.1 Octodon degus | reverse complement strand
GCCTGGATTCATCATACCAACTTCAAGATATCACCCCCAGACGAATCCACTGACCATCTAGCTAAAGATAAGTGGACAATTATTAAGGGAGACAATCCCTTAAAGGTTAAATTGAAAAAATGTACATAATCTTTGTGCTAGTATTACTTTCAGCTTGCTTGTTACACCCCAATGAAGCTATATCCTGACCCCATGTCACTGATTATGGAACTTGGCAAATTACTGATTATGCAACTGGTAAGGTCCTTGCTAAAAATGAAACTGTACATGCAACTTTAACTATAGATCTATGTACCCTTTTAAATTCCCATACCATTCCCCTCCAAGACAGTGTCTTTGGTCCAGATGGGGTCCCCATCCTACACCCAGATACATCCGTTCCTAATTGTAAAAACCTACTAAGACAAAAAGCTTTACAAAACATTGGATGGTATATTTGTCCTCAGGAACAAAAATCTTGTACTGACTGTGGTACGTATAGTGAGACTGAGTATTTCTGCTATGCTGAGTATTAGTATTTCACAACTAATAGTTGTGAAACTATTATTCCATGGCATGGTTCTAATGCAGATGATTGGATAAAAATTATTAGAAAAACCTCAAAAACATGCTCCTTAAACCAATGTAACCTTATGACATTCACTTTTAAGCATGACCCCAACGAATACTATAAGGGAAAACACTATGGCATAAGATTATATGTGTCAGGACAAGATCATGGAAATTCCTTTACTATTCAATTCATCCCTGGGAGCCGGCTTGCACCGGCCTGTCCTATTGGGCCATTAGCACCACCACACCCTCCAGCACTACACCTCAGGACTTCTCCACCCTTAAGCTCTCAACCCGCTTCAACACCACAAACAACTTCTCCAATACCCTTAGACACATACCTTGATGAGCCCTTTGCTCCCCTTGATATTAACTTTCAATACTTAAACAAAACTAACCCTGACCTAACCGTCAATTGCTAGCTTTGCCTCTCCCCTCATCCTCCTCTTTATACAGGGACTCCCGTCATCTTTCCCTTGTCTGAGGTCCAAAACACTTTTCTGGATGAGCCTACTTGCTGGTGGGGACAAAGACCTTTACTCACTTTAGGGGATGTTCTACCCATTCCTGGATCTTGTTTTCTGTCAGCCAATTATAAACTCTCAGGCTCCATTTATGCTGGCTCTTGTCATACTAACCACACGACATATATCCAGAACATCACCTATCCACACAATCAACACCTTACAGCTCCAGATGGAGCTTGGTTTGCATGCTCTTCAGGCATTACCCCTTGCATCTCACTCCAATACTTCACCTGTGTATCTGAACTCTGTATCCTAGTACACATAGTACCCCAGGCCTATTGGTATTCAGGAGAAGAAGGATTTAGACATTTAGGACCAACTACCGGTATGTTGTCCCGATATACTAGAGCTGCTCCTGTTCTAGTTCCACTCCTCCTTGGAATTGGAGTAGCCGAGTCTACCATCATAGGGACAACAGGGTTAATATTAGGAGACTCAAATTTTAAATGGTTGTCAAAGCAGATAAATAAAGATTTAACACTACTTCAAAATTCAGTCACCCAACTAGAAGAATCACTAAGTTCCTTAGCCGAGATGGTTTTACAACACAGGAGAGGTCTAAATCTCCTTTTCTTAAAAGAAGGAGGCCTATGCTTAGCATGAGGAGAAAAATGTTGCTTATATACCAACCATTCAGGGGTTATTAGACAAAGTATGTCTTAAAACAGAGGCTGATAGGAAAAGAAAATCTTGGACAATCACAACAAAACTGGTTTCAACGATGGTTTAATTTTTTCCCCATGGTTCACCACTCTGATGTCAGCCTTGGCTGGCCCTTTGGTCATTCTATTGGTTTTGATCACTATTGGATCTTGCATAATCAATAGGATAATACAATATGTAAGCTCTCACTTACAATCTATTAAAATAATGATGATACAAAACCAAGGCTGGGAACTTATTCCCAATAAAGAACAACCTAGTAAGTCAATGATTTGACTCACCCCCTTAAAATCAGTGGGGAATGTTGTACCCTGTCAAAATTGACTCCATTTTGTTGCCATTCTAACCTCGCCGAGTTCCTGTTCTGTATGCGCCCACCTCTCCCAATTCCTCACCCCTTGACTGCCAACTCAAATTCCTCCCAATCCCTCCCAATTCCCCACCCCTTGACTGCCAACTCAAATTCCTCCCAATTCCTCCCAATTCCTCACCCCTATGACTCAAGCCTTATGATATCTGTTCCCCAAACTTTATCTCAATGAACTCTGTATGACTGCCAACCCAGCACCTTCACCCAACAGGACCACCCAATGAACTAATGACCCTGCCACTTCTTCCTCTCCACCCCTCCCCTATTTCTGCAGTTTTCAAGCTTAAATACTGTACCTTGTCAATGCTCGGCACGCCTCTTTGCACCTTGCATAGAGACCGCCGCTGGGTACCAGCTAAAATAAAGTGCTTCTTTTAATTTTTGGACTTGCCTCGTTGTCATCTGATTTTTGAGTTACAACATAGATAGATAGATAAATATCAGTTAACTAGGCAATTTCAGCCTAACATCTTTCTGGCATCTAAAGAATTTGAGGATGTCTTTATTGTTAATTGTTAATCATGTATTTTGTTCCTTTTTTTTAAGTATTTAGTACAGTGTCTACAGGGTCTATGGGATGTCACTAAGTAGATCTGACTGTTTTCAGCTCCCCACGTGCTGAGATTACAGATGCGGGCCGCCACACCCAGTCTCAATCTCCATCTCAGTGTGCTTCAGGAGCAGGGCTGGGATGGCAGGCACTTTAGTCCACTGTGCTATCTGGCCAGCACTGGTTTGTTCCTGTTGAACTGTGTTATTGGCTCATGTCTCTTATTTCTTTCTTTTATTTGTAAATTTTTATTAATTCTTCTCTTATAAATTTTGTTTTGCTATTCAGTGTAAATTTTGCAAAAATATTCTGCCTATATTTGTTCTTCTGATAAATTTGCATAAACTGATTTTACTGGGTGGCAATTCTAGATTTAGTAAGAGAAATAAACCTATGTATGTCATATCTTACCTCCATTATTTACATCCCTGTTTTGAGATTTATTTTGCATTGTTAAAGTAGATCTCTTCAGTAATAAAAATATTTTGAGTATTTCTTCTATCACCTGTCTTTGCTTTGGAATGCAAATTTCAAATTCACCTGAGGTTAGAAAATTTTAATCAGTATAATTAAAATTTACTCTTCCATGTAGTAAGCCCATTTTTAAAATTATTCCACTTTTTATTTGAGAAATCATGTATCTCCTACATACAATTCTCACAAATTATTCAAAAATATCTGAATCTTCACTTCATCTATTTGTCTAGTTTTATCAATTTTAATTTTTATTTATTTATTTATTTTTGTATTTTAGGGAAGGGTCAACAGGGTGTGCAGAGTCTCAATACTAGATCGGACTCATAGTGATCTGCCTGTTTACAGCCTCTCAAGTGCTGGGATTACAGGCACACACCACCACGCCCAGTCCCAATTGCTGTCTCAGTGCACTCCGGGGTTGGGACGGGCACAGCAGGCCAAGGGATTAAGCTCCTGTCCCCTGCGCCTGTTTTCAGGCTCTTTAATCTGCTGAGCAATTTGACCTTAGTTTTACCAATTTTAACACTGACTTTGTCATGTGTTTATAACATAACGTTAATGTCTAATTGTGCAAGATCACACCATGTCTATTAATTTTCAAAGTTGATGTGGCTCCTTGTAGACTGTTATATATATTTTAGACATTTTAAATCAATGAAGATATAAAATATGATAATATGATGTACTTGTTAATCCAACCTTCCTTTTTTTGCTGCCTACCTTCATAACCTAAATTTTCCATTCTGTTTTTGTTTTAAACTTATTTTTTCTCATTACATGTTTAAGGGTATGTTCTGCAGTAGACCAATGTGCCAGATGTGAAAATGGGTCTGTGTTAGTTCTCTTTGAATAGATAATAGTCATTGTATTCTAGAGTAGTTATACCAAGTACTTTACCGAGTTGTAGTAAAAATGTTCCCCGTGCTGCATATTTTGCCTCATTTATATTGGCAAACATTTGAACATTTTTCCAACAGAGTTTGCTTTACATTGTGATTTAATTTTTATTTCCTAGATTATTAATGACATTGTACACTTGACCAAGCTCCTGTATGATCCCCAACAGAATCTCTGCAGTGACTTGTATGTCTACCTATTGTGAACACTTACTTACAGAGGCAAAAAATAAAACATTGAACACTGGAAATCCTTAGCAGTTATATCTATGCCTGAAACTAATTTTTGAAAACATTATAGGTCCTCAATATGATCTATTTGGTCGAAATTATTTTATAATAGACAACTTGAAAATAATTATAGATTCACAGGAATATTTGATGAAAGTAGAGAGAATTCCTCTATACTCTACTTAAAACTAACTTCTCTCATTTTCATTTTATGCTTATGTGGTACATTATGATAATTAACAAATAACATGCCTATCTTAGTTCAGTTTGCTATAAGAAATTATCCTAAGCTGGATAATTCCTCAGCAATATAACATATATTTCTTTCTTTTTTTTTTTTAGATAGCCTTCTTTTTTTTTTTTTTATTTGAGAGAGAGAGAGAGAGAGAGAGAGAGAGAGAGAGAGAGAGAGAGAGAGGCCAGCTCAGCCCACCAGGGGGCGGGGCTGGCTGGCATGTGGTGCTGGGGGATTGAACCGCGGTCCCTGATGCTTTGCCAAGCTTGTTCTAAGTAGGTGCCTTAGACCACTGAGCCATCTCTCCAGCCCTAAAATATATTTCTGAAAGTTCTGGAGACTGAGAAATCCACAATCAAGTTGCTAGAACATCCAGGATTTTGTCAGGACCCGTGTGATGTCAGGAATCCCTGTGATTCCTTCCACCTGCATCCTGGCATGGGAAGGGAAAGGGAGTTTTCTGAGCTTCTTTTATAAAGTCGTTAATTTCATTGATGAGGATTGAGTGTCTATGGCTTAATGTCCCAAGGCCCCATGTTCTACTCTACTCACCTTGACATCTATGCTATAGTTTATGAATTTGGGAGGAATACAAGCCTTCATACATAGCAACATCTCTGTATAAGTCCATTAAAGTTTGAAATTTAAATTTCTTTAATTTTTAAGACAAGAACTTTTCTTGGGCCTAGGATCTCAATATGTTTGAATTCATGTATATTGCCTTGGTTTCACCATCACTGAAATAATTCCTGACATACACAATTTAAAATAAGAGAGGTTTATTTGCCTCCTGTGGCTTGCTATTTAGGATATTTAGTCCATGGTCAGCTGGCTTCCAAACAGGAGCATCATGACCTGAAGGTGTGGGGGAGCAAAGTGCTCAGCTCACGGTGGCTAAGAAGCAGAGCAGGGACTGGTACTAGGAACAAGGGGCCAAGGACCACACATAAACCATGAGACCCCATCTCCAAGGCCAACTCAGATACTGTCAGTGTGTTCCATCAACCTCTGGACACATCCCCAAACCAATCACAATGAAACACTCTACCCTAATCTTGATGTGATGTTTCCTCAGGTTACTTTTGACTGTACATGGTATGAATAATTTTCTTTAATTTTGATAATCTTAACATATTTCAAATTGAGGTTGAGGTACAGTGCATAGTATGGTGCGTTGTACAGTATTTTTTTTTCTTCATGGGTATACTAGGATCTGGATTTTTGGAAACAGAACCACATTTTAACAATATGCATCCATGATAGCTACTATAAAGGTGTTACCACTTTTGGTGTTGATATTAAGCACATGGCTAAAATGGTATTTTTCAGCTTTCTTTGTGTTGAAGTTACTCCAACATTCCAAAACTTAAAATCTTTCATGCCAGATATTGAAAAGAAAGTTAAACAGTCCACAAAGAGAGTGAGACAATTTTACAACCTGAAAAAAAAACCTCAAAAGAGATCATAGAACTACATAAAAAATGTGAAAATAAAATATTCCTACAAGACAGAATAACAAGTAATCTGAAAGACCTAGGCTTTGGTGAGTATATTTTTAGATAAGACACTGAAACTACAATCCATAAAAGAATTTGTAAATTGGACTTAAACCTTGGGGAAGACTCTGTCAAGAAAATGAGAAGATAATCCAACACTTGGGGACTATATTTATAAGACATATCTAAAAAAAACTATATACCTATTAACCAAAAACTATTAAAATTATATAACAAGAAATGAAAAACTCAAAAATGGGAAAATTACCTTAATAAACACATCATCAAAGATAATTACATGAAATAAATAAAAATATAAAATGATGTGCCATATCATATCATTAAGGAAATATAAGACACCACTGAGATATCACTGTGTATCTAACAGAATAGCTAAAGTCTAATACATTGAACTCAACAAATTCAGATAAGGATGTAGAAGAATGAGATCTCTCCATCCTTGATGATAGGAAAGCACAATGGTGCAGTCATTTTGGAAGACATTTTAGCATTATCTTTCAGCATCTGATTTATTCTTACCATATGATACAGCAGCAGGTTTTCAAATTATTAAACCAACATTCCTGAAAACACATCCGTACAAAATCCGCAAATGCATGTTCACAGCTATTTTACTTGCAGATAAAACATATTAAAGTATCCCATGAGTTAAATGGAAGAATAAACTTTGCAATACTAATCACTAACAAAAATAAATGAGCTATCAAATAATGAAATGCTATTCATTATCACCTTTTCAAATCCTGCCAAATTTATAATTAGTTAAGCCTAACATCACAGTTAAGGAATTACTCATAGATATTCTGCATTTTGACTTCTGTTTCCCTTAAAATTTTTAGTATCCCTCTCTATTGATTTCCTTTACCAGAAAATACATGCTGCAGTTTTAAACTCTACAAGAGATTAAAGTTGCTGATGCTCTGATTCCCATTTTAGTGTAAGATTTGTGAAAAATGTATCTCTTTGCTATATGCATCCCAAATTATAGCCTCTGTGTAATACCTGTGTTCTTAATTTGCAATTCAAAAGAGAATTATACAATTTCTGAAGAGTAAAGCTAAATATTTTATGCTGCCATTGAAAACAGCATTCAAATATAATGTCATTTTCAAGGTCAACTTTAGATCTAGCACTTTTAGCTAGAAATTTAGGAATTAGATTGTTTATGTTTGGAAGGGGTTATTTAGGTACTGATCTAATGCTCATTTCTTTCTATCAGTCTGTAGGCCGATGACATAGCAGTAACAGGCATAATGAAGAGAACAGTCAGTGAAACTATTAGAAACAAGGATAATGAAATATGTTGTTACTGTCTCTGTGCAAGGACCATGTAGACAAAACGCAGGCCTGAAGTAAGATGAAGGGAGAGTAGCCACAGGCCTTTTCCTTCCTGGTAAGGCTTGTCAGCTTCCTTTATTGAATTTATGTCATTAAATTTTTCTTTGTGTGTGATTTGTCCTTAGATATATAACTAGTTTTAAAATTCAATTTTTGATTCATTTAGCTTGATCTCATGTTAGACTGTTATAGCAGTCTTTCAAAAAATTGTTAAATTATTGTAACAGTTGTATTACCATCTGTATTAGCTTATTTCTTATTGCTGTGACAAAGTGTCTGACACAATTTTTTTTGACACACACCAGGTTAGTATCTTTAATATATAATGAGCTTATACAAATTCTCAGACCTCATAGAGCGAAGGACACTGACAATCCACAAAAGAGGAAAAACAACCACCAAATGTGAAAAGCAGCTCAATGGAGCTAGAAATCCAGGGACTGTGAACTGAAACACAACACTTCTGTTGTTACCAAATCAGCGAACACCTACCTCCATGCTGACGCCTCATCCTGGCCAGCGGGGCACGCCTCTCCTTGCTGGTGGGAACGTAAATGGACATTTTGGGAAGCCTTTGGCACTAGAGAATAAACTTTCGATGGTCTTCATGTTCTTTAATGCCCTCCGCCCCAGGCAATCTATCCCAAGGAAATGAGGACGTGGGGAGAAAACCTTACGCACTGAGAACTCATCCTGTAGGACAGTGAAGACTTAGAAACAGCACTCATCAGTACTTGGCACCGCTGTCCCTAGTTTGAAGAGCCGGCAGCCAGTGTAGACAAGCTGAGTCCCGACAGTGACAGCTGCGACACAGCCAGTGAGGGCAGCATGGTTACAGACGACTTCAGTGTCCTAACCACAGAAAATGCCAAGAAACCGTGGGCCGGGGTCTGGAAGGAGAGACTAGGTCGTTCGCCTACGCGGCTCCTTGATGCCCCCAATCAGGGAAACAGCCAGCTTCACGCAGGGAGTACAGAGACCTGCTGGGGTCTTAGTGAGAACATGTGAGCTCAGTGTCCTCCCTCTAACCTGGCCCCTCACCATCAAATCGAATGTGAAGTCCCCAAGAGACGATGCCATGGACACTTGAGGTCCTTGCCACTCTAGGACACTTCCAATGTAAAGATGAGCTTTAGATGAGCTTTATTTAGGCTCAAAGTTTCAGTTTGTAGTACGGAATCAGTAGTTCCAGGGCAGCAATTACATGGCAGAAAGGCATAGTCGAAAAGAATCTGATTTCTTTATGATCACCAGGATGTGTGGGGCGGGAGACAGAGAAAGAGACAGAGACTGAGACAGAGACAGAGACAGAGACAGAGACAGAGATGGAGACGGAGACAGAGACAGAAAGAAGGACCCAGGGATAGGAGTACGCTCTTCTAAAGCATGCTACCAGTGTTAGGATACTTCCAACCAGGCCCCATATCCAAAGGTACAACTTCTAGCGAATATTTTAAATTAAATTATTTAATTTAAGTTAATTATTTAATTTAATTTAAATTAATTGTTTAATTTAAATTATTTAATTTAAATTTTATTTAAATTAAAACCATAACATTCTGCTCCTGGGCCCCAGAAGACTTATTTCTGTCTTGTCATTTGCCCGTGTCAACTGTGTCAGCAACGCAAAACTTCTAAGTCAACAATCTCTTGAGTCTCAAGACAAACTTTTTTTTGTAAGCCCTTTAAAAAAGAAACCTACAAATTTCCAAATACAACAGTAACTATAAAACATAATAATACCCATAAAATTAATGAAACTATACTGCTATCTTGAACAAAGTGAAATGTGTAAAAGCCTTACATCCAAGATGAAAAAAAAAAAAAAAAAAAAACACAAGAGTAAGTTACTGACCTAGGTTAGATAAATACATTATATACCTACTGAGATAGAACTTAATCTCAACAATAAAAGAACCATCATTTAATTTAAATATATTTTTCTTGTCAGAATATAGTTGTTGATAAATAATTATTGAGTCAATAACAGTCAGAAAATCCCAACATAGTTGGCTGTTAATTAACATGTTTCTAAATAACCACTTGTTCAAAGCAAGAAATGCAAAGGAGAAAGTATCAAGTATTTTAAGTGAGTGAAAGTAAAAGTACAATATTGAGAGGTAGGAAGTTGGTGAAACAGAGAAAAACCTCGAGGAATAATTAGTGTGTAAGGCTAATTACCTGTGCTACAAATTTCTTGTGAAGGCATTGCCCTCAGCAACCACTATACAAAAATTTAAAAATAAGGAAAAATAAAATTCGTGGAAGTAGAACAAGAAAAAGAATACAGATAAGAGTAAAAAAAAATCTGCAAACTGTAAAACAATAGGAACAACTGATGAAACAAAGAGCCAGTTACTTAAGAAGATCAATACAATTGATCTTGCCAAGAGAGGAAGTTAAAGTGGGAGGACGGAAGACACAAGCATCATAGAGAAAAAGAATAGCAAAGAAATTCAATTGTAGGAATTTCTTACTCTAAGAAGTGTTTTTGATTCAGATTACTTTCCTGTTAAGACTCAAGCAAATATTTAAGAAACCTTACCAAGTTTATGCAGATGTTGCAAATAGAACAAAATAAAAAATAAATTGCCTGTTAGATTAGCATTATTCTAACATCAACACAAAACAGAGAACAGAAAAGAACACTACAGACAAATATCCCTCAAGAATCCAAATGCAGGGGCTGGAGAGATGGCTCAGTGGTCTAAAGCACCTACTTAGAACAAGCTTAGCAAAAAAAGCATCAGGGACCGCGGTTCAATCCCCCAGCACCACAT
>NW_004524589.1:5525841-5532264 GCF_000260255.1 Octodon degus | reverse complement strand
AAAAAAAAAAAAAAAAGAATCCAAATGCAAAACTGTATACAAAATTCTAGGAAAAACAAATTTGTCTACTTATCCAGCTAAAAGAGGTACAAAGGAAAAAGACTAGAGACCACCGAAAGATGATAGTATGGATCCTCCTGTTCTGCTCAGAATTCTCCCCCGAGATCAAAGTCACAAACCTAAGAAGTCTGTTGGAGACATGGAGAATGCTGAATGATACAAAAGAAAAAAACTAAGCAACAGGGAAGACACCCTATTCATCAATAAGCTTTGGAATTTAAAGAAAATCTGTGAGAATGATGACGCTGATTGAGAGTCTGAACAAGCATTTGACATACAACAGATTCACGAACATCACCAAAAAATGAAGAAAAATTAAGGCAAAAAGATGAGTAGTACTAAGAAAAGGAAGCATATGAAAAATAAAATATAAAAATCTTATCCATTAAAAACAAAGTTGAACATATACAGACTGTATGACTACATAGGTGAACTTACGTATAAATCCAAAAGAAACAAAACATACATGTACACAATGACTTGTGCATGTATGTTCATAATTGCTTTATGTGTTACTATAAAAAAAGTAGAGATTAATGAAACGTCCACCAACAAATAGACACTGTATATGCCATTAAATGTAGGGTTCTTGCAACAGCCTCACCCTCAACAAAGAAGCCCTAATTCCCTTAGTAATCTGTCATCTTGATCACTCAGTATGTCCTCAGAAAGCCACATGTAGGTGGTATTAGATTTCCACTCATTACTTATATTTCTATTAAGTGAAAATCTGCATGATGATACTTATGTGGAATTAAAAATATGTGAGTACAAACTAAAGTGTAAAAGGATACATATTTTTGTAAAAAATGAAAGCCTTCAGGAATAAACCCTCTGAGGAGCAACACAACGCATCATTTGTATTGGTGCTTCCAACATCGGCATAGTCCCTTGAACTTGGGAAATGTTTCAGTTAATAAAATTTTAATTTGGAAAAACCATTGTAATATCCTAACATGAGGTCAGGCTAGATGAATCAGAAATTGGATCTTAAAACTGGTTATAGATCTGTGGATAAATCACAAAAAAAGATTTAATGATGTAAATTCAATAAAGGAAGCTGACAAGCCTTACCAGGAAGGAAAAGGCCTGTGGCTACTCTCCTTTCATCTTACTTCAGGCCTGCGTTTTGTCTACATGGTCCTTGCACAGAGACAGTGACAACATATTTCATTATCTTTGCTTCTAAAAGTTTCACTGACTGTTCTCTTCATTATGCCTGTTACTGCTATGTCATCGACCTACAGACTGATAGAAAGAAATGAGCATTAGATCAGTACCTAAATAACACCTTCCAAACATAAACAATCTAATTCCTAAATTTCTAGCTAAAAGTGCGAGATCCAGCACTGACCTTGAAGATGACCTTAATTTTGAGTGCTGTTTTCAATGGCAGCATAAAATATTTAGCTTTACTCTTAAGAAATTGTATAATTCTCTTTTGAACTGCAAATTAAGAACACAGGTATTACACAGAGCCTACGATTTGGGATGAATATAGCAAAGAGATACATTTTTCACAAATCCTACAATAAAATGGGAATCAGAGCATCAGCAACTTTAATCTCTTGTAGAGTTTAAAACTGAAGCACACATTTTCTGGTAAAGGAAATCAATAGAGAGGGATACTAAAAATTTTAAGGGAAACAGAAGTAAAATGCAGAATATATATGAGTAATTCCTTAACTGTTCTGTTAGGTTTAACTACTTAAAATTTAGTAGAAATTTGAAAAGGTTATAATAATATATCTGCAAAACCTTAATCCATGACATTGGGTGAACAAGCCAAATGTGAAATTATTGTTTAATGCACTAGTGCACAACTAGATTCTCTTGTGTAAGTATTAGGAATATATCAGCTTTCCTTTATAGGTGCCACCGAGTACTGATGAAGATGTAGTACATAGTAAAGCATCAATGAGTATATATGTGTATAGCCGTTTAGGAAGAAGTGCTGGATAAATGGTAGTCAACTCACCTAACTTCAGATACTTCATTTATTCTCACTACACAGGTTAGTTTTGTAAGGCAAACTGCTTGGAGCTGTGTGGTCATCCAGAAGCACGCACTGTGGCCAGGAAATGGTAGGACATTAGCAAAGTCACCATGCACAGAGATGGAAATAAAGCTGGTTTCTATTTTTTAAAATGTGCATGTATAAAATAAGAATTACAGGCATGCCCATATCAAGGGTTTTCTAATGCTTACATTAGTTATTACTTGTAAAATATTTGAATAATGAAAGCACATACAAGACCCACTCAGTCTTGCATCAGTAAAATTTAGAAAATCAACGATGGCGAATTGAGACTTTATATCACAACATAATGTGAGCACTGAATAATTGAAGCAATACTGAAAGTAGGGAAAAGTTGGATCATCTTCTTATGACAGGACTAAAAGTGAGAACTTAAAATGTAACAAGTGCTTTCCTCAGTCACCTGTTTGGGGGCCTTTTGATAGTGTATACTTCCGAGAAGCGTGTATTTTCTGCTATCACTGTCACTATCATATGAAGTTCTTAGGAGCTGCTGAGATGGCTCAGTAGAATAAGCGCTTCCCTGGCAAACGCAACGGGCCTGAGTTCAATCCGCAGTTACGGAAAAAAAAAAAAAAAAAAAGGTAGAAAATCTTAAATCATTTCTATCCACAGTTTCCATGAGGGCTAGCCAGAGAGCTCAGTGGATTAAAGTATTTGCTTAGGCAGATGCAGGGACCAGGGCTCAGTCCCCAGCGTGCCTTGCCAGCCTCGCTCCCTGGGTGCCCTGAGGGTGGGACTAAGACTGGGTGTGGTATTTCTTGCCTGTAATCCTTGTGTTTGGAGGCTGAAAACAGGAGGGTCCCTATGAGTCTGATCTGTGTACTGAGACCCTGAAGACCCTGCATTAAATACAACAACAACAATAATAATAATAATAATAATAATAATAATAATAATAATTTCCATGAGTGTGATTTTACTGTGTAATGAACAGAATATTTCAGTTATGAATTGTTTGGTAGGGGAATAAGGTAAGCTATGTTAAACATTTTAATTTTTAATTTCTAACTTAAGTGTTTCACTAATATTTTGACAAAATTATTATTTCTGCAATTAGAAGTCATTGAATTGTGTGGGGCACAGACAACCAGAGTGCAATTCGTAAAACCCAACTGAATGAAATCAATGCGGTGCTGGGTGTGAAGGGCCATCCTGTGGATTGTTGCCTACAAAATAAAAAACGAGAACTGAAGAGGAATAGATGTTGACCGAGAGCTGTTTGTTCTCCTAGGGCTGTTGGTTTTCCTGAAGGAACTTGTCGTATTGGCTTTCCTGATATGAACTCAGCTCTTCTCATGGTCAAAGCAGCTCAGGATTGTTGCCACTGAGAATGGCTATGGTTCACTAGGGGGGATCTCTTGTTTTTACTTTTGAGTGTTGTTTCCTGGCTCCAATGAAGATCCCTCAGCCTGCTGGCACAAGTCTGTCATTCTGCTGAAACAGACTTCCTAGTTTCCACTGCTGCCTTTTGGACCTTCCTAGCACAGATCTTTGAAACAGACTGGCATGAAGTGCTGTTGTGGGCTCTGGGCCTTCACTTGGACTCATGCAGGGCCCTAGAGTGGGCTCTAGGCCTCTAGCTGGATACATCAGACATTGCCATGGGATCCAGGCCTGCAGATGGATTCTTTGGGTCTTTAGTGTGTGGACAGATTTCCTACACTCAGTATTTGACCCTTTGGTGAGTTATAACCTTGTATAAGTTACATATCCTGTATTAAATTCATTCCCTTGCAAACCCTGACTACAATAATATGAGAAAAACTATTTCCTGAATAATTGAGAGTTATAAAAAAGTTGCTGCAATACATTAAGTATTCAAATATATAGTAAATACATACATTACAATTAATGAGTGTCTTAGTTACTTTTCTCATAACTGAGACAAAATACACATCAGAAAATTAAAAAAAAACACTAATTTTAATGTTGATTACATATTGAAGTGTGTATGATAAACAGTGAGAGAGACAAACAGACAAACCAACAGTCCCAGAGAAAGAGACAGAGACAGAGACAGATAGGCATGAAACATAGGACCTCACATGTGCTAGACAAGCTCTCTACCACTGACCTAAATTAAAGAATGAAAGGTTTATTTCATCTTACATGTTGTAGAGATTTCAATCCATCATTGGCTAGCTCCAGTGCAGCATAGCATGGCAGAGAAAGATGGCAGGGGAGACACATTCGAGGACAAAGCAGACGGACAGGACACAGCAAAAGAGCAAAGCAGCAACATCCAGAAGCAGCAGCAGCCTACTTTCTTTCTGTGCCTTTTAGCTCTTCCAGGTATAATCCCAGCATCACATATTTAATCCTAAAATCGTAAAACTAATACAGCTACCTTCAAAACTCCCCACCTATCACCTCACGAGGCTTTGGGGAGATAACTAGATTCAAACCGTAACAAAGAATAAAGGAATCACTGCCATTCACCTGTTCACAGCAGTCCACCCCATCTTTGAGCATACGGAATTACGCCATCCTGCTCACCACGTTTTTAAGCACTTCTGGAAGGACTGTGATAAGAAATACAGTGGATGGTGCTGGCCAGTGCCCTTCAGTGGAAAGACAGACACGTAACTGCGTGGTTCTGTGTGCTCCTCTGGCCCGTTGGCCAGGCCCAGCACCACATGACCTGTGACTGTCTACCAAAGTCAAACCACCATGACTTGCAAATGTCATGAATAGGTCCAGGGCATGGAGACAGCCACAGCAAAACTGGATCTGAAAATGACAAGAACCTTGGGATAGGTGTACATGTTTCAAGCAATCCATAAGTATTGTGAGATGGATTAATATGTCTTTTACTATATTTTTCCTAAGTTCAAGCAGTCACTGTAGTTTGTGATCACACCTCAATTATTGATTTATTATTATTCACTAGACAGTGTGAAGGGTTTTAAATTACTTTATTTTGTATTCTCCTAAAATATATTAGTCAAATATTAGTATCTAACTTTCCTTATGTGAGTAGACATTTATAAAGGTTAGGGAATACAGCAGCAATGGCTGGAAACAGGGCCATCCACATTTAGACAATAATGACAAGAACTATACGCAGATGAAGAATTGCTGCTTATGGAGAATGATCATTAACCTGAACTTGAAAGCAGACTTGAGCTCAGTGAGAATATTTCTAGAATATTCTGTTTTGGTTTGTTTTCTTTCTAGTACAGGCTTTCATGCATTTGAAGTGAATTGGGAATCTCTAGTGGGACTCCTTGTCTTTCTACGGTTGTACTTGCAGAGAATGGGCAAATAAACCAGATGGTAAAGTTCAACTTCATTAAAATGACCAGATGGAATTGGATGACAAACTTGAAATAGTTTGGAAAAGAAAGCAGCATGGATTTGGGGACACAGACCAACAAATCACTGGAGAACATAAAGACAGCTGTAACAAAATAAGAGCAAGAAAAGATCTACAAGAAACAGCAGCCATCCCTCTTACTGAAGGATTAAATAACTGAAGAATCTATCATCCAAAATTCAATTCAAAGGAAGATTTATAAAAATGATAAAAATAGCAATATTTATCATGATAGTCTGTCATAGTTTGAACAAATTAGTTTATACTCCATGCTAAATTTTAAAGGGAAATATGATTTATTTTCAATAGAAAATAATATCTATGAAGTTCTATTTATCATCAGAATATGATATTATATTTATCATTAAATTGTTATAAAATTGATAAATTTCACTGTTGGAGATATATTATTTTAATTACTATTGACAAAACAATTAAAACCTTGAAATGTGATGTTAGAGGTATTGCTGAAAATGTTTAAGCCTTTTAAAATAATGTCTTTAATCAAATAGTGACAAGTATTAAGTTTTACTTATTTGTCAGGAAGTACCATAAAGAATTTTCATTTTTTTTAAATATCAGGAAAGGTCTAACACATATGTTTTAGAACACTTAATTATATAAAAGAATCCCTAACAAAAGAGTCCAAGATGACAATTTAATATATATTTTAACTAAAGTTAGCTTGTTATACTATTGCATTTAAGATGTCTGATAACGCACGGCGTTCCACGTTCAGAAATCTGAATTTTAATCACTTAGAGCTATTGTGAATCAGCCTCGAGTGCTTCAAATAGAGTTGCTTTTGACATTTCCAAAATAGATAACTCTTTTTGTATAGAATGTCATGTGCATGCACTTCAGGATGTTTTCCAGTTCTGCCCTGCTCAGAAGTGAATGCTCATGCCAACCTCAATCACTGCAGCTTTCAAAAAAGGCCCTGTGCATTTCCAAACCTCTGTGGAGAATGGGGTGCGGAGAGGAAAAACAGTTACCATGCTTTCTT
>NW_004524589.1:5506736-5525741 GCF_000260255.1 Octodon degus | reverse complement strand
CTTATATCTAAAAATATAAGTGGCTATGAGAAAAACCTTATATACACATTTTCTAAAGTTGTTTTTTATGAAAAGAATCCTGAAAGTGTGTTTCAATGTAGAGAGTGTATCATGCTTTGCGGTTTCTTCAAGGGCAACAATGTAACACAGGACACACTTTATCATAATACTTTATAATGAATCACCCAAGAATCATATACAAGAAGTGCAAGAAATCTGTCCACACACAAAAACACCAAAGAATCCAGCTGAGGGTCTAAATTCCAATATTCTGCTTGAGTCTAGTTGAAAGTATAGAGCTCATAACAACGCCTACCACAGGTCCAACTGGAGGCCTAGAGCCCACAGCAAAGTCTTATGCAGGCCTGCTTCAGGGATCTGTGCTGGAAAGGCCCAAAGGACAGTGGTGGAAGCTAATAAGTCCATGCCAGAGAGAAGAAGGCTGTGTGCTAGCTGGCTGGGGAATCCTAACTGGAGCTAGGAAACAATGCTCAAGGTAAGCACCAGAGCTCCCCACAAAGGTACCACAGCCATCCTCAGCAACAATGAGGTCCCGGGCTCCTCTGGTGATGAGAAAAGCCAAGTTTCTATCAGGAAAGCCAGTGTGCCAGGCTGCTCCATGAAGCTGGGCAGTGCATCATCTTCCCCTCTGGAGCCAGGAAGCAATGCTCAAGACGAGGACCAGAGCTCCTCCAAAGTTCACTGGGAAAGCCAACATGACAAGGTCTTCCAGCAGAACACCCCAAGAGAACCAGCAGCTTTCAACAGCTCCAACAGCTTCTC
The DNA here is from genome assembly GCF_000260255.1 of Octodon degus. Classification (NCBI taxonomy): domain Eukaryota; kingdom Metazoa; phylum Chordata; class Mammalia; order Rodentia; family Octodontidae; genus Octodon; species Octodon degus. The sequence goes on along the minus strand of NW_004524589.1, from coordinate 5,524,958 downwards.
CAAAGAGCATCCCTAACAGCGTACTGATAGCTTCTCCTGCTCTGCTTTTGTGCGGCTGACCACAATCCTCAGGCGGGCCTCCCTCAACCAACACCGTGCTAGTTTAACTCAGCTGGGGATGTATAATAAGCTGACCACAAGGTAGGAATTCACTCCAGAGGGCTAATATTGAAGAGCTAAGAAGATGTTTCCATTGCAGTCTGAATTAATTTAAAGTCTATTTTCACATGAAAACATGGATTATTAACAATAAATTCTAAAGTTTTTGTTGTAATATAAACAGAAAATAATAACTATTCATAAGTTCATTGGGGTAGCTACTATGTAATAGGCAATTTGAGGATTCTTAAAATTCTTAAAATGGTAGCTATCCTGTACAAATTTATTATATATATATATATATATATATATATATATATATATATATACTCTATAATGATGAACTTTGGCAAATTTATCTAACTTATCTCAATTACCTAATCAGTCATTTTAATTGTATCTCCTTTTCACAAGTAGAAATTCTCAATACTAAGAAATGCATATTTAAAAAATCATATTTAATATTATACATAAATAACATTTGCATACAATTTGTCAAATTGAAATAGAGAACAAATAACCATACAGTCATTCTAGATACATTTCCAGAAGTAGTTTGAGTATTTACAATACAATGTGAGATACAGAGAGTAACATAAGTTTATGTATGTATGTATGTATGTATGTATGTATGTATGTATTTTTGTATTTTTGAGACAGGGTCTCATTATGCAACTCAAGCTGGCCTTGAGCTCAGTCTATTGCCCAGGCTGGTCAAGAACTAACAACAAATCTCCTACCTCAGCCTCCCAAGTGCTGGGATTACAGGCATGCACCACCACACCTAGCTATCATAATTTTATTTTAAATACCTCTAAAATGAGGTTTGTGTGTCCATATACCTAATAGATTTATTCAGACAAAATTATTCAAATGAGGAAAAGTGTTCATTATATTTCTTTCTAGATATAAACTGAAAGCCAACTTTAGCTTTTACAATCTTGCTTTCTCAGCAATCGTGAGCTTCAGGGAGCTTCATGAAGATTTAGCTAGATAGTTGAAGGCATTGCCAACGATGATAACAAGTTGGGGTTTATTATAACTTGCAGTGGAGAAAATAAGAGTTTAATTTAGACCAGGGCTTAAGTGCTACTGATCTTATAATTCAAAAGTAACTGCAATAACAAGAAAAGTTTCTTATCTAAGGTGCATTCTTGGTGTGAAAGCATTGGTAAAGGGGGTCCTAGTCACTGAGAAAAGACTGCACAAAAATATTTGTTTTTTTCAAGGTCAAAACAAATAACCACTGCAGAAAAGTAATAAAAAAGAAAGAAGTAAAAATATAGATAGTAGATTTTTAGCCAGAGCCCAAATACCATTTGTATTTATTTCTTATAAGTAGGGGAAACAATTTGGGGAAACACATGTGATGCAACAAACTTTTTGTTTCTTCTTTCTCAAAATATCATGAAATTTGGTGAAGACAAACATAAAAGATTGGAATTTTTTACAAATCCTATAATACAAATCTGAATTTAAGAGGAGATAAATGTGTAAGTAACAGGGGTATTTGTAATCATTAATCTTAAATTGAACAAATATAGATAATACCGCTTGTTGATGTGGTTATTAATGTTACAATGATGTGAACATGGCCAGGCACACTATCATTTGTAGAATTGTATGAGTTCAGATATATTTGCCTCGATAGTAAAACATTAACCAATGTCCTTGATATTACAGTAAGTAGTGATCTTAGGGAGCCAAGTGGATGGAAATATGTGTATCCCAGGTGAAAACATCATGGGGACATAAGTGATTTTTATTCTTCATCTTCATTTTCAACACATCTTTCATCCTGTGTGTTCACAACACTGCTAAGTTGTGAGATCTTCATGCACTTATTGAGAAGAAAGAGAGACGATGGGATTTTCTCTCTACTTCTATGTCTTTCTCAATAAATGAAACTCTTTCCTTAGGGCATCACAAACCATAGCTTTCCTCTACTTCAGAGCTAAGTAGACTAATTTCTCCTGTACCTGTAAGAGCAAAAATGGAAGTACATTGCTGTGACCCATTGATATCTTTCCCTAGGGCTGGTCATTGACAATTAATCTGTTAGTAAGGAAAAGAGAGAGAAACTCTGAGAAAGCAACACTGTCATACATGGAAAAAAGCATGCTCATATGTATGTATATGTTTCTATAGATACAGATACAGAAGATATATGGATATATATATATATATATATATATATATATATATATATATTCTAAAGCTGTTTTGGTGGTGCATGCATGCTATCCCAGCACTGTGGGGGACTGGGTCAGGATAATGGAAAATTTGAACCCTGGGCATTTTAATGACTTAGGGAAACCGTGTCTCAAAATAAAAACTAGAAAGGAGTCTAGGAATTTAGTCCAATATGAAGGCTCTAGGTTTAATCCCCATTACCGGAAAATATAAACAAATAAGTAAATATCTATAAATCCATAAATATATACATGAATGGAATAGGAAAGATCACCTAACTGAAGAAAATATAAAGGAGGAAAACATAATTCTTAAATTTTTCAGAGGAAGAAGCAATAAGAATCTATTTACAAAGTAAATAGATCACTAAAATTCCTTGAGGAAGTCATCCTATATTTTTGAGTATTCAAAAACTGGGATTTTCATCATATGTTTTATGATTAGCTATTATTTATAAGACTTTTTTATGGTACCAGGGATTGAACTCAGGACCCTGCGTTTACCAGGCAAGCACTTATTCTACTGAGCTATCTCCCCAGCCCATACAGGATGTATTTTGTGAAGAACAAAACCTATAGCAAGACATCTAAAAACAACAGAACTACATATAGAAAGCAATATTAGAATGGATAAAATATTTAACACTGATAATACCATATGCTAGTGAAAAGATGTAGCAATATTTTGCATTCATAGTGGGTAGAAAAGTGAAATAGTGCCATCATTTGAAGTCATTTGGGCAGTTTCTTGATATGTAGAAGACACAAATAACACGTGATTCTCAAAATTGCATTCTTGTTATGTATGCAAATCTACTGAAATCTTGTTCCACATAAAACCTGTACACATAGGTTTTTGTATCTGTTTTAGTCATATGGCAAAAATTGTCCTTCAATAGGTGAAAGGCTATATAACAAATGGTGCATTTGTAAAATGTAACACCATTATTCACTGCCAAAATAGAATGAACTATCATTCCAAGAAAAGACCTGGAGAAACATTCGGGGCATGATAAGTGAAAGTAGCCAATAGAAAGGCACTGCATTTTGTTTGGCTCCGATTATGTGGCATTCTGAAAACTGCAAAACTCTATACAGGGAAAATGATTGGTGGTTTCTGGGGAAGAGGAAAAGAAGAAAAGAATACCTGGAGTGCAGGGTATTTTTAAAACAAGCTATGCTGTGTGATAATACAATACATAGATATCATCATTTATATGCTAACCAAAGGAACTTAGGAAAGCTAAGGACCTCAGGAACTTGGAAATAAAACCACAGCCAAGAGTGGGCCCTGATGTAACATGTGGGCTTCAGGTGGTAATGACGTCTCGATGCTTATTCATCCTTTGTAACAAATTTCTCATTCTAAGAGGGCATGGATGCAGCACATAGGCAGAAAATCGGTGCTTCTCAACTTGTTGTGTGTAGACCCAAAATGGATCTAAGACTTGGGTCTATATTTAAAAGAAATAGACAATAGATTTTAATTTTGCTTTATGAACATGCACTTCAAAATATGCTTCAAAATTAGTATATATTTTTTTAATTTTGAAATTTTATTTATTTATTTATTTATTTATTTATTTGGTACAGGTCTCAGTATGAAGCTCAGACTCATAGTGTTCCTCATGTCTCAGCCTCCTCAGTGCTAGGATTACAGTTGTGCATCAACATGCCTGGGTTCCAGGGCCAGCACAGCATGTGTATCCAGGATTGAACCTCAACGTTTGTACTTGCCAAGCAGAGGTTTGGATTGCCAAGCTATCGCCCCAGTCCATCATTATTTTTAATAAAAACATTTAAAATTCTGTGTAAGGGCCAGTGAGATAGCTCAGCAGACTAACCTGGGTCCGGCCCAGGCACCACATGCTGAACTGGGCCCACCCCACAGCGTGCTGAGCTGGCAAAAGAGACTGAGCGTGATGGCACATGCGTGTAATCCCACTTCTGGGGAGGCTGAAAACAGGAGGACCACTTAAAGTCCGAGCTGCATAGTGAGACCCTGTACCAAATACAGTAAAAAAAAAAAAAAAGCCTGTTAGCAAATGTTTACGTGTACAATGCAATATTGTTAACTGCAACACTATACAAGTCAAAGCTTACAAAATCATAGAATTGCCAGGGAGATAGCTCAGTAGAATAAGCACTTGCCTGGCAAGCACAAGGGCCTGAGTTCAATTCCTGGTACCCACCAAAAAAAGAAAAATCATAGAAGATGAACAAGCCCTGTGGATCTGGAACTTTTCCAGTTAGCTTGTCTCAGACTCATAACACACTAAAGAACACCATTGCATTTCTTCCTCTAGCCTCTAAAAAACACTAATAAATAAAAGCAGATGAAATAAACATCTGGAGATGAGGAATAAGTTTGTGACATAGGAGATAGTGAGAGTACCAGTGCTATAGATGTGTCTCTAAATTCACCAGCGTGTGAGCACTAAACATATGAAGCTTGTTGCATGTCATATGAACCTCAACAAAATACTAATAAAAAAGTAAAACGTCTTATAAAATATCTCAAAACTATAGGTTGACTTATGCTGACAATTTGAAACACATTTAGTATATTGAGATAGAAGCAAATGTGTAATTTAGAAGTATCAATATTCAGCAAAACTAATAAGTTACCAAAATCAGGAAAATATTCAAGTCATCAATTAGAAATCTACTGTTAAAGTTAGTACCATTAGCAAAACTTAGGGCCAGTTATGTAGCCCAGCTGCACAGTGCCTTCCTCGCAAGTGAGAGGCCCTGAGTTTGATTCCCAGTACCCCACAAAATAGTCAGGTATTGACCATTTGAAATACACAAATTGTTTTATTACATTTAAGTATGTGCATGTGTGGTAGGTGGTAGATATACGTGTGCACACACATGAAGATTAATGAACAAACAAGCTTTTAGAATTTAGGTCTATCTATCATTGTTATTTAAACAGTGGAATTTAGGGCCAGCCAAATAGCTCAGTGGATTAAAGTGCTTGCAAGCAGGTGCAGGGGCTAGGGATTCGATCCCTGGGCCTGCTATGCTGGCCCCACCCCTAGGTCGCTCTAAGAGTGCAATTGAGACTGGGCATGGTGGCATGTGCCTGTAATCTCAGCTCTTGGGAGGCTGTAAACAGGCAGATCACTATGAGTCCCATTTAGTAGTGAGACCCTGAACACCCTGTAGACCCTTCCCTGAAATACAAAACAAAAAACATGAAATTTATTGAAAGTTATACAATTTAAAAATAAATGGGAGCAATATTAAGACAAACTTAGAAAGTATGTGTGATCTAAGATCTTGTCAGAGGAACTCTAATCTAACAAGGCTACTTCTGAGAACCTGCTCTTCCTATACCTGAAATATATTCCAAATAATCCAATTCTATGTATGTGTATTGCATTACTCATTCCATATTTAGAATGATAAATAATAACCCTTATTAAAATAACTGAGAGTGATATATTAATTCCTGGATTAATTTTAAAAGAAAATAAAGATAATATGCAAAAGGATTTTGTAAGTGCAACATTATAAATTAGAAGAGAGAATGGTATAAAATAATAGCCCAATTTAATTGTATAAACCAACATCCTAATTATTTTGGTTGCTCAAAGTTTTCAGAAATCTATTATAAATGGAAGTTTTAATAAAACCATTTTAATAAAAAATAAAAACTAATTATTGTTCATAATTTATTAATATCAGATGACCAACAGTAGATTGATGAGATTATTCAGAATTTAAAAGATTTTAAACTAGCAGTATGGGGCTGGGGAGATGGGTTAGTAGTCCTTGTGCCTGCCCAGCAAGGATAAAGACCTGGGTTCCATCCCCAGTACTATATGCCATGCGAGCCAAGCACTGAGTTGGCCACTGAAACTGGGTGTATTGAGTGGAGCATGCCTGTAATCCCAGCGCTAGGGAGGCTGATATAGGAGGATCACTATGAATCTGAGCTGCATAGTGAGGCCCTGCACCAAATAAATAAATAAATAAACAAACAAACAGAAGTATGCTTATCTATACACTTATTTTGGGGCACTATATAAGTTTAAACATTAGATTTGTAGATACAAAAGTAGGACTCCAGAGATTTCTGTTTTAATTGACAAGTTCTCTTACATTTTATATATTAGACATGTGCATAAGATTGCTACTAAAAACCATTCCGAGCCCCCCAGTTTTGGAAACTAATGACAATTTCTCAGTACTAAGAAGCAATTTTTTTATATAAATACACTTTTTTATTTTACAGAGGTTGTTCATTTTCATCAGTAAACTACATTTTATTAAGTGCTTACTACAGAGTAGAAATTTATTTCTAGTACTTTCATTAAGGTACTTAATTTAAATAACAGCCCAATTATTCCTTTTAAAGTACTTATGTGTGTTTATATGCACACATAGTCATTGAAAATCATATTGTTTACATATATTGAAAATGTTAAGATATTATGTCACTGGTGATTAGATTATAGTCAAATATTCTGACCTCCAATAAGGCGTATAAACCTTTTTATAGTTAGGATGATATACCAAGATATTCAATAATGAAAAGTGAAGAGCTGGCCAGATGGCTCAGCGGATTAAAGCACCTGCTTAGACAGACGCAGGGGCCGGAGGTTTGATGCCCGGCCTGCTGTGCTGGCCCTGCCCCTGAGGCCAGCTGAGACAGAGACTGAGACTGGGCGTGGTGGTGCCTGTAATCCCAGTGCTTGAGAAGCTGAAAAACAGGAGGATCACTACAAGTTGGATCTGTGCAGTGAGACCCTGTAGACCTTGTACTAAATACATTTAAAAAAAAGTAGTCTAGTGCAATGAATGTACTACCCACTTATTGTACTATTCACTTGAGTGGAATCCCTACATCATAGGCCCCTGTTTACCATCCTACACTTTTCCTTGAGAACCTACTTACATAGAGTTGTATAAGACCAAGACTGAACCCTTATGTAATCTGTGTACTTGGGGCAATTGCAGCGTGCCCATATATGTTCATCAGTTGTGACAATGTGCCGCTCTCAGAAGGTGCTGATGATAGGGGAGACTGGCATGGGGGAACAGGAATCACGATAGACTCCCACATCTTTCTCGTGATTTTGCTGTGGCTCTATAACTCATCTTGAAAGAAAAGTCTTTAGGAATGGTGCTCTTGAGTATCATATACTGACACTGTAATTCTAAACTACTTGAGCCATGATAAAAATAAACTTTTACATTAATCCTCTTAATACTGAAAAAAATACCAAAAATGTTAGCACTTTCCTTAAAAGAGCTATGAACTGCTCATACTTATTCTCTACTTTTTATCCTGCTGGTATATGTAATACAGAGAGTTTGTATTCTCTTTATTTTTCTCAAAAGAAAAAATGAGTTTATCCACAAAAGGAAGCTTAAGAGTATTGTATCATAAAGGATGCATTTTTCTGCCATATTCTTTAGTCTCAAGTCATTGCAATTACAATGTTGATATATGCGATTTCTCAGTACCTGCTTTTTTACAGAGCTTAACCACTGGTGTCTATCCTTGATTTAAGCTTTGCTTTTAATTCTTTGTCTTGCTTCTGATCCTGAACTGCATGAACTAGTCTAGTTAATAGTTCATCTTCTGTATTTTATTCTTGTTAAAATGTGAAGAGTTCCAACTTTACACATTGTTGTCAGTGACCCACGTATCTCTTCATTCCAGGCTCTTACATTTACAGAGAAAAAAATTAGTACACACATATGCATATTATTTTCTGATGTATACCATTTGTTTTTATCTCTTTCTTGATTTAGGTTGTTAGAGTTGGCAGACCCATTAGCATACATGTTACCATGTGATTTTTGCCCCACTTCTTTCCTCTATTCTCTGCCTTGAAATACGAATGTGTTGCCTAAACAGTTGGAAACTAATTTTTGAAAGAATGAGGGTAAATTCTGTATGCTAAGAAAGAAGTAAAGGAAGACTAAAAAAAGTGAAAGTAACAGAGGACGAAATTCAAGCCGCCACGCTTTGTCCTGGTGGTGCTCAGGAGACTATTTTGCTTTTAATGCCATTTAAGAGATGGTCATTTAAGTTCACTCAAACTATAGACAAGTGCTTTCCCTCACCCCCTTCTCTGTAGCTAGCCATAAACCCACCTAGAGAAAACCAGGGTCATAAATAGGAACAAATATTTAAAACAACTTGGAGAATAGAATACAGTATCCTGTGAAGGGCAGATAGTCAACAGTGTCCAGGAAATCTAAACTTTGTGGCAATTGTATAACATTTCTTTACAATTTCTGAAAATGAGATAGTGTGGTTACTATGGAAACCGGAAAAACACACAGCCTGAAGGAAAAGTCCAAATGGGACTGACATTTTGGAGCCCTGACCCAAAAGTCAGTACATCTGTCAGTCACAAGCTCTCAATAAAAGCTTTCCTGTGCCTTTGCATTTGGTCTCTTTTGTGGGGCTTTATCTTTACTTGCTGTCATTTGCCACAACAGTATGAGGAGTTCTTCTCCACAGTACTTATGTGAAAGAAGTAAACTATACATGAAGAAGACAAATGTGCTGGATTAACTAATGGTCAACTTGTAACACCCAGATGAACTAAACCATTATGGTTCTTGATATAGAAGGCCCACCTGAGGATTGTTGCCAACAGCATGAAAGGAGAAATGGAGGGCAAGAGGGTATGCTGTTGATTCTCTTGGAGAAGTTAATCATGCTGGTTTTCCTGATACACAGTTATTTTCATCAACAGAGGAGGAGCTCTGGACCTCGTTGTTGCTAAGGAGGTCTGAGGTTCTTTGAGGGGAGCTCTGGTCTTACCTTGAACATCACTACCTGGCTCCAGTGCAGAACTCCAGCCTGCTGCCATGGATACTTCATCTCACTGGTGCAGACTTTCTAGCTTCAACCACTGACCTTGGGACCTTCCCAGTGCAGATCCTTGAAACAGACTTGCATGAGACATTGTTGTGGGCTCTAGGCCTCTAGCTGGACTGTTGGAAGACATTGCTACAGGATCAGGGCCTCAGCTGGATTCTTTGGGTCTCCATTGTGTGGACAGATCTTCCACACTCTTCTGCACTTGACTTTGTGGATAAATATTATAAAATAATCCTATAGATATGTGTTCTGTATTAAATACATTTCTGACAACAACAAATCAATGACTCATACAGGTTACAGCAGGGAGTTGGTAAAACTTTTAGAGACTGAGTACTCAAACTCCAACCCAAAACCAGGGCATTTTTTAAATGTATTTGGTTGTTCTACGATCTCACTATGCATTTCAGAGTTGTGGGTATCCTCCTGTTTTCAGTCTTCCCAGCACTGGGATTAAAGGCATGCACCAATATGCCTAGACTCTGGCTGACTCAGCATGCCCTAGGGGCAGGGCTGACACAGCACGTGGTGCCAGGGATAGAAATGTGGTCCCTGCACTTGCCTAAGCTTGCCTAGGCAGGTACTTTAGTCCACTGAGTTATCTCACTGGCCCACAACCAGGCTATTTATCATAAAGTGTCAGTAATAATATTGAACCTAAATACTGAGGTTTTAGTTTGGAAAAAATATATACACACTAAAGGAAAAAGAAGAGAGATTTCAAATAGCCCACTTACAGTACTCATTCCATAGGTTTGTCACCACTGGCTTAAATTAGTTTTATTTGATTAGATAACTTCAGATACTCTGATTTACTGCAGAAGTCAAAACCAAAATAAAATACTTATAGGTGAAGTATAAGGCTATGTTTATCCTACTTATTCTTTTTTTATCTCTACTTATTCTTTTTTTTATTTTAGGGAAGAGTCTATAGGGTGTTCAAGGTCTCACTACTAGATCAGATACATATTAATCCTCCTGTTTACAGCCTCCCAAGAGCTGGGATTACAGTCACGCACCACCACGCCCAGTCTCAATTGCCAATTCAGCATGTCCTTAGGGCGGGGCTGGCATGGCAGGCCCAGGGATCGAACCCCCAGCCCCTGGCCTGATTGCAGCTGCTTTAATCTGCTGAGTTATTTGGCCTGCTCTCTATTTATTCTTTTGTGGACACAAATTACAGCAATTTTTTTCTTAACTGATAGTCTGTAGATAGCCAGGCTTGCTGGTAAGCCAAAAAATGATAATGAAAAGTTTGAGTCCAGTCTTAATAATTTAGCAACTTAGCCAAATCCCTTTCTCAAAATAAACAATGAAATACATCAGAGGTAGATTAGTGTGAAAGTCCCGTTTTAATCTCCAATGCTACAAAAACAAACAAATAAGCAAATAAACAAATAAAAATCCTTATATTCAATACTCAATACTTTAACAAAAGTATATTTTTAAATATAGGAATGTATACTGATGGATAAAAATATTTCATAAGACTAATATAAGCAATATTATTTGTTGATCATTTATTGGTTCTGCTGGGGAGATAACTCAGTGACATAAGTGCCTTCCTCGCAAGCACAAGCACCTGAGTTTGATACTAGGTACAAAAAAAAAAAGAAAGAAAAAGAAAAACAGAAAGAAAGAAAAGGAAAAAAAAAACAACTATGGATTCATCTCTTTCAGAAAATGTGTATGTTTTACATAAGATTTATATAAACTTTTATAAGATTGTTATAAATATAACCTTATTGCCTTGAGAACTTTCCTATGATGCTCTTATGAGTGCCATGGACAATTATTATTGAATAAATGGATCCATGTGCAGGATTCAGAACAAATCTTCACATGTTTCTCCTACTTAATGCAAGGCTTTTATGTGGAAGAAAAAAAAATCAGGTACATCTTCTGAAGAAAGAAATCAGAGTCGGGATGAACTACATAACTATTTCATTGTAAGAAGATAGGTTTGAGGGCACCAATGAAATTTTACTCTTGTCTGTTCTCCACTGATATGACAAATATTACCCAATGTCTTTACAATTCTGTATAGCTTCATGAACCTTAGAAACACATTCATTATTTCATATTTGGTCTTAAGTCTAAAAACTGCCATGTTAATTAAACATTGTCATGTAAAATGAAAATTTCTTTTGCATATAGAATCACATATAAAAGTTAACCCCATAAAGGAATTTGATAACTGGTATATTGCATTCATTTTCCCCCCCATTTATTAGTTTCCCATGATAAATACATATAGATATTCAAAGTAAAGGTAATGGTGAAGTAACATCTTCAGTCCATCAGTTACTTTTCAGAACATTAACAAACAACTGATTATATTAGAATGTTTCTAAAAATAAAGTACTCAAATGTAGCATTGTATCCACAAATTAAGTAAATCACAAACAGAAAATGTTCATTTAAAACTATATGAACGATGCATCCTTTTGATTGAATATATTGAGTGAAATATTTTCAAATTGCATATTAAGAAACTGACTGAATACTTGCTATACACTAAAACAAGTATTACTATGATTATATAATAGCATAAGGCCTAGTGAAAGACGAAGGTCATTCCAGATTTTCAATGATGCAAGTTCTGTCATAGAAAGTTTAGACCACTAGTAACAGGGGACATGATGAAAGATTAAAGTGATGCTGAGTTTTTCTGATGTATTTTCTGTCATAGGAAGTTTAGGTTATTGTTTTCTTAACACCTCAAGTGAGAATATAAATACCCTCTAGGCAAATAAAAGTTCCTGTTGGCCGAAGTAATTTAGTATCTGCTGGGGCAGATGACATATGCAATTTCTCATCCTTTCTGAGACCACCAGAACAGTTGTCCTTGTGTGCTTAAATGGTTATTAAAATACCTCTTTGGAAGTGTTTACCTGAAGGCTATAGGAAAAGTGAGATGTCATCTCAAGTCCAAAGAAATTCAATTTAATAAAGTTGACTTTAAGCTCTATTACACCTCAACTCTATTTTCTCCATCATTATTTCAAATAGAAGGATACGCTTTTAGAAAACAGATCTGGGGTGTCAAAAAACAATATTAGGATTCTCATCAGTTGAACAATAAAAATAATTCACTGGTGATTTGAAAAGCTAACCTAAAAATAAAAAATACAAAGAATCTTTTTTTCCATAATTTTATTAAGAAATAGCAATGAGAGAGTTTCAAGTCAAATTGGTAGGACAGTTTCAATAATTAACACATTGCATACATTCTTCCTAGTGGTTAATTGCTGTACAAGATGTGGACATGATATCATATTTACAAAAACCATTAGAATAAATAATCCCTCTATTCATTAGGAGAATGTAACTATATATCTATCCTAACCACTTTGAATACACAGATACAAAATGGACATTCATCTGTATACCCTTTATTTGTTAAGTTCCGTTATTTGAATATTATAGGTGTGTAAACTCAGCAAAATATTCCAAAAGAGTCCAGTAGCCCTTAATAGTATTGGGTCTTCTGCTTGACTGGCAATGTCAAAAATTGTTGACCTGAGTCCCGCACAGCTCAACGTAACAGCTTGGCTTTACTTCTTATATTTCGTTTTTATACTTTTATGCTGGATGCTTAAGACGAAGGTAAAGTAGAACCTATGCAACAAGAGTTGTAGCTTTTGGGTCTGATAAGGTCAGTGAAATTCCCTCAGGATTTATCCTGAGATCCTGTACCTCAGATTGTAGAGCCTTTGTCAGTGTCAGCCACGTGGATGAGTCATGGCCATTGCTTGGCCAGTATGCTCTCTGTGAAAGCCTGAGAGAATGTTTTCTCTCCATGTGACTTTCCTTAGGCACACTCTGCATCATCGATCACTTTCCTCTTTGGCCCCATAATCTCCTTGATCAGAAAATTTGGCACACTACCCAGTTACATGACGTTTCAGTACAAGTTCTTATGTGTCCTGAGTCTTAATTGACCTTGGAAGGCTAGGGCCAAAATGTTGGCTTTCCTTGCAGCCTTCCTTTTTCTCTAATTTTGGCCTGCAAACCTAGGTTGTTAACCATCCAGAAGACAAGCTTATTGTTATTACCATACAATCTAGGCTGTTAAGCTTAATCTCACTATCTGTCTGAATATCAAACACTTTAGGCATAACATGGAACAGGTATTTTTCATCAAGTATTGGTATGTTGAACTTTAAGTCCCTACAGAATATGATAAAAAACATTTCAAAATTAGAATATATTTTAAAAATTGGATAAAGAATTCTATACTTCTCATGTTTGCACGTAAGTCCAAAAATCTCACCATATACAACCTTGAAGCAGGACAATCCCACAATATTCCTTTCCTGTCTTTTGCTTTCATTCACCACCTCCTTCTTTTTGAACAACCATCTACAGAGGTTTGATCCCTGGCCTGCCATGCCATCTGTGTCCCCAGGGCATGCTGAGAGGACAATTGAGACTAGGTGTGGTGGTGCACCTCTGTAATCCTAGCTCTTGGTAGGCTGTAAACAGGCTGATCACTCTGCGTTCAATCTAGTAGTGAGATACTGAACACCCTGTAGACCCTTCTCCAAAATAAAAAAAGAAAAGAAAAGAAAAAAAGGAAAAAAATGTGAGATACGGTTAAAAACAAATCTGGTTTCTTCGTTTATGTTTTATTATATTTTGAAAAAAAATAACTTCTGTTTCTTCAACATGTTAGGCATGTTCCTGAGTTCTCTTTACCTAGATCTATTTTCCATGAAAAATTCAGGCAGGGTTTCCCTGAACTTCCTTAGATTCACATGATCACCCTCTCTCTATCAAACCTCCTGCCCTGGCCTCTGCAGAACTCCTGACCTCTCTTAACCCATTCTAGGACTGCTTTCATCCATGGAGTTTCTCTCCTTTCTAACTGGGGAGTTTATTTATAAATTTTATCATCTGATCTTTTCTTAAATATAATGTAAATTCTACAAGTACAGATATTCAATAAATATCTGTAGAGTTAATGGGTAAATGGATGAATAATAATTTTGTCAATAATTGTTGTTGAATATTTAATAAAACAAAATGAGCCATCCAGGCCTACTCAAACACTAGAGTATTTTCTTTGCTTTTATCCCAAAATCTTTCTAGTGTAGAATACAGTTATGATACAAATGATTATTACTATGATCAATAAATATAAACTGCAAGAGAGAGTGCAACAATCTATGTAATACCTGGAACATAAGGAAAGTTCATTGATAGAACTCATTAAAATTCTATCCTGGAAGAGGAGTAAAGTTTTTAAAAACTTTTTTTCAACAAAGTTATCTGCTTTTGTACCTCTGTGAGCAACTGTATTTGTTGACTTGGTGTAGTTCTCGCATGATATTCAGCTGGGAGACCCAGCTGTCATCTGTATTGGTCTTTCTTGTGTCCTTCATATTCTTCCTAATGAAAATGAAAAGAAGTGGTCATGGCACACTTAGAAACAAATGACTATGAAGATGTGAAAATTAGATGTGGCAAATATTTGTTTTCCATAGAAGTAAAGGAAAGATGGAATTAGGATTACTATATTTCTTAGTTTCATACAGAAAGCTATAGTAGCAAGTGCTTATTAAACTAACATGAAAAAAATCATAATTTAACTAACAGTTTTCCTCATCTACAAGAAAAGGTCGAGCTCCTTTCCTTATGATGTTAGTGTATAAACATTCCATGAAGCACTCTAACAGAAAGGAGTGCTCACCAAAAAAGCAGTGGGTGAGTATTTGAATTCTGGTCAGACAATTTGCCCCTCATAACAAGCCCTTCTTCCCTGATGGAATGAAGTGAAAGTGAGGAATGTGAAAATTCTTTTCATTGTCAGGCCATACTAGCTGACATCATGGGTCACAGCTAAGTGTGTTCCAGGGAGGCCAAGCAGAGGCAACCTGTGAATTTCCCCCTGAGCCAGGGCACAGGGGCCCCATCTCAGTTGATTTACTCTTCTCATTGCAGACAATTTGTTTTTGACAAATATCATAATAACCTCTCTAAGGAAAACTATAGGGTGAATCTGCTTGTACAATTGTATAGCTAAGGAACTGGTTGAAACTATTCTCCATGGACTGTAAAAAATAAAATACTCAGATGGAGATGGAGATGGAGATGACAATATTTGATAACACCAAAAGATGAGAGAGCAAGATGTACATATACTGGTATTTCTGAGCTATTGATCAGCTCTGGCCAAAAGAGCACATATCCCTTATTATGGAAATTGTCCAGCATTTCTAGAGCAAGATAAATATAGGGGAGGTTGAAGTCGTGTGATCTCCAAAGACATCATGGAGGTGCTGAGAGTCATGGAACAGAGTGTTGCAAGACACTTGCAGAATAGCAATTCAGGACTTCCTTGACTGTCCAGGAAGGACAGTTAGTTAATTATGAAGTGCAGTATCACTTCACGTGACTTAAATAAAACAAAAGGCAACTTCATGTGAAAATTACAACCACTGTTACTAATCATATAATATTTCAATACATCGGCCTTGTAATGGAAGTGGCCTGAAATAACCTCATACATTCTGTTGTCCTACTTTTCCGTCTCCCTGTCCACGCCTTAGCAGGAAGGTGACTTTGGAATGAGGACTCTGCTTTTATTTTTGTTTCTGCTTTTTCCAAGCCCTTCTGTACACATAAAACTCACCTCCCTTTATCATGCTCTCTGATCACTTACAACATTTTATGTAATGCTGTTGCCTGATTGTAAAACTGCAAATAAAGCCAATGAAGATCTTAAAAACACTAAGAAGTAAATGTGTTATTCTTTTTTTGGCTTGTTTTTTAGTTAATGTAGTTACTTGGAGAAAGCTTATGCATGCAATATATTTTGTATCAGATTAGTATTTTTTTAATTCTCCCTGACACTGTAGTTTATTTCCTTGAGAACAATATGTATTTATGGTTTTATGGCTCAAGCCAGGTGTCACTGTTACTTAGTAAGCTAGTTTGTTTTTCCAGTGATTTACATGGAGCTGGCTAGGGTTGCCGTCAGTCCCACCAGCTATACTCCAAGCAGCTGTGCCTCCCCCTTGTTCACTGGGACCAATTTCCAGGGACTCGTATTTAAAGGAGAGTGAAATGTTGTCTCTAATTATAACAGCAATCTGTTCCACAGCGGTTTCCACCTCTACTTACATTCCCTACTGTGTTTCTCCAATAGTTTTACCCTTCCTTCCATTTCTCTAATTTTTGTTTTAAACCCATCAAGCTGCTGGTTAACTGAATTAATTTCAAACTACATTACTTCTTGCACAGTTTTGGGAAGCATATTTGATCACTTACTCTGATTTTTTTTTTTTTTTTTTTTTTTTTTTTTTTTTTTGCATCAAGCTTGAGTTATTTCTCCAAATCACAAAGATCAAGGTGAGCTGTTAAGGGAATAAGTAAAAATAGTTTGTTCCTGATATATATCTACTTTCTGCCATTGGTGTTACCTTAGCATCGATACAAGCTGGCATATGGGGAACAAATGTAATTCAAATCAGCACCCAAGCACTTTACGCATGTCAGTTCACTTTAGCATAACTTCTACTTTGCAGAAGAAGAAGAAGACAAGATAAAACAGCAAGAAGCTGTTGTAAGAGTTGTGACAAATTAAATCACCAATAACTTTGTGATAAAATGTGTAGTCAGTTTCCAAAAAACTGCCTACATGATACAACATTGAAATTATCCTTTGTAGTTGTTTAAACATCATTGTTAAGACCATAAAATGAGCAGTTGCTTGCCACTGTATCTAGACATTTCTCAATAAGAACTCAAGCAATTTTATATACATCATGCTATAGTTTTGATTTATTGACCACATGAAAACTTAAGCACAGAAATTACCAATTTCTGTTTCTTTTTTATATTAATTTTATTGAGAAAGAAATAGCAATGATAGTTTCAAAACAGGTTAGTAGGACAGTTATAATAGTTAATAAATTGCATATTGTTGTCTTTGTAGTAGTTTTTCATAGTACAATATGCAGACATGATATCTTGTCTAAACACTGTTAGTTCAAAACTTTCTTCTCATTGAACTAAGAGAAAGTAATTACATATCTATATCTATATCTGTATAGATATATATTCTGTAGGGATTTAAAGTTTCACATATTAATGATTGATGGAAAATACCTGTTCCATGTTATGTTTAAGGTGTTTGATATTCAGACAGATATTGATGTTAAGCTCAACAGCCTATGTTTGAGGATAATAATATCATTAAGCTTCTCTTCTGGAGGGTTAACAACTTAAGTTTGCAAGCCAAAAATTTAGAGAAAAAGAAAGGCTACACAGATAGCCAACATTGTGGCCCTAGCCCCTCAAGATCAGTGAGAACTCAGGACCTAGCGATTTCTGATTCATATTCAGAAAGTAATTGCCTAAAACATAAAGATGATAAATATATTGTTGTTTTTGAAGCCCACAAGTCATTTAAAATTTATTTCATTTATAATTGCTTTGAAGTCTGTATTTGAAACAAAAAATTTACTTTATCAATCTTCTTTTTTTATTTTTTATCACTGTTAGGCAAACCAACATATTATGTATAAGAATATTAACACTACACATTGCTGAAAAAGCTCATCTTAGTGATTTATGTGTGATTTTTTTTAAAGGGGGATGATAGATCAGGCAAGGTACAATCAGTATTTTTATATTATTAACACTATTAAAGTAAGATGCTTTTTCTTAATTATTATAACATATAGATTTAACCTCTCCTTGTAGATTTAATTTATAACCCATTGCCATATTTAATTTGATTAACTAAAAGTTTAGTTTGTTGTTTCAATGTTTTGTGTACCTAATCGCCTCCAATGAGAATGATGAACTGAACTTTGCTTTGTTTTTTTCAATTCATATCTCTTCTTTTTTGCACTAACTAGTATTTGCACTTGGTTCCAGAAAAACAACAAAATAAATGTGATTTTAACTATTCTTGTACATCACCTACCCTTAAATAGATAATTTCAATGTTTTACTATTTAAATTTTGATACTGGCTTTAGATATTTCTCAAAAATATCCTCTTGTTTGATATGGATAACCATGAAGAAAAACCTGCTGTGGAAGAGTGGGGACTTGGGAAGGAAGT
>NW_004524589.1:5504196-5505056 GCF_000260255.1 Octodon degus | reverse complement strand
CTTATTCATCATGGATATGTAAGAGAAACACTAAGCCCTTATGATAGACTTATGTTAACTATAGCTATCTTGCTAAATAAGGTAGCAGGCAAGAGCTTTTCCATATTGTGTGTGTATTTGTGTACTAGAAGGTTTCACATGAACCTTTCCTCTCAGTAAGTTGTTCTTAGGTAGAATTAAATAAATCGTTTTAAGAAGGAGTATTTCTTGTCTGTGACAGGTATTCAGTGATGTAAAACCAAAAAGAAATCTGTGCTTGTGGTGAAAAATAATTCTCAGTACTTGACAGGGAAGAACATATTCATTCCAGGCCTAGGGCAGAAGTCTTCTGAGATAAACTGAAGCATCATAGTTAGCAAGCAGATTCATCAAGACCAGTATCATTCTCCCTCTGGCTTGATGGCTGCTGATACACTCTTTCAGCAAGCAGCAAAACTGTAAAAGCAGCGCTACAAAACAGATGCACCTGTAAGTCCATGGGAACACATTTTTGCTCAACAAGAGATCCTGACAACTAACAACTAGCAGCCATCTGCCCGAGACACAGTTCAAGATTTGAAGGTGCACCAGGTCCCCTGTGCTAGCCAGCAGCCCCAGCAAGTGTCACTTCCAATGCTTGGCATCTCCAGCCACAGAATTGTAAACTATTAGAGCCTTCCTGTTGGGCAGTTATCTGAGGCAACCCTCAAACTTTCCAGGTAAGGATAATGAGTGCATGCTAATGAGGTGACAGCTCAAGGTCGTATGTCTACCTTGGAAGAAAAGACCACTACAATATCTAGCATTCAAATCATAATTTTTTGTCTTTCTTTCTTTCTTTCTTTCTTTCTTTCTTTCTTTCTTTCTTTCTTTCTTTCTTT
>NW_004524589.1:5496577-5503011 GCF_000260255.1 Octodon degus | reverse complement strand
GAAGTACCAATTTCAAGTGTGATTCCATGGTGAAGCTCTCAATCTGATTATTGTTTCCAAACCCATACCATTTATTTAGAATTGGTTCCTAATTGGATATTCTTGCAAAACATTATTATCAATAGTTGCAGTAACTTAGGATGCATTTAACTTATCTCCTTATTTTACCTTCCACCGTTGTCTCTATAGTACCATATAAGAAACTCACTGGTATCAAACTGAGTTCTAACCCTGTTTAATTCTGAAATATAAAAGAAAATCTAGTCCTTATTTCTTATTCATTTCCAGAAACCAGGAAACTAAAACCCTTATTAAACTTTCAGATTTAAAGTGAAATTTCCATCTCAAATCCTGATAAACGGAGCTGGGGCAGGCCATACATAGGTGACTTTCCTGCACAATTTACCTTATAAGAGGCACCAACACAAGAACCTACACATGACCAACTCAAAAACTTCTGAAGAGCACTTGCTTAACACACTGTTTTCTAAGCTCAATTCTTTTAAAACTAGTTTTACTAAATAATTGCATTGATTCACTGGCACTCACATGACTGTAAAAGTGCTCAAGAACTTATAAAACACCTCTGCTAGATCTATTTTATTTATCTTCATTTTTTTGCAATGAGTGTCCTAAACATTCCCTTTTTCCCTAGACATGACAGACTATCCTTTGCTTTTTTGTCTTGGATTATAATTAGATTCTTTACAAATATTTTCTCTGTCTTTGCCTCTTTGTTTGTCAGTCTCTATCTCTCTGTCTCTGTATCTCTTTCTCCACCTCCTGCCTCTCTTTCTCTTGTCCTTTTCTCTCTGTCTCATTTTTAAGGATAGAATTCTAACTAAACACACAAGTGTGTGTTATGCTACCAGTCTGTCATTGATAACCATTTTATAAAATCTAGCATGTCAGTGTTCCTGCTGAGACTAGGAAATATCAGAAGACACCAAGGTCCAAGGAAATGCTGGAATTTTTATTGGATATACTCTAAAGACATGTATTATGTAGAGATTAAGCATGGAGTCTTGGCACTGAATATATTGGTATGCTTTTATATAGTGATTTATTTTCAAAAACTACAATTCTATATGTACTAGATGTATTTTTGGTTTTACATTACAATAATTATAGCAGCCAATGATCTCAGAAATCTGCATATTTAATGAAAAAAAATAGTCCTGAGTGTCTATTGATTAAGAAAGTTGATGTTGGAAATATAACCCCCCCAAATTCTAATGTACTTTAACTATCCACATAGTTAAGACAAGTCTTTTGGAGAAACGATGGTATAAAGCTAATTCACATAGAAAGAAATATGTGTAACACAAGAAGTATGAGTTCTCTATATTAGAAGTTAGCAAGTATAGCTGTAGTACATGTGTTTAAGCATCACCATCTATAAAACAAATTTCCATTTGATTCGATTGCTTTCTAGCATTTTTTGCCCTATTTTAATATTCAAAGTTTTCTTATGCACTGTGAAAAGTAAAGCAATCACCAATAGATAACTATGATGTAAGAACTCCATGGATAGTGAAATGATCCTGTAGATGCCGTTAGATATTTGAAATAGAAGTCAGTTAATTCCTGATGAGTTGAACTTTTAATTCAATTTTTGAAAGCAAAATTAATCCATTCTAATTCCTTCTTTCTAAGGTATAATATGGGACAATACTCCAAATACTACTATGGCTGTTAGTTGTCATATTCTACCAATGGAAATGGAAACAATAATAATCAACCTTTATACACACACTAACTGAATAAAGCAGAATTAGAAAATTTTAATAATGTAGCTCTTGAATAAAATAAAAAAGTGAATGCTGAGTAAAATAATGTTCTTCTTTACACTGAAACACCCTAAAAATAATGTTCAAGAAATGTCTACTCCCCCTGCGCCACATGCTGCATGCCCCCCCCTACCCAACCCCCCTCCGCCACACTAAGCTGGAATGGTGTGCAAACCTGTAATTCAATCTTTGGGGAGGCTGAAAAGAGGAGGATCACTATGATTCTAAGCTGCATAGTGAGATCCTGTACCAAATACAGAAGAAGGAGAAGGAGGAGGAAGAGGAAGAGGAGGAGAAGGAGGAAGAAGAGGAGGAGGAGGAAGAGGAGGAGGAGGAGGAAGAGGAGGAAAGGTTTGCTCTATATTTTGTAGATCAGCCTAAAAACTTTGGTGTGGGTTTCAATATTTTGTAAAGCAACAACCTATATGTTCATTGAAATTTATTCAGAGTCTGCAATTTTTGTTTTCATTTATGTATTTGGTACAAGGTCTTATTCTGCCGGGTGGACTTGTAGTGATCCTCCTGTTTACAGCCTCCCCAGCACTGGGATTACAGTCCTGCACCACCACAACTGGACTCAGTCGCCAGCTCACCTGCAACAGGGGCAGGGCCAGTGCTGCATGTGGGAATGGGGTTGAACTCTGGTCTCTGCGCTTGCCAGATCAGGCTCTTAGTCCCCTGAGGTATCTCACTGGGCCAAGAGTCTGCGATTTTAGTAGAAATGTTCATTTGATGTGCAATTAGAAAAATAATCATTTTAAGCTTTAAGTACGGTACAGTAATTCGAAAGAAGTTTGACATAGGAAGAAACAAAAGGGATGACTTTTTCTTAATAAACATTTATCAAACAAATGCACTGAAATGCAAATGTGAACTGAGAGCACTTGGAAAAATTTGGGCTTTAATATTTTTACATGTCAATAGAAAAACACAAATTCTTACTGTTTTAATTAATAAAGTATTTTTTGTATTTTCTATGAATTAAATATTCTTACTCAAATTAAAGACCAAATAAAGGTGTCCATTAAACATTGAACTCAATTTTGATGAAGATCATGAACATATTTATTAAAAAATCTATGAAAATTGAATATTAAAAATTAAAATTAATTTGTATTACAGATGTACTGGGAAAGTGATTAAAATATGCAAGTGTATGAGGATAACTAATCTGATTTGAATATATTTTACACTTGATCTTAGCCAAAAGGCTGAGGAGTAATTGCATATATTGTAATGTTTATTCAATATATAAATTTATTTTAAAAATTAGGTTTTACTATATATGTTGCTTTACATGTTTTTCAAATAATCTTATTTGATCCATTCATTCTGACAATTTTTAATTAAAGGATTAATTTTTGTTGAAGTGTTTCTGTATCTGTACAACAAAATAATGTTAGTCACTATTTCAAAAACTATGTAATTTCTATTATTTTTATAAAAAGGTTTTACTTTGAAAGTATCCTAATTTGGACAATATATTATACTGTCAACTTATTGAAAAGACTCATTTCAATTTATCAAATATTGTAACAACATACTAAAGTCCCATTTCTTGACTTGAAGTTATTTAGAAACAAGATCAATAAGGTGGAATAAAATTTCTAAGAGAAAAAAAAAATTTCTAAGAGAACTTTAAAAAACCTCATAAAGATACTCTTTCATGAATTATTTATTACAGAATAAATAAATAAATACAAGAAAAAAAAATTACTTCTGTAACACTTCAATGATAATTACAAGTAACAACATCCATGCAGCGGAGTTGCACTAATTAAGATGCTTCTTTCACAAATATCCAAATTTCTAGGCCATGGTTTGTGACTTTCTCAGATTGTATTACAATGCTGGTAAACAGAGACTTCTGCTCCTTGTTGTAATCAGAACCAGGGACTGTTTCCTTCTCAGGAGTCTGCTGTGTAGTGTCACAGCATGCTCCACTGGGCTGCAGAAAATCAAACAAGGAAAGTGCTTGGAGGAGTTCAGGGCAGCATAAAGTCCATGCCTAGAGAAGTTTCTATCATTTCCTTTTACACAACACTGGTCCACATGGAATGCACAGTATTGTGGAACTGCAAAGAGGCCTAGAACTGTAGACTAGAAGCCATTAAAGAAAACATGTATGTTGTTGAACAGCTAGCAGGTTTCTGCCAAAAATTGTTGAACAGATAATATGCATTCATTGGCTATTAACACACTAGTCTATTTACAGCTTATTAAAAGCAGTGTTACTATAAAAATACATTACAAATTCTTCCAGGGAGATGTTATCCAGGAAAGTAAGTAGAGAAGCCAAGAATGTTAGTGTAGAGAGTGGTGGAATCTGAGGCAACAAAACCACACATGTAGCAAAAACTTAGCAGATGCTCCAACTTTCTGAAAGGCAGACTTTGACATTTAAGATGGTTAGATAGATACATGAGAAAAGATTTGATGCTCAGATTATTTCTACAATTTAAAGTATCTTTCAAATATCTTCAGGTTAATCTGTTACTCATGGGCCTTTTGGGAGTAGACAGGTTAAGAGCAACTTACTTCACTGAGAATATGAAAAAAATCGAACAGGGAAGAAGGCCTGAGTGACAGGGCAGTTGGAAGTATAAATATATAATTACATTCATCTAGAAATTTGGTTTGAAACTAAAATGATACAATGTAGCTCTAAGAATGCCTGCAAAGGAAGAGTCAGGCTATGAAGAAATGGATAATGAGGGAAGAAATTGCAAATGTATACAGTGCTCCTCAAATAAGGTGGGGCAGCATCTGGACACAGAAGCAGAGTCATCCTGGTGAAACTGGTCAGCAGCCTAATGGGCAGTGGATAACTTCAACTCCTTCCATTTTCTTTTTTCCTCCCTGATATTTTATCTCATTTTCATCACAATCATTGTTGGGTCCCCCCATAATTAAAATTACCTTTCCAAAATGTATTTCTCATTCTGGAAATCTGCTCTTTCCTTTTCATGAAGAGCCAATTAGGCATACTTATGTCTGGTAATCTGAACAACTAACTAAAGACAGCAATATACAATATAACAACCATTGTTGAATTCCTATGATTTTGTTTATTGAACTCCTGTATAGCTTTTTAATCTCTTTATAAAGTAAAAATGGAATCTGTGATCTATTAATATGTACATATTTATCCGTATGCATATATATACATATGTATATATAATGCATATTGGACTTGAATGATGAAATATTTTTAGATGTATATTATTTTGACCCTTTTCCAACAGGTTGAAACATTAGTCTGTCAGTAATTTCCTTTCATTTCTGAATTTTCACTAGATTACAGATAGATTCCTGCATAAAGACTTAGAAATAACCACTAAAAATATATTTCAAAGATGTTTTACACAAGATCAGAAAATTATGTTTGTCAAAGCCAGAACTGAATAATATTTTCTTGTTATTACAATGATTTATTAAAGTCAGACTACCCTCATCATAATTTATCAAGTGTTTTATTTATAATTTTTCATGCTTTTGTACATATTTCTCTATACGTGCATGTTCAGTGTTTTGTACAATCAGCTCATTCAATATTTAAATACTTTTCCTAGTGTAGAATTTACAGCACCAGGGTTTTGTTTCATTTTGTTTTGTAATATAGTCATTGTCCTTGTTAGCATAATCAATAGGGTTTACATAGGAAAAGACAAAACCAAGTGTCACAAGTTTACTTCTTTGCAAATGTCTCTTTTTTATCAGGTTGTACATATCCTGATTTTGTATTGCTCCCATGCATCTTCTAGTACATGTAAATAAAGTTCAGTCTCCTACAGAAAACATTTTGTCGTAGATGTATAAGAAATATTCAAATGCCTCCTCTCCCTACTGTTATGTATATTACTTTGACTGGCAGTTTTAACATTTCTCGAAAGTTTGTGCTGTCTATATCAATGATATTTTCACAACAATACTAAGCCAAAGACTGCATACAATTGGCCTTTCTGAAACTTATTAATCTTGTGGTAATATTGGTGGATAAAGGACAAATTAGGATGCCTTTATTATTAATCTATCCAAAGCGTTCATGTTACTTGGTCATGCTCTGTAGTTAATACAGCTGAAGGCAATTAATTTTAGAAACAAGGCATGTTGTTAACACTGAAGAGTTTGTAAGTCTTCCTGTAATAAAATGTGATACACTGAAGATACTGTATTGTAAAGGATTGCATCATCTCAGTTCATTTTGTTTGGAGTCTAACTTAGCATTTCATGTAAATGTGTGCTTGCTCCACTTCATCAATATATTGTCTTAACTTTAAAGATTTAATAGTATCCTGAAATTTAAACTAAAGGCCAAATGTAAAAGTAATAGTTACATTAAATTGTTTGGGGGCCGGCCAAGTAGCTCAGCAGATTAAAGCACCTGCAAGCAGGCACAGGGGCTAGAGGTTCAATCTCCAGGGCTACCATGTCAGCCCTGCCCCTGGGACGTGCTGAGACAGTAATTGAGACTGGGTGTGGTGGTGTGCGCCTGTAATACCAGCTCTTGGAAGGCTGTAACAGTCGGATTACTACCAGTCTGATCCAGTAGTGAGACCCTGAACACCCTGTAGACCCTTCCTTAAAATTAAAAGAATAAAAAAAGATATAATGTGTTTTGGGGCTGGAGAGATAGCGCGGTAG
>NW_004524589.1:5487416-5496427 GCF_000260255.1 Octodon degus | reverse complement strand
GTAACTCTTAGATTTATTTTCCCATTTAAAAACTTAAAATGTCTTGAGTTTCACGTGTGTATCTCTGAATTTGTATCTCATAAATCCACTATTAAATATGATAGCAAACTATCCAGTAAAATTAAAAAGTAAATTTGATAATAGGGATTATACAGTGAAGTTACTTATGCTTAAATGAAAGAGAAACATATTTAAATTGAATAGGTAAATTTCTCTTTAACATTTTTAAAGTATATGTTTCTATAGAATGAAATTTTCCTTTGTATGATATCCATCCTAAAGAAATCATGACACAACAGAAATAAAACATATCCAGCCATCTCTGACTTTAAATTTCTTTCTGTTTCTTTAGATATTGTTCTCCAAACTTGACAGGTGAAAAACTTATTAAATCAGTAAAAGTTCATGTGAACCTGTTACTGGGGGTTTGTTTTTCCAGGAAATTCCATCATGAAGGTTAAACACATTAAATACAATGTAGCTGCTAACTACAGCTACAGAAATGTTTGGAAATATCAGAATTATAATTACCTTCACTACAGTCCTGAAACATCATCATTTCACTGAGATTTTAAATGTCAACATCAAAGTAGTAGTTCAGAATTAAGAATGCTAACTGCTTTACAGTCAACCACTATATCCATATCAACTTAGAATAGTTAAGAGTAAAACAGTCAATGTAATGTTTTAAAAGCACTAATATTGGTATACTTGATGACATTGACTAAAATGGGTAAATACATGTTTATGACAATTATGTAAATTTATAGACAAGAAGACATGGTCTCAACTGAGTATAGTTTTCCAGAGTCTATATAAAGCACATCTTGCAACACTATATTAAAAAGATATGTAGTTTGTAACAAGACACACCAGAAGTAGTTTCACTAAACTAACTTTTGTGCTGCATTAAAGATAAATATACAGAAAGTGATATTAGGCAGTCATATATTATTTGACTTTAAGGGTCTCTGCCTATTTGTAGTAAATTATACAGTTAAGTGTAGAACTTTTTATATTTGTTTAAAAGAAATTAAATAAATTTTGTGGGCACTACACAATAGGAAGAAATCACTATATGGTCCTTTGAATATAATTATAGAAAACAGTTTGTATATTTGTCTATTAAATATAATTGTAGAAAACAATTTGTATATCTGTCCAAATAAAATGGCATTCTGGTTCCATCTAGTCACAGGGGAGATTATACCACAGTGTGAAAACTAGATCTGGGTAAACAAACTAAAAAGCCTCTTTCTGCTGTAAGGTTGATTAATATATCATACAAATTTTGAAGAATGTCAATTTATTTATATACTTATTTTCTACACATGATAATGAATTCTAATATCTTCAGGTGTTTTCTTAATTTTAATATAAGAATTTGATAGTCTTGTATAAACTCTTGAAGTAGAGAAAATGTTTTAATGTGGCAAGTACATGTTATTTATATATAGATGATAAAACATGAAAAGTTGTATAACATCAACAAACACATCAAATCCCCAAATGAACAAAGAAAAAACAACAAGATCAGATTTGGGGAATGAATAGACAAGGTGGTTTTCCTAAGAATGATGTTCTCTTCTTGCATTGGCTATTCATGTGATAAACTAAAATACTGATTTTCATTATGGTTCAAGTAAGAGATCTATAAATTATGTAGATACAAGCACAAGCACACTGTGGTTATAAACTTTAGTACCAGAGAAAAAATGAAAAAATAGCTAGTGATTCATTCTGAAAAGCAGTAAAATAAGAGTCAAGTTAATATTTAAGAGAATAGGGATCTATAGCATTCTTGATTTATGAATTCATTAAAAATTGCATATACTAGACCTTTTAATGTATATGTACCCAGATAATAACATGTATTCAGCACAGTTTGAAAACCTTTTAAAGGCTCTACTACAGTGAGGCACTAGCATTTGTGTCCATTTTGTGAGTAATTCTGTGGTGATAGACACATATTCCAATTATTGCCTGAAATTCTTGATCCAAGACTTTAAAAGCAAAAGTAATCACAATGTTTAATCATATGTGGCTTGGAATTCTGTTATACTGTCTAGAATAATTTGTCAACATTTTTAGAAGTGTGCAGGAGGAAAGTTGGATCAGTTTTCTTATAATGCATAGGCATGTATAGCCACCATCACTTAAGTTCTCCAGTCATTTGTTTAGGTATTTGCAGGAAATTGAAAAGATGTATACACAGAGATCTTATGTTTGACTTATAAAATTAGACTCATATAATAAATACTGTTGTATAAATTTGTATCATTTAGATAGTTTTCTAAATTTGTATGTTTTATAATTGTTATCTATTTTGGTTTTGAAGATTGTTTAATTGCGTCCAAGTGTGCTCTGTATGTGTGGGTACCATTTGTTGCAGGATTTGAAGCATATGATAA
The DNA here is from genome assembly GCF_000260255.1 of Octodon degus. Classification (NCBI taxonomy): domain Eukaryota; kingdom Metazoa; phylum Chordata; class Mammalia; order Rodentia; family Octodontidae; genus Octodon; species Octodon degus. The sequence continues at coordinate 5,494,016 of NW_004524589.1, read as the reverse complement.
TGAGTTCTAACATCTTCAGAATTTTATTTAATTGTGACATAATTAGAATTTGATGAGCTCACATGAACTCTGAAAATACAGGTACTTAAGCTGACAATTATATATCACTTAAAATGTTTGTAGATGATATTATATTGAAATTACATGTTCAATTTTCAATTTGTAAAAAGCAGTCTAAAATACTATCATTCAATTAAAATCAAGCTAAAAATTGTATGATGTATACTTATAAATTAGCCTCGAGAAATCCATAGCCAAATTATATATGCCCCTAGATGTTTGAGTTCTTTTTCTTTACACTCTTACAATCAGCCATGAAATATTTTTCAAAGTTATATGTACAAAAATACCTAATAGAAGTATACATGAATATCATACTAGACATAAACATAGTCCTATCTGTTATGGTATCAGAATGTTTTGCCTGGAATTATACCATATCTTCCCCTAAAACTCTTAAGACTTTAGATCAAAAAATAGTGACTAGTCCATATTTTGGTAGTTAATTTCATTGATGCTCTATTACAGTATTATTTTTACCTGTCTTTTATTGAAAAAAATATACAACAAGAAAGTGGGACTTTTTAACCATGTAGCTAGATATACAAAACACTAAAATACACTACAAAGTGTCCATGAGAGATCAAATTTGACATGGGTTGGAAATCCTGAATTTTGTCAGAATCTTGTGTGTGGAATTGAATTTATTTCATATAATGTTCTGATTTTGATCATGTTCACACCACTCTTCTAAATGTAACAAGTGTTAGAGTTTTCTCTGCATCACCACTTCATAGTTAGTAGATGTTTTCAAAACCATCTGGCCTGTTGGACTATATAAGAAAATTTCACAGTGAAATAAATGCTGAAGACAGATGGGTGAGTATACAGAGTGCAAAGGAGAAATCAATGAGCATAAAGTAATATTTCTAAAAACTTTACATACAAAGTTAAAGAAAAAATATATTGTTATGTAGAATTTTTTCTGAACAAAGAGTTTGGCAGTATTTTCAATTTGTTTAGATTTTTTGAAAGGATAAAACTGAAGTACTTTATATGTATGGAAAAAACTCAGGAGATAATGAGTAGAAGACTGGTTATACAGTCAAAATAGGCCTCCAAAATGTGGATGTCAAGTCCCTGACTCCAGTGCAATGTTACTATTATTTGAAGGTGATGTCTTTAGAAGATAATTGAATTTATGCCAGTTACATTATGCCCGTTGATAGATGATCAATTTGACTGCTTAAGAGACTCGTGGGAAGGTGACTGGATTGGAAGGCTATGAGCCACCTCAGTGGGGTCTTTCACAGTTGTATTGGACTAATGGAGGTTGGGCCTAGCTGGAAGAACTGGCTCATGGGCGCATAGCTTTGTCTTTTCCAGCCCTTTCCTCTCCTCTCCTTCCTCTCTTCCTGCTCTCTGAGTGCCATGAGTTTGACAACTTCTCTCTGCCAGGCCTTCCCCAGTGCTGTTACTACCCTGGAGCCAGGTGATAAATTGCTGAAACCTCAGAAACCATGAGATTTCAAAATAGACTTCTCTTACTTTAAACTGAACGTAGCAGATATCTTGTGCCAGCAACTAAAACCGGATTTACAATGTGGTTATGAGGTAAACTGTAATGGAATTAGTATCCTTTTAAGAAAAAAAAAATACCTTAGCTTTCTTTCTCTTTGCTATACAAAACAGAAATCAGGTGCTGTCTCCACTCGTGTAGTCCCTCACCAAGAGCTCAAGCTGTACACACTTTAATCTTCAATTTCTCAGGTGTTAGAGTTGTAGAAGCTAAATGACAAATGTCCCTTTAAGACAACAGGTCTATGGTATGTTGTTCTAGCAGCAGAAGTCAAGCCAACTACTAAAGACAGAAGGCTGAGAGAAAAAGCCTCATAGAAAGTCATCAATTAACATATGGAATGATGAGCAGAGTGCAACAAGTCAGTGTGGTTTAGAAGACATACTTCAATTCCACTTAATGTTAAGAGAAAAAGGAATCGCTGCAATGAGTGTCAATAAGCTTACCGGTAGAGAAAGTAAATGCAAAAGGGAATTCATTGCTAATAGTCTCAATTACTCAAGGATGCAAGCTCGCTTGTTCAAGGAACATTTATAAAGGGGCATGCTGTGACACAGACTTGCTTGGCTCTTGTAATGAATAGAAATAGAAGGTGGGTTGATTTCAAACTGCCCAAAACTTAAACTTAGGGTATCAAAGGTATTGTTTAAAAGCAAACACATAAAATGAAACACAAAATTTCTGTGATGTTGATTGAAAAATATTGTAGAATTGTTAAAATGAACGAAGCTTAACATAAGCTTGACAAAGAGGGAATGCCCTTGCAGTATGGGAGCCTCTAATTGGGTGTTCCTGTAGAATGGAAGGGCTTGTTAAATTTGACCAGCTTTGATGATTTTCTGTACTGTTCTACAGGTCAACATGTGTAGCTTCATGCACTCTGCCTTTGTCAGGATTCTGGAAAGCATTTAAGGCAAAAAGAGAAAAATGTTCTGTAGAAAGTCCTTGATAAATGGGAGGAGTGATCTGAATGTGGAGGATGGATCTGTACAGAGTAGGCCAGCCATACTAGCAAATCTGGTGGGTATAACCAAACAAGATAAATTTCAAAGCAGAAGATATTTCTGCTAGGACAGAATCTAAAGACATTCTTAAGGCTGGTCAAATAGCTCAGCAAATTAAAGCACCTTCAAGCAGGTGTAGAGGCCAGGGGTTTGATTCCCCAAGCCAGCCTTACCGGCCCCACGCCCAGGGCACACTAAGGCAGGAATTGAGACCGGGCATGGTGGCATATCCCTGTATTCCCAGCTCTTGGCAGGTTGTAAACAGATTGATCACTAGGAGTCTGATCTAGTAGTGAGACCCTGAACACCATGTACACCCTTCCCTAAAATACATAGGCCACTGTTTTTTTTTTTTTTTTTCGGAACCGGTGATTGAACTCAGGCCCTTGCGCTTGCCAGGAAAACACTTATTCCACTGATGCATCTCCCTGGTCCCCAACCCTTCCCTAAAATACAAAAAAAAAAAAGAATGAAAGAAAGAAAAAGAAAAAGAAAGAAAGAAAGAAATTTTAAGGACTGGAGAGAGAGAAGACAAAATGAAAGTGTATGTTTAACTGAGTCCAATCCCTGGTTCCACCAAAAAAAGAAAGAAAGTGTATGTTTAAGTCATTTTCAATTTTATTTTTGAATGTTATATATAATACCCTTTTACTATTATTAAAGTAACTTTTATTGAGTCTTTAGTTTTGCCCTATTTTTGCTGTATAGTTAAATATATGTATGTATTTGCTCACTAAAGTCTACTTTTAAAAAGTGATGTGCTTATTCATAGATGAGGAAATGAGTTACATATTTAAGTAACTTTTAAGTTGTCAGACACCTAGATAAAAGAGGAGCTTATGAAATCTAGGTCTGTCACCTCATCAAAATTAGAACTTCCTTGCAAAAACACACATGAAGAGAATTAAGGATTCTACCCAGAGCCCAAGACCTGCAGTTGAGTGGGACTGCCCAGAGCCCACCAGATCCTCATTCCACCCAGAACCCAGGCCCGCATGTGAGTAGAACTTCCTCCATCAGATAGGTCCTTTGTGGAAACCTGCAGCATAACTCCCTGCACAGAGGCTAGAGGTGAGACCACCCAGCTGATCCAGAAGCAGATCATCTTGGCAGAGTAGCACAGTGGGTTCACTTCTGGGGCTGCAGCAGGAAGAAATGGAACACAGCAGCCAGACCCAAGCCACACCCAACTGAATGAGTTTCAGCTTGGTAGATCCGTACCTGGTGCTAAGGTAATAACTCTATCTAAGCTGTATACCAGAGGTCAGAAGAGAGTGCTATACAGAATGACAAAGAGAAAGAACAAAATGCATTCGCAGGCCCTGAGCCCACCCAGAACAAATGCAGGAGACAATAGCATTGAAGAAATTGGAATTCACCCTGAAATCTCTGAAATAATAGCAGCTGATGTAAAACAACTGCAAAAAGGTATAGAGAAAATCAGATCAGAAATAATTTCTAAAGTAAAAAAAGAAATGATAACTATAATAAATGTACTAAGTTTTTCTAAAGAAGACATTGATTAAAAAAATAGAAGAGAATAGAAAAATGATGGAATCCTTGAATGAGCAATATAGGAAAGAAATAGAATGCATGAAGCAGGTTCAAAGTGATGTACAGGAAATTAAAACCTCAATCACAAGCTGGCAAAACCGTTTGAATGAAAGTGAAAATAGACATTCAGACCTTGAAGACACCATTGCAGCTAGTGAAAAGGTAAGAAAAGATCTCCTGAAAACAATTAGGATGCATTAAAAAATAATTCAACATCTGAAAGATGATGCAAAGTTGAACAACATAAGACTAATAAGCATCAATGAGAAAGAAGGAGTCAATACAAATGATATAAAAAGAATATGGGCAGAAGTAATAGCAAGAAGCTTCTCAAATATGGGGAAACAATCTGACATTCAGGTAACCAAAGCATATAGAACTGCAAATAACATCAACCCAATTAAAAACACACCCAGACATATAATAATCGAGATCCCAGAAATTCAGCACAGGAACAATACACTAAAAGCCACTAAAGGAAAGAAACAAATCACATTTAAAGGAAAACCCATCAGAATAATGGCAGATTTCTTTTCACAAACCATCAGGTTAAGAAGAGCATGGAGCAAAGTACTTCAAGTCTTGCAAGAAAACAAGGTCCAACCCAGATTGCTCTACCCTGCAAAGCTCTCTTTGAAGTTTGATGGATAAGTGAAATACTTCCATGACAAAAAACAACTAAGGATTTTTTTTTTTTCGGTACCGGGGATTGAACTCAGACCCTTGTGCTTCCAAAGGAAGCGCTTATTCCACTGAGCCATCTCCCCAGCCCCACAACTAAAGAATTTAATGATGACAAAGCCAACACTACACAGACTACTAAAAAATATTCTAGAGAGGGATCAAAATGACCACAACTCCATGAATGGAAAGATCCCACAAAATGGAACAATTAAACACAGGAGAATTAGAGGTATATAAAAGCAATCTCTCAGTTATTCTTTTGTATACAGCAGCAAAATATTTCCATCAGCATACTCTACAATTAGACTTCTCCTGCACCCTGTGGGTCATGATTCTATCCAGGTCTACAGGGTGGATATCAAGGAAATAGCAGTAGCTCAGTCCTACAAGTGATACCTGGCCACCATAAGAGGCAAGGACACTGTCCATGTCCATGACATACTAGAATTTTGAGTGATATCCTATCCCCAAACTGTTAGAAGTGCTGGTCACTTATTTTCCATTCCAGTATTTGTCTTATGTTTTATTCTTAGTAATTCTTTACCATCATGTAAACTTTTCTTAGTTCAATTGTTTTGAAATATTTAATTTTTAATTAATATTTAATTTTCTGAATATTGTTTAATCTTAATTTTTCTTTTAAGATTTATACTGTATCTTTGAGTTACAATCTATGTAAGACATGGTATGCTATTTTCTTTTTTATTATTAATCTTATTGAGAAACATAGCTATCAGACAGTTTCAGAACAGATTAGTAGGACAGTTGCAATAATTAATATATTGCATATTGTTGTCTTCATAGTAGTTATTCATAGTACAAGATGAAGACATGATATTTTCTTATAGCACTAGAAACTTTAAAAACTGTAGTTCCATTTTCCATTGACTTTATATTACTTCCTCCTTTTCTTTTACACATACACACACACACATGCACACATATACATATGAAAAAAATGTATGTAACCTGAAATACGATTGATACTGTTTTGTAGAATTCTTCAATGACCTTTTATTTTAATTTTTTAATTAATTTTATTGAGAAAGAAATAGCAATGAGACAGTTTCAAAACCGATTAGGATAGTCTTAATAATTAATACACTGAATATTGTTGTCTTCACAGTGGTTATTCATAGTAAAAGATGCAGACATGATATCCTGTCCGAACACTTTTAGTACAAATCTTTCTTCTCATTGAATTAAGAAAACATAGCTGTATAACTGTCTTAACTATTTTGTATATTCAGATACAAAATGATCCTTAATTTGTATCCCCTTTTTACTTTAGTTTGTCAGAGGCGGGTATTCCCTTGCCATTTAAATATAGAAGGTGCGTGAATTCAGCAAAATAATCCAATATAGCCCACTAGTCCATAATAGTAGTAGCTTTTCCATAGGACTGGCAGAAGTTGTTAACTTGAGCCTTTACAGTTCAGCATATTAATATGGCTTTACTTTTAATACCTCATTTTTATATGTTTCTGATGGATGGTTAAGACCAAGGTAAAGCAAGTCCTGTATAACAAGAAATGTAAGTTTTGTGTCTGACAAGGTCAGTCAAATCCCCTCACAATTTTCCCTGAAACTTCAATTACTTTTTAAATGGATTCATCTAATATAATATATAGTTCTGAAAAACTATCATTTTGAGAGCTCTTTATTCTCTACAGCAACTTCTCTTGCTTTCTGGATAATGCTCTTTGTTATTTCCTATATGCTATCTGGAGGTATTAGAATATTTTAAGTTTGTATAACTGAAAAATATTTCACTTTTAG
>NW_004524589.1:5475698-5486818 GCF_000260255.1 Octodon degus | reverse complement strand
AAAAAAAAAAGACTGGTATGATGTGAAGACACTGGCTGTGTTCATAAGAAATATTGAATAAACACTCATCACCAGAACTCGAGGAACCAAAATTGCATCTGATGGGCTCAGAGGTCATGTATGAAGCAAGCCTTGCTGAACTGCAGAATGATGAAGTTGCCTTTAGAAAATTCAAGCTAATTACTGAAGATGTTCAGGGCAAAAACTAACTTCCACGGCACGGACCTCCCTCATGACAAAATGTGTTCCATGGTCAAAAATTGGCAAACCACAACCAAAGCTCATGTTGATGTCAAGACTACCAATGGTTACTTGCTTCATTTGTTCTGTGTTGGCTTTACTAAAAATGCAACAATCAGATCCAGAAGACTTCTTATGCTCAGCACCAACAGGTCCACCATATCTCAAAGAAGATGATGGAAATCATGACCCAAAAGGTGCAGACAAATGACTTGAAGGAAGTGGTCAACGAATTGATTCCAAACAGCATTGGGAAAAACATAGAAAAGTCTTGCTAATCTATCTACGCTCTTCATTATTTTTCGTCAGAAAAGTAAAAATGCTGAAGAAGCCCAAGTTTGAGTTAGAAAAACTCATGGAGCTTCATGGTGAAGGTAGTAGCTCTGGAAAGGCTATTTGGGATGAGACTGGAGCTCAAATTGAAAGAGCTGATGTATATGTACCACCAGTTCAAGAGTCTGTTTGTTTGTTTGTTTGTTTATTTGTATTTTTTAGAGAAGGGTCTACAGGATGTGCAGGGTCTCACTACTAGATCAGATTAATAATGATCTGCCTGTTAACAGCCTCCCAAGAGCCAGGATTACAGGCGTGTGCCACCATGCCCATTCACCATCTCAGCGGGCCCTGGGGACGGAGCCAGCTTGGCAGACCTGGATATCAAACTCCCAGCCTCTGTGCCTTCCTGCAGGTGCTTTAATACAGAGTTATTTGGCCGGCCCTAGTTTTGCAGTTTCTAACAAAACTGAAGTGCAGCTACAACACAGGCCAAGTCAGCAGTCACCAAGTTGGGCATTTATTCCAAAGAAATAAAAGTTAGTGTTCACACACACACACACACACACACACACACACACAAAAGATCTTTTTTACTGTAGAAGTTACCTCTGAGCGTTGCAAAGTGAAGAAGATAAATGTCAGAAATCTGAGGATCAAAAGGTGGCTAGGTGGCAATTAAAATACTTCAACTGGGGCCAGGGAGATAGCTCAGTAGCATAAGTGCTTGCTTGGCAAGCGCAAGATCCTGAGTTTAATCCCCCATACCACAAAAAAAAAAAAAAATCAACTTTCTCTGAAAGCATTTGTGAAAAAATGATGAAAAACAGTAAGAAAATGCTGTATTTAAGAAGAGTCAAAATGGAATTTGTTGCTCTTATATTTATATTTTTATTTTAGCTTCAAGAATAGACAAACTTCTAATATTCTTGTGATAAGAACATGCCTAATAAAAAAATATTGACAAGAGATAAAAATAAGCTAAAAAAGACAGGAGGTGACTTTTCATAATCTGAAAGGAAGTAAAAGACAAGGAGTATTTAGTGTAAGTGTCATAGAGTTGCACAGAAGCAACTCCTGTGAAATGAGTGCATGTTTGTCCCAGGACGCCAAAGAATGGAGGTAAACAGTAGGAAAATTCTATTAAGAGGAAGCACATGAGAGGTAGAGGGATCCCAGAATGGGTTGCTACTAAGGCACTTTGTGTAGAGCTTTCTATAGTGAAATACTTGAGAGGTTACCTTCACTCAAGCTATCATCAACCTATAGGAGTTATGAGAACAGTCACTTAGCTAATATTGGTCCAATAGAAAAGCAAGACACTCAGCAAGGTCCCACAGCATGGAGAAGAACAAAAGTGTTTCAGGAAAGGGTAGTAACGAGGATCAGAGTGCTGTGGTCCTCTATCTATGTCTTGGCTTTGTTGTTCATATGTGCTTACTAACCAGTAGCCTTCAGGCATAACGGATTTGAAGATGCTTGTTATGGAACAGCTTTGAGCTATTCTTTATTTCTTGAGGGCCTTGCAAGCCTCAACATCCTGTCTCCATCTTAGGGCCTAATTTCTATCAAGTGAGGCCTTGACCACAGGCCTGGTTGGCTTCATCTCTACTCTGCCCCTATCTTGGACCGAGTGCCTTCCTAACCGCCTATCAGTCTCAACCTAACATCGCTACCTGCAGTGATATGAGACAAAAACATGAAGAACCTTGACAATTGTCAGTTTTTAGGTGAGGCATGGAATAGCAGAGTTGGCACTGAGGTGCATGGGAGCTTGACTTAGCCATAATGGAGATTGAAGTAAAGGAACAATGTGAACCCACAGGCAAACTGAGAAGGAAGAGTGACTCTGACAGGAACTCTTGCTTGAGGAAGCAGACCTGAAGGAAACACAGACCTGACATGGAAGAACAGCCTGGCCCTTAAGTGAGAAAGAGATCAGGACAAGCTTTCATTGTGCTCCTGCAGTGGGCTACAGCCTGTTAACTTTCCATTGGTATGAATATGCCAAGTTTTGAGTTTTGAGGGGTTTTCCCTTTGTGTATTGGGGATTTTCTCCTCCTTTGAGGTACAAATCAGGGACAATTTTTTGTCTTTGGAGTCATGATGGTGGCCCCTGCTGCTAGAGGGGACTTTGCTATTACAAAAACAGGGAGTCCAGAGAGGATGCATTTGCTACACTGTTGACAAGGAAGGATAAAGAGAAAGAGATGTCTAGACTTTTAGCCCTTAAAATGTGTTGGTTGTTTAAGGCTAGAAAGTCTGTGTTGCATGTTCTATAAAGGGTTCTTGTCCTATTTCATTAGCAGTTTAATCATGATAACTTGATTCCTTACATAGGTATTTCCACTGAAAGAATTTTCATTGATTTAAAATTCTGGAATTCATGGGAGGGTGGTTAAGAATCACTAAGACATGACTAAAACTCACACATTGAGAATGGATAAAGGAAAAATGATGAGAGGGAAAGAATGTTTAAGGGAGAACAGAGGCTAGGAGGGAGAAAGAAAAGGAGATGGTAGTGGCAGAGCTGTCAGGAAGTTGTAGGTCTACCTCCTGGAGTCGGTGAATGCCTTACATGAAAGTGGCATCTTTGCAGATGTGAGCAAGACGAGGCCATTAGAGTGAGTCTTGGTCTCTTATAACTGTGACTGTATAAGAAAGGGAAATCTGAACAAAGAGACAGCCATGCACGAAGGTAGATGATGCAGGACACACAGTGAGAGGATGGTTCTGAAGACAGAGATGTGATTTCTGTCCCAAGCCAAGGCTGTGGGAAGCTGAGTGTCAAGGAAGAATCCTCCTCCACTAGAGGCTTCACTGAGAATGACTCTCAGGGAACCTGGATTTCAGGTATCAACCTCCAAACTATGAGGGAACAACTTCCAGGTGTTTTAAGTCACCTGATTTTGGTTGCATTGCTATGAACTCATAGGAAACTAATTATGATTAACTTAACTTTAGAAATAGGAATAGTCACTCTCTTCTCCCTTAGAATTACAGTTTAACATATCTCTATGCCTGGAAGAAGAAGAAGGTAAACTCCACTGAGGATAAAAGCTACGCATTTTCCATGAGAGATGAGAGACTTCTTGAGTTGAAGCAAATCGCACCACCATGAAGAGGGCCTGAGAGAGGCAGCTGGCTGGCTTACTGCTATTTATTTTTTTTCCTGTTTGATCATGCAGCTCACCTTTAGGATTTGATTATCTGAAGAGATTGGGGTTTGATACAATAAATTGATACAATAAATAATATAAATGTGTCTCAAAAATACTAGTAGTTTCAAAATTATAGTTTTAGCTATATAATTATGATTATGTAGAAAAAGATACATATTTGAAAATGTCTTTATTAGAGTCATTTCTGGATAAAATGTCATTATCCTTTTTCTGGCTTCTAGCAATGTTTTTGTTACTTGTTACTCTTTATTATATGGATATTTGTATTGGATTCATACCAGGTATAGAAATATTAAGTCTAAAAGTTCTGCTCAGAGTATATTTGACAATAAATAAAAAACTACAAATGAAATGAACATGATATTAAGTATATATTCTTTACATTCATATTTCACATAGTGATTAAACTGATTTTGTTTAGAATTCATGTATCTGAAACTGTAAAGTTGATGAAAGATGTCTGCCATTTAAGTACTAGTTCAAAGTTTATAAAACAATTTTATTGGTGATATTTTTTGCAGGGAGCTGAAAACTTCACTGTTTATAATATTCATGTCTCAGGTACATAATTTAGCAATGCGTTTTTATATTATTGAGAAGAAAGCAAATGTAAATATTGGTTATCTTGGAAATGCTACTTAAACTACAATGACACTAAATATATCTGTTTTCCAGGGTCCAGTATATTTTATAAGCTATCAAATGAAGCTATAAAAGTTCAATTTTGACATTGCCAGTCAAGCTGCAAACAATGAAACAAATTCAAATTAGATTTACAGTTGTAAATAACCACTAAACTTGTCATCCTTTTTTTCCTTCCACTTCAAGAAATACTTCAGTTAAATATGAGATATTCAGTTAACTGTCATTTGCAAACTCAGACATAGTCAAGAGACAGCGGTAAGGACCACAGTTACAGATCATCACAGAGAAGATCCATAGCTCCACGAGGTTGCATGCTCAACATTCGGGAGACCTCATGAACTACCTACCACCCCACAACAAACAAACAGGAAAATTGAAAAATTACAAATTTATCTCTTTTCCACCAGACTCATTTTATTTAGACTGTTGTGCTCTGTTGGATATCAGCAAAGTTTCTGATGAAACATGGTAGTATTTTTATTGTGTTTCATCTGATATTTTTTGCCTCAAGTCTAAAATTTCACAACTCTAAGGAAACAGGTAGGGAGATGCTACCTGTGCCACCGAGGTAGAGATAAGGAATCTACATCCGCGCCTGCGCAATGAGATGCATGTGCGCTGATTTGCATAATGGAAAAAATCTTCAGGGTGTGTCCGTAAGATGCATGTGATACTCTGGGGCTCATTTATGGGAGATTTTGAGATGGAAATATGTAGCACTTATGACGCTAGAGAAAGAGGGGGCTCAATTTCCAGACTGAAAGTGACAGGCAACTCATTCCTGGGGAAAGTCCAACTTTAAAGGTAAAAAAAAAAAAAAAAAAGGTGGTCAAATCCCAGGTGAAAGGGGCCTGTTTTAGGTAAAGCCAGAAGGACTGGACTCATTTAGACAAATGAAGCTGCCCAGGTATATTAGGTATTGAGAGAGAAAAAAAAAAAGTTTTTTTTAATTTTGGTTGTATCCCAAACCTGCACTTTTTATCTTTAAAATGATGATTTTTTTGTCTCCTTTTTACCTATTTTTGTTTTTTCTATCATAACTTTCCTGAATAAATCAAGAAAACTGTAAGGAATAGCACCAGGTAGAGATCAGGTGAAACCATCAGATATGAGTATGGAATTTGTGCCTTACACATTTCTACCTGAACCCACACAGCATGGTATGGAATTTATTGTTCCTAGGTGCAGGCAGACAGAGTGTAAAAAGGCCATCTACAGGGACAAAGAAAAGTGGGTGCTTTTAAATAGAGATTGAAAGAAGGCAACGGACATTATACAGGAAGATGTTAATAAACAGCTGTGGTCAAAGTTCTCTGGCAGTCTCGCAGAACATGGGCCAAGTGCTTGAGGGCCCAGTGTGAATTTCCTGGTGTCCTCAGATGTCCAGGGACTGGTAGGATCTTTGTCTTATTGTCTCTTTTAAGACATTGTGTTATTGTGTTTACCTATAACAAGGTGACAGCCTTGGTGCTGGCTGAGTCCAGCTGAGACCTATGCCTGTGCTGGTAGGCAGGCTGGGGACTGGGAGACTCAGGTCTCATTACAGCTTTAGAAAACTCATGTGGTGTTTTTACACAATGGAGTACAACTCAGCTATAAAAAAGGTAAACTCGAAGCTTTTATGGATAAATGGGTACAACTAGAGATCATACTTGTAAGTGAAATAAATCAGACCCTTCTGTGTAAACATTGTATTATCTCCCTCATCTAAGAAGCTGAAAGAGTAAATAAAATCAGAAAGGGAAAAGGAAAGAAACTGTTCAAAAGGAAAAAAACAACAGGGATGAGACAAAGAACTAAATAAAAGAAGGGGAAATATATATGACAGATAATTGCATTACTAATTTCTATTGGTTTATTGATTGTTGTTGTTGTTATTTTGTATTTTAGGGAAGGGTCTACAGGGTCTCACTACTAGGTCAGATTGTTAGTGGTCCACCTTTTTACAGTCTCCCAAGTTCTGGGATTACAGGTGTGTGCCACCATGCCCGTCTCAATAGCCATGTCAGTGCGCCCTGGGAGCGGGGCTGACACGGCAGGCCTGGGGATCGAACCCCCAGTCCCTGAGCCTGCTTGCAGGTGCTTTAATCCACTGAGCTATTTGTCTGGCCCTTTCTATTGGCTTATTGAAAGTTGCAGATAACTTTTAAGTGTTTGATCAATCTTGCCTGCCAGCGTGCCTATATCTGATAATCCGTCCAACTACATTGAAGATAACAATATGTAATACAATACCCACTGTTAATTTCCTGTCATCGTGCTTTGAAATTCTGTATCATTTTTATTGCTTTTGTCTTTTCTTCTTTAAAATATAAAATATCAAAAATTATAATCCACAAAAAAATTAGACTGTGTAAACCTAAAGAATCAGCTTCTTGGGAAGCATGTCCACCCATCCCATCTACCACTTTTATTTTGTTGTCATAGAGCTTCTGAGTCAAAGTACTTCCCCAGTGCTTGCCTGATAAGATTTTTTTTACATGCTGTCATCACTTACTAACATTGTTACTATGGTTAAGGCTATTATTAACAGTATATTTTTGCATAAGATATGTGGGGAAAGTATCGCCCTTCACTCGCAGCATCTGTAAAGTTTTACATTCTTCTTTCTTCAGCAGTTAATTAATAAGAGTATAAGAGGAGGCTTTTTCTTATACCAAAATCTGCTTCTATAAAAAGAAATTATGCTAGTATAACTTAACCATTATAATCATATGTTTTATGGTAAGTGCCCTAACAAAAAAGATAGTTAGTATCCTAGTTCTAAAAGAAGCCTATCTAAAGTTTAGTCAGTAGGAGACAATTTTAAAGCTATTGTGGCCTTTTTGTTAAGTAATGCAACTTTAATGCTTTAAATAATGTTTATTTACTGGCAAATCCACTTTCAACTCTTAACTGTTGAAGTGTCCTCTATATGTGAAAGTGTTTTTCCTGCTATCTTTGTGCTAAAAAAAAAAAAAGAAAGAAATCAAACTAACCACATTTTTAAATGAGTTATGCAGCTGAGAGGCTGAGCTACATAAGTGTAAGTACAGTGAATGTGTCCAATGGAAAGTATTATGGAGATTAAAATAATTATGCAGTTCCTAAACCTCAATATTTGAGTGAAGCACAGTCTAATTGGTAATCAGATGGAGCAGAATTGGTGCAACATTTCCTACTTATCTAACTATATTTGAAACTATTGACATCATTGATACTGAACAAATAAAAATAAAGAATAGAAGTTTTGATGTCTGAAACTTTTTTACATGTATTTAGTTGTTGCAGGGTCTCACTATGCAGCTAGTTGGTGATCGTCCAGCTTTCAGCCTCCTCAGTGTTGGATTACAGGTGTGCGCCACCACACCTGTAATCCTGGACTCTGTGGCCTGCTCAGCCAGCCCTGTGGGGCTGGGCTGGCACACACAGAATGTGGTACTGAGGATCCAGCGACAGTCCCTGCGCTTGCATAAGCTTGCCTAAACAGGTGCTTTAGTCCGCTGAGCTATCTCACCCGCCCGATGTTTGAGATTCTTTGTGACATCCAAATACTCCACTTTTTAAATTTCAGGATGATCAATTTGTAATACTGAGAGTTGAAACCATGGCCTTTGCACTGAGCTACGTCTCTGGCCCTTGATGTTTTATTTCAGGACAGGGTTTCACTGAGTTACTAAGTTTGCCAGGGTGGGACTTGAACCTGTTATCCTCTTGCCTCAGCCTCAGAGTGCTGGTGTGATAGTTCTGCATCACCAAGGCTGACTGCAACACACTCTACATATGCTAATTTATTCATAATTATTACTGCCCCTAGGAACTTCACTTATCATAAATAGATTGGAGGAAGCAGACCAATAGATATTCACATAATACACTAAGACAGTAGTGATGTGGTGTTACCTTTTGAGAAATAAAACTATTTCACCGCTATGACTAGAAGTATTGATAATCCTAACAAAAGTTTATTGAAAGCCTCTGTTTCAGATGCTAATCTAATTAAGCTAATTAGCTACCTAATTAAACTAATTAATAGAAATTACTGCCAGAATAAAGGTAGGTACTTTTGTCACTGGGTAGCATCTAAGGCGGTGACTCAAAGAGGACCCAACTCAGCCTGCAGCTTTTGTATTCACGTGACGGAAAAAGAATTTCAAGATGCTTCGGGGTCCAACATAGGCTGATTATTAGGCAGAGTTTAGAAATGAAAAGGAATAGGAAAGATACCCAATTTGAGCAACAGGAAGGAGCTCCTTAGGATGTAGGGATTCAGAATTATGTGCTCAAAAAAAGGCCAGACCAGCTTCTAAGGACTGGCTAGGGTCTCTGCAGGAATCCTGTGAAGCCCTGAGGGACAGGGTGGCTGTTAAGAGACGATTTCTTCTTTCTTAGACAGGGGGTGGCCTAGGTTCCTGGCAAGGGGTAACTACTTCTGCTTGCCAGAGGAGGTGAGCTTATCATAGAGTATCCTACTGGGCCCTGGTGTTCTTGGAAAATTAGGTTACGGCGTCTTTGGAAACTTCAGAAGCATCGCTTCTGAGGGGACAGGAATGGGCCACTGTACAGACTCGCTATGGGAACCCCTGAAACTCTGGAAATCACTGTAGCTACTCTTACCTTGGTATCTTTAGTGTTGAAGGGGAATGAAATAATCTAGGAAAGATTAAGTCTAAAAGTCCTTACCCTGTAGAGCACATTTCTTTTCCTTTCTTTAATAAATGCAAAACTTTGTTAACTGTTGTGCTTATTTTGTATGACTCCTTGCTCAGGACAGGAAGAACCTACAAAGAATCTCTGCAAAGTACCCCAGAACCTTGGAACCCAATAACAAGATGATATAGAAATTATCATAAGGCTAGAGTAAGCATTATATATCCTGATGTATTAAAGTGTAAGGAGAACATAAAAACACATATTACAAAAACTTAGTGATAACAAGAACAACACATAGCCACCAGCTAAAAGAAAGAGAATTTAAAACATCCTACAAGAAAAAATCAAATTTCAAATCATTTGAGTTGACATAAATCACATTTATCTTAACATAAAAATGAATTCTAGAACATAGCAAGTAAAGATGAAATAGATAAATAAAGAGGGAAGCCAAATAAACATCAAAATATGTGGCATCGCTACCAAAGTTTTAGGAAGAAACTCCAGACAGTCCCATAGTCATGCCTGGCCCTCATCCCAAGTACTGGACAGGGAGACTGGCTGTGATGGGCAGGAAAGGGGCTCTCATCAATGGGGCCATGCTGGGAAGGACAGGAGAAGAGGTTCAAGAACTGTCTTGGAAGGGCTGACTGAAATTTGGGTTTTATAGAAGAGGGGAACAAGACAAGAGCCAGTGTTTCGCACAGCCAGTGTTTGCAGGGTGGCTGTCTGTGGGCAAGCTCTGGTCTGGCTGCTTATCATCTCAAGACTGGCCCTGCCAGATCCCGGGAGCGTGGTTATGGCCTGACTGAGGGCTCCACTGTGAGTACACCGTTGGGCCACTTCTCGGGATAATTGCTTCTGCTTTGGAGTGGGGAACAGTGCATCACTGGGTGTCAGCAAGGCTCTGCTTTTCCTGGAATCCATGATGACTACCTTCTGGGCAATACTGCGAGATCGCTAGACTTCTTTAAAGCTAGCATTTGGAAGTTTCTAAATACAACTCACTGTTCTTTTGGTGTCTGTTTTAAAGGAAGATAAGAGAGGGTGGGTACATTTAAAGGTAATAAATCTCACATTGCTAGTTCTCTGACACTTGAGACACTGGTTCTCAAGCAATGAATCCATCTGTGTGGGGAGCCTAGCAGGTGTCTGGCCCAAAGCTGTAAGGTGGCCAAGCAGTAAGTGTAAGGTGAAGGGCAAGATCTGCACTTTGGTGTCAGCAGGCCCAGCTTGTAGCTCCCAAGGACGGCATAAGTAGGATCCCCTCCTGAAAAAACAAATTGATGACATCACGAATGAAATAATTCTATTCATACTTTATACTGCTGCAATACATATACACAATAATGAAATTAAAGCATATTAGTCTGTGAAAAAATGCAATCAGAGGAATATGCAAAGGATTAAAGCAACTCATTTAGTCATTTAGCTTTATTAAAATAGTGTTTTAGGTCTCATCTCAATGTTTAAAGGGAAGTGTTTTCTTTCTTCTTTCTTCTTCAGTGACACTTCCATGAACTTTAGAAGATGGATAGATTCTGATCAACACAAACCATCAGGGCTATCCTATAGTTTCAGAGACTCCTCTGGCAATGTTTTTGTATTCTGTCCCATTACATATCTTTAATCCCTGAAAATCCCTGATCTATTCCGTCTCTATAATGTTTCATTGTCCAGAATGGCATAAAATGAATCATACCATGTGTAACCTTTAAAATGGGCTTTTTTTCATGGAACATAACATATTTGAGAGTTATCCATGCTGGTGTATGGATCAATGTTTTCTATTGTTTTCATGCTGAGTAACATTCTATAGTATGGGGGTCCTATACCTGGTTTATACACCTTTTTTCTTTTTTTATGCATTTAGTACAAGATCTACAAGGTCTCACTACACAGATCGGACTTCTAGTGATCCTTCTGTTTTCAGCCTCCCAAGTGGTAGGATTACAGGTGCACACCATCATGCCCAGTTTTAGTCACTGTCTCAGTGCACCCACAGGGGTGGAGCTGGCTCAGCACACTGAGGATTGAACCTCTGTCCCTGCATCTGTCTAAGCAGGGGCTTTATGTCTTCATTTTTTAAGTAGTAAAAATGTAAAATATGTCCATAACTTTCTAGTTTTTTTTATTTTAGGGTTTTGT
>NW_004524589.1:5456687-5474973 GCF_000260255.1 Octodon degus | reverse complement strand
AAAATGAATTTTTATGGAACTATTTTATGTTTATCAACTTGGAAAACTCCAAACTATCTACTAAATACATAGATTTATTTCTTGTTGTTGTTGTTCTTGTTTTATTTTGTTATTGTTGCTGTTTTGGGATACCAGGAATCAAACTCAGGACCACCCACTTGCACATCAGGCATTGTGCTTCTGAGCTAAATCCCCAGCTCTTTGGTTTTTATATGCTATAAAAACTCAGTTACAGTCTGTACGAAGCCTACCATTTTAGCACATATGAACTAAAATGACTATTTTCAAAATACCATTTAAAACATGCTTAGAGTTAGTATACAGAAGACTTGAACTTTACAAAAAATACTTAAAAAACAGAAACAAAAGCAATTTCAAAAAGGAAGCTTCTTCTTAATACTCTCTACTATGTAGCATGGAGAGCATTTTCCTTCAAATATTTCTGTTACTACTGTCAATAGCATGACTCTTCATGCCCATGACCCTGCTGTGTTTCAGTAATTTGGGGAAGGCAGTCCATAAATAATCATGATCCCTATAAATCTACCTCTTTCTTCTAAAAGTGACTTAAAAGTTAGAATTGTTTTTCTTTGTTCTCATTTGCATAAAAAGCATGCAATTTGATTATAGCAGAGAAACTCCCATTGCTCCTGTAGGGTCATATTGTCAATGCTCTGTAAAACGCCTTAAATATTAATAGCTGCTGAGAAGTGCCACCTTGTTTTCTGAAAAAAAATTCCCATGAGTTTGTAATCAAAGTTTTCAAAACATTTATCTTTAGTAATAAGAAAAAATACAGTGAAATTCTCTGGTTTTCTTACATAGGGTAGTATCTGTGTACAGATGACATTCTTGAATATACCTTTTTTGATTCAGAAAAAGAGGATGTTTATTTCCTTTCCACAAATATATGTTAAGTTTAAAACCCTTAAGTGTTCAAGAAAAATAGAGATTTATGTTTCTTACCATTGTGAATCCAAAAATTAACCTATACAAATTAAACTTGGAAAGGATTAAATTGCTTATCAGCAGATCTATCAAATTAACATCCCACTTGTATCATGATCACCTTTTATGTGATTTGCAAGGGAGCTGGTCTGTGTCACTGAAAGATATACTTAACAGTCTTTTAAATATTAAGGGAAAAAAATCCTATAAAGGCATGCAAGGAATCCCAACAACATTAAACATCTTAGTTAAGATATGTAATGGTAACAATTTTGTAGCTCCTACCAACTGGGTAGATATGATTTTTATATCTTTTATGTATCCAGATGTTCATATTACTATGTCAATATATCTTCACATATGAGCAGAAGAAAAAAAGGACTTCTCGTAGGATGCATATTCTTTATACTTCACTGCATTCACTAAGGTAATGGCAGAATATCATGTATGAATTCAGCCACTGGCCACTCTTTTTTTTTAATGCTTGTTTTGTATCTTGACTTCTCACTGACTCAAAAATTTCCTAAAGCTGTTATTTATATATATGAAAATATGCAAATAGGAAGGAAATTCTGTTAAAACAATTTCTATCACCTGTAAAAAGACCTCTAAAATTATTGCAGCTACTTCCTTCTCTGTTTACCCAGATAATACCAGATAACTGCTGTTAGTGAGGTATCTCAAATTTATACTGCAATGTTTAGTATTCTTAAAAAATAAGTAAAGTGGTAAAAATGAGCAGATCTTTCTCTGGTGGATAAGGGGATAAGGGATCCAAGTTTATTCCAGAAATGTCAAAATGATATCTCCTATTTGGAGGACACATTTTGGTTTTCTTTCTCACTAAAAAGATTGGTTTGTTTTTTAATATAGATTTTAGCAGCTGTAGGAAATTTCTCAAATTTGGAGTCTGAGAGAATCGCTTCAGGGAAGAAAGTGAGAAGTGGAGCAGACTTTCGGACAATTGTGAGGAGAACTCCCAGTTCCCTGACAACACATACTGCCGTGATGTGCATCCTTTCCTTACTGAATGGCGGTTCTCCACGACATCAGATCACACTATCCGAAAAGATAATGTACCTACCCGGATTAATAATTTATCACTTCATCTGCTTCCTTCTTTATGTAGAATACTTTAGTAATCTAGTTCACAAGCCTTGAACTTGTCAGTCAGTACCTGCTTTCCTGTGCAAGTTATCCAGGGATGTAACATGAAACAGGGCAACTCAGCAAGAGGCGAGTTTGAAAACAAAGTATGTGTCACGATCCTATGAATGTTAAACTGCTAGGCTTCTAAATTTAAGCTACCTTATCATACAACTGTAGTTTTCCTTGTTAGTTTTAACAGTGACTTGTATCATTGTTTGCATGAAGTGCATTGGTCTGTTGTGTAGTTCTCAGTTGCAACCTTAAATAAGAAGGCAAGTGTACTATAACTATGCCTTGTGAAGAAAGGAAGCCATGAGCTCATCTTATCTAAAAATGTTAGAGCATTATGATTTTGAGAATTAGCAAGATAGAAGTTGGAGTGTGTGTGTGCGCACGCGCCAACTTATATGCACTTAGTTGCTTTCTCTGTATAGGAAAAGACATTAAATACTGAAAAATAATAAATAAGTGTTTACACATGAGGGATTCCTGAGAAGTCTAATAAAGATAATGAAAATATAAAGTAATGAGTACCAGCACATCTTTAGATACAGTTTTCTGTTACACCATTTACTGTCTAAAGTTGCTGTAAAATCTTATCAAAAGCAATGCACAAGGTTGCTAACTTCTCAACAGTGAGGCACCTCTGAGCAGTCTCTAGCTCCACAGCTGGTTCAGCTCTGCATCCTCTGAGTGTGAATTGCAAGAACTTCAGCTACAAAAGCCTCAGCTGCAGCTCTTGTTCACATTCACAAGAGAAAGAAAACGAGCAACAGCAGTCTTCATTTACGTTTTCTTTTTCTTTTCAAATTTCAAGGAACCAATTGATATGTGTTGATGACATTATCTGATGGAATTAGCAATATATAGGAAATGTTATGTGCAGTCTCTGTTTTCTCTGAGCTAAACCATTGGAACAGTTTGTTTCTGATCAGTCAAGCCTTAAGATAGGAGGAATGAATGAAGAACCCCACTCTGCTTCCTATGTTCTGATTGTAGAGTACCAAAGAAAAGTTGTCCATGTATGCTAATTTCAGCAACTTTTAAATGGTGATAAGTATCTTAATGCCATCAGATGCTAGATAAATTGGCCTTATATCAGTTTTACAAACCGTTTTCTTTCTAGTAAGATTAAATTGATTATGCAATGCTTTCAAAATATGCACTGATTTTCACTGGAAAATATCAATTATTTGCTCTGTTTTTTACAGTTCCAGATTAGTAAAACACTCCATTAGTGAGATGCTGCTGCAGATTACTAATTAGCAGAGCACCCATTAGTGACTTCTATTTACTTTGCAATTTGGCAAAATTTAATTACTAGAGAATGTCCTACATCTCTGGCCCGGAATATTCAGTCATAATTACTTTTTTTAGTCTTTCTACCACCTCAAGATTTGTCCAAATATCTCTGTTCACTTTTTTCTCATCTCCTTTTTGGTAACCAGCTTTTCCTAGAGTATGGGAAAAAATTAAGTTAAACTTTGAGTTGTCCCTCGCTTTGCAGTCTCTCTTACTGTATCCTTGAGTACCTAATTATCCTATTTCTTTCACAGGAACTCACTTCTGTGACACTCAAATGGGGCCATTTTTGAAAGAGACTCAAAATGCTATTGCTAGAACCTCCTTTATCACAAACCTCGAACCCTACTCCAGTAATGAAGCAGCACATACGTTTCACTGGACCTGTCTTAGCCTCTACTCCAAATAACTTTGAAAACTATCCATCCACATCATATCAGTACTTGTTAGGAATATAATTTGAGTAGCCCACATGTTCTACTAATCACTGTCTGATAGACACTAGCTAGTAAAATCTCATCAACTGCTGTAGGCTCTGTGTCATAATGCAGTACAACCACTAGGACTTTGAAACTGCATGGATACAAATAAGGACAAGAAGGGTGGTCAAGATCCTACTTGTTCTTTCAGGTCTCTTTTCTACTAGTTTCCCAAAGGTTGTTTGGCCATAGTATTCTCAAGTTCTTATAACCCTATGTTGTTTGTTTATTTTGTCTAAAACTGATTCAGTAAAATTCCTGTCATCAGGAAATGTTTTTTCATTGCTATACTCATTAGAGAGCAATTCCAAGCAAAAGTCAAGTGAAAATCCCTAAACGAAAGTTTTTTTTTAGTTTTCTATGGTAGTATTTAATTATAGCCTATGTTTCCTCAGTTCAAGGGCTGAACCTATATAAAGGCTACATATGCTGTGAGCATTTTCTGTAGATTTGATAAGAATACTCTTGACCAGAACTATTTTTTACATGCTTTTTATCCTTGTCTTCCACAGTGCTTCCTGGCCCCTCAATGCATTTTAAATAAACAGATTTTGCTAATTTAAGTTTATAAAATTATTTTTGCCAAATGGAAAATGTAGCAAAAGCACAACAATACCTTGGAATCATACATTTCAAAGGAAAGGAAATTAGTCAAAGAAATGTTGAATATTTTAAGATTAATACCATCAACTCTGTATGGTACAAAGTAACATCTTTTCTCTACTGTACAAAGTCATGAGGCCTGGACCTTCCTTGCTCTCACAACCACCCTAAGACCAGGAGGGCCCTCGAGGCCAACTTGTCCCCAGGACCACTTCCCTGTCCCTACTGTGTAACACAGTGCAGGGCAGTGAGGGTAACGCAACCCAAGGCTGTTCCCCAGTACTGTTCAGCTTCCCTCCCCCTGGGTTTTGGATGAGAACACAGAATAAAAACAACATGGTTTATAAACACCAGAAATTCACTAATCACAGTTCTGGAGGCAACAGTGTGCATCAAAGTGAGGGCAGACTCTGCGTCTGGCTGGCTCCCAAATCCTCATTAGATGTTTTTCTTGCTGGGTTCTGATGCTTTCTTCCTGTGCCCTGACAGAGGCAGAAAATGTTAAGTAAGCTCTCTAGAGTCTCTTCTGTGGGAGAATTTACTCTAATCAGAAGGGCTCCGCCCTCGGCACCTAATCACCCCAGAGTCAACTTTTTAGCATATGAGTTGTTAGGGGTGGAAACTTTCAAGCCACAGCTACACAAGATGTCAAGCTTCATAACATGTTGGCAAGAGGATCTATTATCAGATGGAATTTTTCAAGTCTGTTTTTTGGCATCCACTTAAATTACCTACTTGCACTTTTTCTTAATTCTGGAAGCCCCCACGAGGATGGGGTAAAGGCCAGACAAAGATTTGTGCAATAGAGATGATGTTAATAATTTTAAAATATTCAACATATTCATATAAGTTTATTACTTTTAATTATTAAATTAGATTTGATTTCTTTACAAAATGCTACACTTTCTTAAAATTTTATCTTACAGTACATTTTTTTTTTTTTTTTTTTGGTGGAACTGGGGATCGAACTCAGGTCCTTGAGCTTGCCAAGGAAGTGCTTATTCCACTGAGCCATCTCCCCGGTCCCTCTTATGGTCCATATTATATATTCAAGCTGTATTTCTTTCATAGGTAAGATTAATATCATTATTGGCCTCAAGTTCTTTATATGAAAAAAAATGTTAAAATTCTCAAATTTTATTTATGAGGAATTGGAGGTAGGATCCAGTACAAACGACCTTCAAGACTAACCAGGGACAGAAGCTTTTCCTTTTACTTGCCCTTTTTCTGACTCTCTGACTTTCAGGAACAGCACATGAGTTAAACAGGCATGTGTGCGTGGCACTGGGAATGCTGCCCTAGGGGGTTAGAGTCTTCCCTGCTCTGCTCCTCCCTACAAGTCTCTGACTTGGGAGCACATCAAAACACACATGTGGAATTTACTTTCACTGAACCCAATTTTGTTCCTGAAACTTGAAGTAATTTTCACATAGACTATCTCTACGTAGGTTTGCGAAAACAAAGTGAGTGGAAACAGCAATTTACTCTACGGCATAGGGCATATGCTGGCCCAGCAATATTTTATCATGGCAACCACGTTGTGACACGGTACTTGGGCTTACCGTTGAAATCCTTTGGTCTTTGCTTCCCTCTTCTGCTCCACTCCCCTCCTCTCTCTGAAAGAGAGCTGAATCCAAGAGAGAAGACAATATTGAAATATTTGTTCCGTAAGTGTGAGAAAAGGCTTGTGAGAATCAGTGCGTATGCGCAGCAACTTTTCAGTGGTTAAGCTGAAACAAGGATGTCCTATTGCTCCTCTTAGCTTAGCTTCACAGAGGCCACGCATTTCGGGCTTGAGTTGGTTCTTGTTTTGGGGCTCACTCAGTTTCCCTTCTGCCAGTCAACAGCGACCACCACCCGCTGAAGAGGCCTTCAGGCCACGCAGCCATTGCATTTCCTTGGCGCTGCCACTTCCGGCCAGTTTCTGTACTGGTCCTACTGACAAACTTTCCTCCAAGAAATCTGCTGCTGCCTATGGGAGGAGGGAGCTAGTCTTCCTCCTCTGTGGCCCTGCCCAGCTAGGAGATCGGCTGAAGAAAGGGCACGCTGTGAACCAAAGCTCAATGGCGGGTTTCACTCAATATTGGCTCCACCTCAAATCATTTTACCTTTGCATCTTTGCGAATCCAAAACCCTTCAGTCCGATGCCCTGAACCAAAATCTTCTGCCAAATGATGCACAGAGACATCAGTTTCCCAGTCTTTCTTTACCTAGACGATTGCTTGTGATTTACTACTTGCTGGCTCCCTGGATTCTACCAGCTGATGAGGAGTTGGGCGTTTCTATTCTGTCAGCACAGGGAGATTTCCTTTAAGGATCCTAGTGGTCTCAGAAGCAGAGCTGTTAGCACACCATCAGCCTTTCCCGTGCATTCCACTCCCATTCAAGGGCCATTTTGACAGCAGCAGGTGCCTTTCCTGGGCAGCAACTGAGGCACAGAAACTGATGTTTCTGAGTCATTTGGATGAAGATTTTGGTTCAGGGCATAGGACTGAAGGGTTTTGAATTCACGAATATGCAAATCCTTTCTGGAAGTTCACTCAACCCTTCATAGTGTATCTCTCAGAAATTGCATATTTTTGTAAGTTTTTTCCTCATTACACAAGGTACCTTTTGCTTACACAGAAAATACTTCTCCTTCATAAAGGGAATTTATAATTATAATTTGTAATAAAATGTCCCTTTAGAAGCAAATCAGAGTTTTACAGAAAAATGCATCCAAGTGTGAATTATGTGATGTGTATCACATGCATGCATATAGATGTACATGTTTCAGGATTTTTGTTTATTACATTTTTAGAATGTTTTAAATTGAGTTATTTAGGGCTGGCCAAATAGCTCAGCGGATTAAAGTGCCTGCAATCAGGCGAAGGGGTCAGGGGTTCCAATCCTGGGCCTGCCATGCCAGCCCCACCCCCAGGGTGTGCTGAGACACAAATTGAGGCTAGGTGTGGTGGCACGTGCCTGTACTCCCAGCTCTTGGGAGGCTGTAAACAGGAGGATCACTATGAGCCTGATCTACTAGTGAGACCCTGAACACCCTTTAAACCCTTCCCTAAAAATAAATAAATAAAATAAATGAGTTGTTTAGCTAGGAATGAAGTGTTAAGCTTACATTTTATTTGGCCTCAAAATGTGATATTATTCTTTTTATTTCTAATATCCAGGATTGCTTGTAAAAGTCTTAAATTGTGCTTTTTGTGACTTTTAAAAACATTTTGAGCAAAGTTTGAAATTGTTAACAGAACTTTCAGAGTACAAGAAACAGTGGACAATAGTTTTATAGATATAAATCATTTCCTTTCCATGAAATTTCCACTCACAGTGTTATGGTTTGTATCTAGGTGTCCCCCGAAGCCTCATGTAGTCAATGGGGTGGGCCTCAGGAATTCATGATTAGTTCATGAGCTACAGCTGGTACTGTGGGTGTGAGCGCTGCTATGATTATGGGTGTGAGTGCTACACTACCCTGGACAGACAGCCTGAAGGTGACAGAAAGAGAGGAGGGAGGCCTACCCTTTGCCTCCCTTGTACCTGCTGCCTCTGCTCCTGCTGTTTTGTCCTCCTGTTTTGCTGTTTCGCTGCCATGAACTGCTGCCCTCCGCCATGGGCCACTCTGCATTGGAGCCAGCCAAATATGGACTGAAACCTCCACACACTATGAGCTAAACAAAACTTTCCTTTCTTAATTTTGGGTGCCAGATATTTTGTTCCAGCAACAAGAGAAAAGAGCTTAGAATCATAGTATATCTGTTGGAATCGGTTAAACACAATAAATGAGCTCCATGTTAACTTTAATTTTTTAGGAAACAACATTCTTTTATTTCAAAAACTACATAGTTTTAATGTATGTGAGGTTTGTTTCAAAGCAAAGGAACCTCTCTTCTCAGATCCTGTGCAATCAGACTTTCCTCCTGAAGTGTGCTAAGAACTCCTCCTAGCTCCAGTTTTGCAGCCCGTGGTACTGTCCAAGCACTGCCACGCATCTCCTTGCTTCAAGCCAAAGCATTTACCACCCCAACATGTTCTTCAGTCACCACTTTCTGTGTCACTCTAGACTTTGAGGCTGATGGTAGCTTCCCAGTCTTCTGAGAGCTTGCCCTCAGCTGTAAAAATCCACTGAGTTTAAAGCCAGACCATGACCTCTGCAAGGCCAATCGTAGGGGACAGAGATACAACCTCTAGACTGTGGGCCCAGAGAGGCAGATCAACGGTACCCCTCAGAGGGACCAGCCCTGCCAATGCCTTGCATGACGGACACCGTTGGACAACATGGAAGCCACAACCTTGAATGGTAAAATGAAATCATAATTAGATTTAAAACACATCTGAGACCTAAAGCTTAAAGATTATTTAATAGGCTATGTAGTTCAATGTTCAGTCATTTGTTGATTATATGACATTAGTTCCTGAGCTACAGATTGCCACAATTTAATAGTTGTGTAGATCCCCTGGTATATAACATGTCATCCTCAACATTGACTGAATTTGGAATATAAGTTCTTTTCTGGAAGGAAACAATGTTTAAACATTCATTACAAATAATGGCTTGTCATCATTTTAGGTAATGAAACAGATGGTCATGTGCAGTTGTAGACTTTATCGGGAAGTATGACCCTGGTCCTTTGTCCCTCGTGTCCTCTTGTGAGTCAGCCTTGTGTCTGTCTGCCCTCCAGAATACATGAACTATCCATTGGTGTGAAATGACATTGTCCCTCCCTCATTTTTGTTTTGCTGTCCCAAAGGTTTATGAGGCTCTAGCATGTCTTTAAAAATCCCCAGGAATGATGAATTTTTGTCCCAGTCCCTGTGCACATGGTCCTGACTCTTCCTATCTCATTTCCACACTAAAATCTAATAATTGCTAGCTGCTTTCTTCTCTGTGGGCCCTGAAGTTCCCACTGGCCCCTACTCACACATTGTTCCTTAGTCACTACAGGATCTATGCATTGCTTAATCACGAGCATGTACTCTGAGATACATGTGCCAAACAATTTTCATAATCTAGATACAGATTTTACTTATTGGGCACACACATCCAGACTGCACAGCCTGTTATACACTTAGGCTTCATACTGCATAGTTTCTTTTTAAGCTAAGCATAAATACAAACCCATTAGTGAAGACATCTTCAGGCTTATTGATATTACTGTCATCTCCATATCTAGTCCTACTGGAAAGTCTATGGGAGAGCCATAGCACCTGGGCATGAGGATAAAATCACTTTGCAGAATACAAAGCACTAAGGATATATTTAATGTATTATAAAAATAAAACAAACTTAAAGATCAGAAAAAGAAGTAAGACAAATTAAATAGCATTAATTCAAGAAGGAATTTGAATTAAAATATGAAAATAAAAGTTTCATAACATTCATTACTAAATATTTAATAGTGATATGCAGAAATCTTCTATTTAGAATGCATGTGCATTTCTCTGACTCAAGAATAAAATTATATATGTACAGATAAATATATATATATATATATATTTATACTTCATAATTCTATAATGTCATTATGTAGATAAACCAAACAATGCAAAAACAAAATACTCATATAGAACATGGAGAATTATTATAGTGGGATTTGGTTACTGCCTAACATTATACTAGTGTACGAGACCTTCTTTTTCTCTAGTTATTGATAAATTACCAAGACAACACCATTGTCTTAAAGCTTTCACCATCTTAGAAGTTATAATAAACAAGTATTATAGTAACAATGTCCATAAGTAGAAAGAATATTAAAATTGTTGACTAAATAGCCTTTCAGACAGCAATTATATGATCACGCAAAGGACAGCTGATGAACATCTGCTTTTACATACCTTTACTGTGCATGTAGTCAGACGCTACCAAAGGACCAGAGAAAATACATACCGAATCTTGAATTTATTCGGTCCTTTCATTACTCACGTTAATGTTGAATTGCTTTCTTCTGGCTATTTTTCTCACACAGAGCAAATGAGCATGCCATTTTCATTAGCAGGCTGATTACTCCATAGAAGAGACAAGGTAAAAGAATGTAAAGTGCACTAAGTAAAAGCACTTCCTTATTAGAACTGAATTATAAATATTTTATCAAAATCATCAATCAGTTTAAATATCTTTTTCCTACCTATGTACCTATCTATAAAATCTTCTCTACATCTGACTTTGGAGACCTCATTAATTCTGGTGACATATAGATTCTGTTCTTTACTACTGATTTTCCACTGAGAAACCTTAGGAGCCATGGTTGATGTCATGTTGGGAGCAGGGTTGTACAAATGAGAACTGGAACATCTTGTAGAGTCAAAAGGAAGTGAAGCCTTGGAATATTAAGCGGTTATGCCAACCATGTAGCAAGTAGTAAATATCTGAGTATCAAAAGAAAAATGACAGAGCCAACCAAATAGCTCAGCGGATTAAAGCACCTACATGCAGGCACAGGGGCTGGAGATTTGATTGCCGGCCCTGCCCCCGGGGCACACTGAGACAGCAATTGAGATTGAGCATGGTGGTGCACACCTATAATCCCAGCTCTTGGGAGGCTGTAAACAGGTTGATCACTGTAAGTCCCAGTCGAATCCGATCTAGCAATGAGACCTTGAACACTCTGTAGACCCTTCCCTAAAATACGAAAGAAAGAAAGAAAGAAAGAAAGAAAGAAAGAAAGAAAGAAAGAAAGGAAGGAAGGAAGAAAGAAAGAAAGAAAGAAAGAAAGAAAGAAAGAAAGGAAGGAAGGAAGGAAGGAAGGAAGGAAGAAAGAAAGAAAGAAAGAAAGAAAGAAAGAAAGAAAGAAAGAAAGAAAGAGACTACAATTAAAATGCATTCAATCTGTGAAAAATTTCATAATAATATTTTAAAAGGTAAATTAGCATATTTAGCATTAAATGGCTTTAAAGAAGATTAATATCAGAAACTTAAAAACCTTAAGTCTTTTTTTGTGATGCCGGTGACAAATCTGCAGAGTATCACAAACTTGTTTTCAAAAGCCATATGCATTCTCATTTACACACAAGATAGTCACTCTGCACATAGAAAAATATAGTCTTCAACATTAGATGGATAAAAGCATTTGTGATTGTGCAATCCTCTGGGCAACACACACCGAAGTTTTCATGTTGGAGTTGTCACGTACAGCAAATGAGCATGCCATTTTCATGTCTGTAGAACGCCTGAGTCCTGGGTCTGTAATAAGCATCATAGTAGTCTACTGAACAGCACCATGAAGAACAGGACAACAAATAGGAAAAAAATAAATAAATAAATAAATAAATAAATAAATAAATAAATGGAAGGCACTTTTGGATATTGATGAGATCTAAGTGAGAAGTAAAAGTAGGGTAACATCACTGAAAGCTGACAGTAACAATAAATATACTGAATGGTAATTTCTCCACAGAGAGCTTCAGCAAACTGTCAGCAATTTGGCATATGGCTGAGAAAGAGAATCTGTGGAAAGATCTGGGAATGTTGTTGCAGAGGAAGGACAAGCAATAGTCGGAGCTCGGACGTGGATGACAGCTGTGTTCAGAGACCAGGACAGAACAAGAGGACTGGAGTGTATTGTAAGTTTTGAATTTTGTCTAAACATCTCAATTTAGGAAATGTGTTTTTAATTCAGTGTGTCATTTAAAAATCAAACAGGCTATCAGAGCAAATTCATGTTGTCTTCTTTATTTTACTGATGAATGATAGCAATTGACATTTGGAAATAAAAGACATGACATAATATTATGTGGCCATTCTTTCTATGGAACCTGCCTGGAGTCGTTGCAATGTACCTGGTCACTTCGCAACACTTAGCACCAGTGCCTGTAGAGCTGACAGTGGCAGGAAGCTTCGATTTTCTTTTTATAAAATTTTATTTTATTTTATTTTTTTCAAACCAAATTGGTAGGACAGTTTCAATAATTAACACATTGCATACATTCTTCCTAGTGGCTAATTGCTGTACAAGATGCGGACATGATATCCTATTTACAAACACCATTAGAACAAATCCCTCTATTCATTAAGAGAATGTAACTATATATCTAACCTAACCACTTTGAATACACAGATACAAAATGGACATACATCTGTATCTCCTTTTTTGTTTAGTTCTGCTATTTGAATATTATAGGTGTGTTAACTCAGCAAAGCATTCTAAAAGAGTTCAATAGTCCATAATAGTATTAGGTCTTCTGCTTCACTGGCAATGTCAGAAATTGTTGACCTGAGTCCCCTACAGCTCAAAATAATACCATGGCTTTACTGTTTAGTAATTCCATGTGAAAAGCACCAACTCTCCTCATTTACCTAGAGCTTTTTACATATTTACTAAAACTCCAAAATCTTATCAGATATGATGAAATATGATGCAAGAAAGCAAAAATGTTCATATCTTGGATGTATCTCATGTACCAATAAATTTCAATGAATGATTTTAGGGAGACTTCAAAACACTACACATCAGCGCTTAGGACATCTGCTGGCCACCTGTTAGTTTGTCCAGGGCTGTACAACTTACCACTGAAATCCCTCAAAATCTGGTGGGAAATTCAACACTTACATGCAATTGTTAAGTGTTATTCAGTCCACTAAGGACTTTGCAAAGCTCCCTTTTTGGGAAACAGTCTAGATATTCTTGTTGAAAGTGGATTAGCCATAGAAGGTAGGTTAGTATTAACTTGAACAAAAAGTTCTGATGATAAAGTCCTTGCAAGTTTATCAGTATTTATGAATGAAGGCCTAAAGGGTCTGTTTTAGTCATTATTATCTAAGAATTTTTTTAAATCACTTCAATAAAAGTTTCATATCATAATTAACTTTGCTATTTTCTTCTTGAATTATAAACCATGAAAAACAGCTATTCATTCAAATTTTGAACATAACAATCAAGTAGCCACAATTTGTCTCTGCAGTGGTAAGATGAAAAACTATGAATACAAATGATTAGACAGCTTGAAAACTTAAAAGCTCAGGGTCATAACAGCTCTGCCACTATGTATAGAATTCTGGGTGTTTTCATAGTAATGTTTAAGTACAATTTAATGTTACTAGGAGAACTGTCAAAAAAGTTCATAGAAGACAAGAAGCTACAGAAAAGGATGCAAAGTTTGGGAGCATTGTTCAAAATCATCTATTCTGAAGTACAAGAAATAAATTTTAATATTATATAAAACAGAGCACAATGAGAAAAATGTTAATTGTCAAATTACCATAATATACTTGTAGAATATGTAAAGAATTTCAAATTTGTTGTTTCTGAATATAATCATTGTATTTCAAGTATTTAAAAAACATATCTAGGAAAGACTGATGATTTAATATTTAAAAGTAGTATATAAGGGTTGGAGAGATAGCTCAGTGGACTAAGCATCTGCCTACTCAAGTACAGCGGCCGAGGTTCAATTCCTGGCACTATATGTGGTGCCGGCCCTATCCGCGGGCCCTATCCAAGTCTGGACATGGTGACACAGGCCTATAATCTCAGCACAGGAGAGGCTGAGAGGAGGATCACTACAAGTACCAACTGCTTAGTGAGATGCTGCACAAATTACAAAATATAAAAAAAAAAAGCAGTATATAAAAATCTCTAACACAGACTGTGAAATTAAGTGGTTGAGCTTTTAACATTAAAAGAATTTACCTATTTGGTCATGTGTTATTTTATATTAACAAAAAAGATATTTTTTATAGCCAAGAATATTTTTGAATATACTGAAAAATTATAACCAGAAAGTCCTCTAGGCTAAAATGTAATCACATACATTCTCATTAGCCAGTAATTTTATAATCATAATCACATTGTATTATTTCTTTAGAACATAATCTAATGAGTAAAATAGATTTCTAAGCCCAAGTTCAAATAACACCCAGATGCTTCAGTTTGCCTTCCTACTGCTACCACTGGGCCATCCTTCGCTTCTCCCCTGTTCTCATGGGTTCCCCCTGTGGCGGCATCCTCAAGGACTAGTATCTGGAATTATTAGGTCCTCTTTCTTCTATCCCATCTCTGCATGATCAGCAGTCATACCCCAGTAAAACGGTGAATATATACTTTACGATGAAATAAACAAATATGAAGCATCCTCAAATCTTAAACATAAAGTTAATTAGTAGATTTAAGTTATAGAAAAATGAAGCCATGTGTCAGACTAATAATTATGTTTTCCTTTTGAAAAGTTCACTTAATAGTGTATTGCGTATACTTGGTCAAGCTCTCTGGCCTGTATTTTTTTAAGCTGGTGTTAAAGGAAATAAATAGCATCTACTAATCCCCTAAGTAATCCTTCTTTTGTTTTGGAATCTTGTTCAGTGGAATTCTACTAAGAAAGGGAAATTATTTTGTTAGCCTCAAATCACAAAGAAACTTTAATTGGATTTCAACTTCTGTCCGAAACTGTTCTTAGGAAACGATCTCCTAAATAGAATTTTAGAATCTCACAGTTCCTAGTGGATCAGCTGCAGTACAGTGCAGCACCAGTTTTCCTCTTGCCCTCAGTCATTAAGTAACCACCATCGCTCTGTGCTCTGTGCTTCAGACCCTTGGGCTACACATAGCATAGGTGAAACTGGAATTCCACTTAAAAGTGCACATGAAGGAAAAATAAAGAATTAGGAGAAACTAATGATTTAATATCTAAAAGTAGTATCTAAGGGCTGGCAAGACAGCTCAGCCTTGCCTAAGCAGGTGCTTAGTATTAAAAAAAAAAAAAATTCTGGCCTAGAAAGGGGCTTTCTGAATTTGGCAACATTCTATTCTTTCTATTGAACTGTTTTCATTACACTGAGATAAATCCACTTCAGAATATAAAATGCAACAATAATTATTATGTATCAAGAAATAGGAAGGCAGTCAAAGTGTCCCTTCACTTAATGGCTTTCTTTATACTCTAAAACAAAGATTAAGGGGCTAGGGAGATAGCTTACTGGCATAAGCACCTGCCTGGAAAGCACAAGGTCCTGAGTTCAATTGCTGGTACCAGAAAGAGAGAAAGAAGGAAAGAAGGAAAGAAGAAAAACAAGAAAGAAGAAAGAAAGAAAGAAAGAAAGAAAGAAAGAAAGAAAGAAAGAAAGAAAGAAAGAAAGAAAGAAAGAAAGAACAGAAAGAACAGAAAGAACAGAAAGAGAAAGAGAGATTAAGGCTACTTTAATTTCCCCCAAAAGAAGCAGGGGTATACAGCAGTTTTAAACTTTATTAATGAATAGTCTATATATGGTAGCTCTCTTAGCTACTCTTCTCATGTTGCCGGGACAAATACCCGACACTCAAAATGGAGGAAGGAAAGGTTTAGTTAGCTCACAGATACTGGAGGTTTCAGTCCATATTCAGCAGGGTCCAAGGCAGAGTAGCACATAGCAGAAGCAACTTTTCAAGGCAGGGGCAAAGAACAAGAGCAAAAAGGAGGGGTAACAGCAGCTCAAGCAGTTAGATTCTCTTCCCTCCTTACACTGTAATGCAAATTACCTGCCCCAGGGCAGGTGCAGCATTCACACCCAGGGTAATCCATCACAAACTGCAGAAGCCGCCCCAAGACTGCATGAGGCTTTGGGGGGATAACCATGCACAAACCCTAACAGTAGCCATCATGCTTTTCAAAGTATCCTATAGACTATAACGCAACCTGATAAAAGAACATGTGTATTTGACAATTCTGAATATATGAATTCTATTTATCTCTGTTGAAAATGTCAGTAGACTACAAAGTTGGTCCTGCATGGAAACCATGGCCTTAAGAATAAGTAATTGGGACTTGGGAGATGGCTCAGTGGAATAAGCACTTCCCTGGCAAGCGCAAGGGCCTGAGTTGAATCCCCGGTTCTGCAAAAAAAAAAAAAAAAAAAAAAGAATAAATAATCATTGGGCCAGTCAGATAGCTCAGCAGACTAAAGTGCCTGCTTAGGCAGAGCACAGCAGCCTGGGTTGATCCCAGGCATACTGTGCTAGCCCTGCCCCCAGCATGCTGAGATGGCAATCGAGACTGGGCGTGGTGGCGCACACCTGTAATCCCAGCACTTGGGAGGCTGAAAACAGAGGATCATTATGAGTCTGATCTATGTAGTGAGACTCTGTAGACCCTGTACTAAAACAAAACAAAACAAAAAAAAAAGAATAAATAATCATTAACATCTCACATTTGAAGTAAAAATTGTTAGTGTGAAAATTAAGAAGCATAACCACTTTTAAGAGCACTCTGGTATTTATGTACATTTTAGCTCTGTCATTATATGATAAAAATTTACCTGAATTTCAGATGAGAGAAGGAAGCTTTAGTCCTAGCATTATTTATCTAAAATGACAGAATGCCTACAAAGCATTTAAGTATACACATGGCAATGGTCATGACTGATAATTATACCACTTACATTTGCAAGAAGCTTTGTTAATAAAATGAAAATCATCTTGTAATGGAACAGTGAAAATGCTGAGCTGAGACGGTTTTGATTTGATAATTCTTTCTTTCTCTAGGGAATGAAATGAATTGACAAAATAAAATCAAGAAAAAGAAAAAAAATGAACTGTTCTACTTATGGTTCTGTTTACTATGATGAGAATGATTATTTGCAAGAAACTGTACACTTTTAAATATCTTTACTTTTGAAGAAAACGTAAATATTTTTTAAATTACAAAAAAGTTAAAACAGCATTCCACTTCTGAATTTCATAATGTACAATAAAATCAAACTACAAATCATTATGCAGGATTTGAAGCATAAATGTTAATTATAAACCTGGCCAATGGGCAATTAAGATATACTTATTAAGTGCTTCCATTAAGATAAATTACCCTAATATGGCTCTTAAATTAGCTTAAAATTTACATAATAAGTAATAATTATAAATATTAAAGGTCCTCTCTAATTTCTCATTAACAGTATCTCCTTTGCATATAGTCACTGAGGGTAGAAGGGCATATTCAAAATATAATAATAGTACAAATTATCTCTCTGGCAAGCTAATCTCTGCTAATAAAGTACCAAAGTACAGGCACAAATCTACATTTAGGACAAATAATTTCTACTTTTGTGCCTTTATTTTAACTTAAACTTTTTTCTAAAGGGTTTACAGAATGCCTAAGGACAGAATTCGGCATCATAATTAAATGTAATCCAACAAACCACACAAAGCCTACATTTCCATCATAAAGTAAAACCCCAGGAAATAATTTTATGCTGCATGTTTAAATTTTGTGAGTGCAATTAAGGAAATCCAGACTAACAAATGGCTAATCAGCTTGCATTGAATTCTAACAAGAAGGAGTAAATCTAAAAAGGTGTGTAGGCTCCATGTGCCTTTCTCATACTGAGTCCTATTTATAAAAAAGGAGAATGAAGAAAAGAAAGAGACAGATGGAAAGGGGAAGATAGGGAAAACATTATCGCCGTTCATTTGTAGCCATGAGTCTAAAAAAATAAAAAGCAAGGAACAAAAGTGGTGGCTACTTTTTATGACAGCTCCAAGGATTAAGTTTAAAACAATCTTTTAATTTAATTGAAGGTCAAGAAGCAGGAAGAAGTTAGACATCATAGTATGGTTCAAAAATTATACTACAGTCATAGGGAGACATGAATCTTGGGGGTAGAACCTGTGATGGCTACTTTTTGGGAAATGACTCTGGTAAATGCATTGATCTGATTTTAATTTCATAAGGAAAATGTTTAAGGAGTGAGACGACCCGGGGCCGGCAGGATCCTGAACAGACCCAGAGCGCAGGCCCTGCAAGTGAGTGAGACAACCCAGGGCCCGCGGATCCTCATTGGACTCAGGCTGCAGGCCCAGCAGGGAACCCTTCAGCAGAACTCCCTGCAAAGAGGCTAGAGGCAAGACCCA
>NW_004524589.1:5454612-5456587 GCF_000260255.1 Octodon degus | reverse complement strand
ATGTCTATGACCATGCAAAAACTAAAGTCAAAATGAATTAAAGAGCTAAACATTAAAGCAGAGACACTAAATCTCCTGGAAGAGAAAGTAGGAGGAACCCTTGAAGACATAGGGATAGGCAAAGACTTCATGAACAGAATCAAATCACATGGGAAACAGTTGAAAGCATTATAAACTGGGACCTGCGCTTACTGAGAAGTTTTCTCACATCAAAAGAAATTACTAACAAAGTGAAAGGTAATCCATAAATTTGGAAAATATCATGACAAATAAGTTCTCAGACAAAGTTCTGCTCTCTAGAATTTATAAAGAACTAAAAAACACTAGGGTCCCAAAATTTAAAGACCCAATCCAGAAATGGGCATCCGAGATGAAAACACACTTCGCAGAGGATGAAATTAAAGAAGCAAATAAATATATGAAAAAATGCTCCACATCACTAGCCATTTGTGAAATGCAAATTAAAACAATACTGAATATCATCTCACCCAAGAAAGAATGACTATCATAAAGAAATCACCCAACAACAAATGTTGGAGAGGCTGTGGGGAAAAAGGAAACCTTCTCCACTGCTGGTGGGAATGTAGACTGTTGCAACCATTACGGAAATCAGTGTGGAGACTCCTTAGAAAAGTTGGAATGGAAATCTCATTTAAACCAGCTATTCCTCTACTGGGAATTTTCCTGGAGGATATGAAAACATCATGTCATAAGGATATATGTGTGCCCTTGTTTATTGCAGCGCAACTTGTGATAGCCAAATCTTGGAAACAACCAAGATGCCCATCACCTGAGGAATGGCTGCAAAAGATGTGATATTTTTACACAATGGAGTATTATTCAGCTATTAAGAATGATAAACTCAAAGCCTTTATATTGAAGTGGATGCCACTTGAACATATACTCGTCAGTGAAATAAACCATACACACATGTGTAAATATCATACAGTTTCCCTAGTATAAGAACTCAAAAGAAGAAATACAAATAGAAAGGTATAATACAAGTAAAAGAAAAGCAGGATCTCAAGGACTAACTAATCAAGACAGTGAAAGGAGAAGAGCTAGGAAACATGACCATGTCAAGCCATACAGTTATATGTAGAAGATGGGCAAGGCAATGATCCTGAGACTCTCCAGAAGATTTTTGAATCTAGCAGTTAATTGGAAAGTTTCTCACCCTGGCTAACTGTATATACTGATACCTGTGAAATAAGTAACTGCACTGAAGATGGTAATCTGTAATAGTACTTTCATTCTTAGAGTGCCTGTCATTCTGGTCTTCTGAATACAGCCTGCTTATCATGACAGGCCAGTTGCTGCCGTGCTGTCTCTCGGGTAGATGATTGTTCAAAAAGAAGGGGGTGGTGAATGAAGGCAAAGGAGGAAAAGGAATATTGTGGGACTGTCCTGCTTCAAGGCTGTATATGCTTAGATTTTTGGACTTATCTGTAAACATAAGAAGTATATAATTCTTTATGCCTGTTTTTAAAATATATTCTAATATTTAAATGCTTTTTCATCATATTCTGTAGGGACTTGAAGAGCAACATATCAATACTTGATGAAAACCCCTGTTGCATGTTATGTCTAAGATGTTTGATAGTCATACAAATAATGAGGTTAAGCTTAACAGCCTAGGTTGTATGTTAACGATAAGCTTGTCTTCTGCATGGTTAACAACCTAAGTTTGCAGATCAAAATTAGAGAAAAGGAGGGCCACAAGGCAAGCCAACATTTTGGCCCTAGCCTTCCAAAGGCAATTAAGACTCAAGATATATGAGAACTTGTACTGTAATGTCATGTAACTCTGTAGTGTCACAAATTTTCTGATCAAGGAGATTACTGCACCAATAGGAAAATGATCGATGATGTAGAGTGTGCCTGAGGAGAGTCACATGGAGAGAAAACATTCTCTCAGTCTTTCACAGAGAGCACATTGCCCAAGCAATGGCTGTGACTCATCTACATGGCTGAC
>NW_004524589.1:5449223-5454151 GCF_000260255.1 Octodon degus | reverse complement strand
CAATAGCTACACTTCATAATAATCATCCATTGAAAAGTACATTAACAAATATTTCTTTAATTGACATTAATTTTTATGCATTATTTTTCACCTACAACTTTCATTGCAACTACACATATATAATAGAACTTTACCCTAACATCTTTCATTAATTCCCCATAAAATCTCCCTAAAATGAACTCCTTTGTTTTTACTGTTTTATTTCATTTGTACATTTCAGATACACATATTGAGCACAATTATCATAGGAAATGTGTACCTATGTGCTATGCTTTGTGTATAGGTGTGACTCTCAAGCCTCACACAGTCATGGGCAGCTTCCGGAGTCTGTGATTCACTACGGCTGGTGCAGATATTGCACTTGTCCTGAGTACAAGTAATTTGCATTACAGTGTGAGGAGGGGTGAAATGCTAGCTAGCTTCTGGAGCTGCTGCCTCTCTGCCATGTGCCACTCCACCTCAGAACCACTGAGTATAGACAGAAACCTTCAGTAATTGTGAGCTAAATAAACCTTTCCTTCCTTCATTTAGCGTGTCAGGTATT
This sequence comes from Octodon degus, assembly GCF_000260255.1. Classification (NCBI taxonomy): domain Eukaryota; kingdom Metazoa; phylum Chordata; class Mammalia; order Rodentia; family Octodontidae; genus Octodon; species Octodon degus. The sequence continues at coordinate 5,453,607 of NW_004524589.1, read as the reverse complement.
TGTCCCTGCAATGAGAGAATAACTGAGATAGAATATGGTATCAGAGGAGTGGAGTCATTGCTGTGGCTCAACCTGACTATGTGGATTATGAGCTTTTGGGAATGCCTTATGGAAAGAGATAGGAAACATTCAGAGAGTTGCCTATTTTCAAAGAGCTGGAGCAGCTTCAGCTATTCTGTTTGGGAGATTCTGGTCAGAGCTCAGAAGACCAGAAGGCTGATAGAAAGCCTGCCTGTGAAGACCAGGCTGGGGAGGTTTCTGCTGGGAAGAAGGACTGCATTGATTATTGGACTCTTTATAATTTGTGTTACAAATCGGTGGAAACTTTGTCTGAATTTTGCTTGGGTCCAGAGACTGCCTGAGACCGAGATTAAGCATGGATGACTGATTAATCTTCCAAAAGATATTTCAAAGCAGCCAAATATTGGGACAGTGGCATGGTTGTTGTTGGGGGCTTTTAGCCAGATTTATGTTGAGAATGAAGAGTAAAGAGCCCAGTAGGATGATATAAAATGTGAGTTTGGACAGAAAGAAAGTTCTAATAAAGCTGTGGGCTGCAAAGATAGAGCTAAGAGGATCTCCACTGCCAAGAAGGAACAAGAGAATAGGAGGATGGCATGAGGGCATCACAGGAGGTGGGATATCTCCACCCCTTGCAACCTCAGAACTGCAAAGGTCAGGTACTCTGCCTTGAGAGGAAAGCCGCTGAGCCCCATGTTCCAGAATGGTGGCAGCAGCAGCCTCACCAGGTTCCAGAGTGGTGCCAGCCAGGAGAATTTATTCCTCAGAATCAGGGTAGGAGTACTCAGCCATCCAGGCACTTGACTCCTACAGCCAAGAACAAAGAAATCCTGGCTACTGCTCCAGCTGGCAGTAGACCTTATCATCATCCAAGTGGTGTTGGTTTTAGGTGCATGCAGAATGTGGGAGTTCTAAGGTTAAAAAAGCTTCCAATTTGATTTCAGAAGAAGGTCTGGGAGGCCCCTGACCTGGCAGTGTGTAAAACTGTGATTGAGAAGTCTATTCAATAGAAACCCCAGAAGCTTGGAAAAGCCAGAAATGTGGGCCGTCTAAGGGGAACTTGGAGAAGGAAGCAAAGCCAGCCTAAGAGAGAAGCCATGGGAGCCTACTGCCAAAAGTGCCACAGGGGTGGAGCCACATGGAGCCCACAATTTGCCACAGATTGCTTCAGGTGTTCCATGTGGACCTACAGGATTTGATATTTACTCTGCTGGATTTTTCACTTGTGTTGCTCCCAATGCTTGGTATCCTGCTGCTTGTACCTTTTGGAATGGCAATGCTTATCTTGTGCCATTGAACGTTAGAAGTGTTTAACTTTTCTCTTGTACTGGGGCTCATAGATAAGTTTACCTCAGATCTTGGAGAAGACTTGGGACTTGGACTTTTTAGCAATGCTGAAACTGTTGGGACTCTGGCAACTCTTAGAGATGGACTAAAATATCTTTTGCGTAAAGGGATGTGCATGACTCTCTGGGGGTCCAGGGATGGAATGTTAGCGTTTGTGTATAGGTGTCTCCCCAAAGCCTCATACAGTCATGGGTGGTTACAGGTGTTTGTGATTCATTATTGTGGTGTGGATGCTGCACTTGCACTGAGGGCAGGTAATTTGCACTGCAATGTGAGGAGGGGAGAGAGGTTAGCTAGCTGCCTGAGCTGCTGCCACTCCACTGGCTCTCTGCCCTTTGCCACCACCATGAAAGGCTGCCCTCTGCAGTGTGCCACTCAGCCTTGGACCCAGCTGAGTATGGACAGAAACCTCCAGAAACTGTGAGCTAAATAAACATTTCCTTCCTTCATTTTGAGTTTTGCATATTTGTCTTAGCAAGGAGAGAAAAGCGACTGACACACTATACATGGCGTGTCTTGCTTCTTTTCACATTCCCTTCCCCTCCCTTCAAACCCTCTTCCTATGCTAATTTAAAAAAAGCTTTTTTCCTTCTATTCTTTTTTCTTCTCTTTTATACCCATATGCAGCAACACACTTGAAGTTCAATTTTCATTCTTATAATTAGATGTTTCTAAATTTTTAAATAAATAATCCAGATAGATTTTTTTATCTGAAGAACTAATACTGTAGCATTAGTAGAATGTACAACACAAAATGTTATAAATTTTGCTAGTGGAACATTATTACAATAATTACCATAACAAAAGGTAAATAAAAATACTCATTGCTAGAATGAGTGAAGTTCATAATAAAACTCAGTCATGTGTATTTTTAGAAATGTGTACTGGGAAATAATTGTATAAATGAAAAGGCTATTTCAAATATTACTTTCTCAATATTTCAAAATTTTTTGGATTTGTAAGCTAGAAATCACATTGATTTTTATTGATTTGTTCTCTAACAATTTGATTTTGAATTGCTTTCATTTTTGGTCAAGTATACAAATACAATTTTTAATAATTATTAGTCATTTACCTTTTTAGGGTTTTGATGGCACCTAAGTAAGCACAATTTTATGTAGAAAAAAGTCCAGAGTGAAATATTTAAATAAATTGGGAAGATCAAATTATTTTTAAGTCTCAATAAATATTTTCCAGTTTTGTATTTTTTTCATTAAATGGCATAATTTTTTTTCATATATTTTAAACACATTTCTAGGAAAACTGGGACTGCAAGTCTAGTTCAGTGAATCAAAATACCCACCATATTCACCACCTCCAAATCCTGAAATGACAAGTGTCTCATTGTTTAATCAATAAGCCAAATTAGGTCTGCTATCACAAATGACTGAATTCTTTTCTCAAATTATGTTTTTTGTCAACACAAATTCCAATGATCATAATCTATCTTCAACCCCCAACCTGAGAATTGCCCTTTCTCTCAAAAGACGGGAAATACATCTTGCTAAGATAAATAAATATTTACATCTATATCTATGGAATTACTTCTTTATTAGTCACCTTAGACTTGCTATTTCTAAGAGAACTGCTAGATAAGAAGGTGAAATAGCTGAGAAACAAATACTGCTTTTGTGAAGAAAGAGATGGGCTATTGGAAAAGTGAGGAGTAAAGGGACTGATAGAAAAGAGTCTTTTGTATCCTTTTGAAAAGCTTTTGTACTTCCTACTTATAGATACATTCCAAGCTTTAAGCCCATGAGATTAAAAAAGAGGGTTAGTTTATCTCTTACTGAAAAAAAAATATTAAGGTATAAGAGGTGGTGGAAAAGGTAGAGAGACAAAGATGTCAGGTACTGAGTGCAGTTGAAAGAATGGAACCATATAGCGAGGCCAAGGGTTGCCTTGTGGATAAGAAGGAGATCTTTCATGGGAGGATATTACTACTGGCTGATGGTATACTCTGTTTTTTTGTTGTTGTTGTTGTTGTTGTTGTTTGTTTGTTTGTTTGCTTTTGTATTTTAAGACAGAGTCTAAAGTGTCTACAGGTCTCACTGCATAGATAGGGCTCATAGTGATGCTCCTGTTTACAGCCACCTAAGTGCTGGGATTACAGGCTTGCACCACCACACCCAGTCACAATCTCCATTTCAATGTGCCTCAGGGGTGGGGCAGTATACTCTGTTCTCAGGTTTTTAAATTCTGGAGAGTAAGGCCCACAATAGCACAGTTGACAGGACTCTATTAGTTGATTCACGTATTTCAACTATGCATTATCCCCCGTCTTCGGGATCATAACCCTTCACATGCGAAGGAATACGACAGTCTTCCATACACTTATTATTCACATTTCAAACATTTCATAGCTTAAAAAAAATGTTAAATTTCTACCACATTCCGGAAACCCCCAGAACCAGTCCTAGCCCAGGCCTGGTGAGTGTGTGGGAGTGCTTCTGGCTACCCTGTGCTGGTGTGACCTACTGGTCCCAGCCCAGGAGCAGCGTGGGTGAGACCCTCTTTCACCCTCTTGGGACAACCCCCATCACTTCATAGTACCCCCACATCCCACCCACAGAGTAGGAATTTCTGTCCTGTTCCTGGAACCCCCAGTTCCACTCCTAGTCCAGTCCCGGTGAGTGTGTGGGAGAGCTGCCTCTCCCCCCTACTCCACATTGTCCCCTCAGCTCAGGCGTAACATACAGGCCTGGGGTTAAAAACTGAAGCTGCAATCCCTGCACAGAGTGTAGGGGACAGAACCATCCAGCTAGTTAAGGAGCAGAACATCTTGCGAAAGGGGCACAACGGGTTCACCCCAAGGGCAGCAGCAGGAAGGAGCTGAGCACAGCAGCCAGAAACAAGCCAGACACAGCTGGATAAATCCAAACTTAGTAGATCTGCACCTGAACTTAAGTAGGTGCTAAGGTAATAACTGCAACAAAGATCTACAACAAAGGTCAAGACACTGCTAGACAAAATGATGAGAAGGAACAAAATGCAATCTCAGAACCCAAGCCCACCC
>NW_004524589.1:5433398-5443499 GCF_000260255.1 Octodon degus | reverse complement strand
ATCTGTGTATTCAAAGTGGTTAGGATACATATATAGTTACATTCTCTTAATGAATAGAGGGATTTGTTCTAATGGTGTTTGTAAATAGGATATCATGTCTGCATCTTGTATATCAATTAACTACTAGGAAAAATATATGCAATGTGTTAATTATTGAAACTGTCCTACCAATTTGGTTTGGAACTGTCTCATTGCTATTTGTTTCTCAATAAAATTATGGAAAAAATAAAAACTATGTTACCTGTGCAATTATTGAAATATGGGGTGACTTAATGTAATGTTGCATTTTTTTCATTAATTTTATAACAACAGAATATTTAAAAATGATAATTTTATCAATTTTATTCAAAAATGTTTAGCATTTATTGAAATTATATGAATATGTTCAAAATTGCTAAGAAGTATATATATAAACAATTTTGTTCATTGTAGAATATTTTTGAAAGAATTCATATTTTATGGCTTTTGTTTAAAATCCAGATGAATATTCAAGGCAAATAAGCATATGTTCATTTGAAAGTGGCCCTTGACTCAGAGGTAAAATGTATTAAATGCTCTTTTGACCCACAGATATTCCTGTGAGTAGTCAGGAATATAAAGCAGTATCTCTTTTGGATAACAGTCAGAGAAACATGAATAGAGAATTGAGACCTTTGAAATGGAATTTGATTAAAAAGGTAAAAATATTAAATAATACAATACCTCAAATGCATTGCTAATTCAGTAGCATTTTTAGGGGATTGAGTGTTTTATATTAATAATTTAAATCCTAAAAATCCTATGAAAAGGGGGAATTAATTATAGATAACTAAATAGAACAGTAATAAATCTGTCCACCTTAAATAGGGTGATAGATTTATCCCAAATTTAAAAGGAGACCACACTTTGACTTGTTAGTACCTTTTATGTTGGTGCTTTTCCACAGGCAATATATTTACTATTTCATATATTTTACCAAAGCATGCTAACATCTCAAAGAAATTTGGTTTTTGCAATTAAAGAAAAATAATGAGGCCATATTTGATATGACCAAATCCTGGTTAATTCTCGATGCAAGAATAATATTTTAGCAATTTCAGTAATGATGAATGAGATATTGTTTTCTTTTAGAAAAAAGAATTATTTGTTTAATGATTTTGATTTCATAAGACAATTTTAAATTCATATTTTCAGGTATTAAATTGTTCTCGTAGTTTTTTTAATTATATATTAAAATTGAAATTTCTGAAAAATATAAGTAGCATGTGACAATTCTTTACATCTTGAGTCTTTACTTAATATGATTTAAGAATTAAATTTCTCATAAAAAGCTTATAATATATTTTTGAAATCTAGAAAAATATATAAAAGTACTGCTTTAGTTTTAAATTAAATGACTCTGTAGTGATTAAAATGTAACATGAAATTCTCTAAACTTTTGCAAATAAATATATGAAGAATAATAGCAAAGGAAAATTATACTTTCATTTGAACTTCTAGTGTGCAGTACCAATTTTTATATTTCTTTTCATTAATTAAGCATAACCTGTGAAACAATTCAACAAAAATGATTAATCAGAAACTGAAGTTGGTGTGTCAATTATGATCCATTGAAACATTTTAAATCGCAGCATAAGCTTTTTATATAATCTTCAGCTTGCAAAGCTAATGTTAATTACTGTATGGATTAATAGCTGTCAAGTGTGTCCCACTTTCAGTATAAATGAATATAAATTAGCTTCATATTTTGGCAATAAATATAGTGAACCACTTTTGGAGTTCCTTTAACTCTTCTATGCACATAACTTTATAGAATTCAGAGTAGCAGCTCTATATTTCTCTGAAGAAAGAAAACTGTTCCCAATAACCTTGGTTCTCTTTCTTTCTGTCTGTAATTGAGATTTCTGATTGAGCAGACTGCGGGGATCAGACCACCTATGAGCACACACTGCGCAGAATGAACCAGCCCCAGGCAATGACCCTGAGCTGCCACATCAAAAACACTTATGTTATTTTTCCCCTAGTACCCTGCTTTGCTCATTAAAAATGAATAGGCATTAAAGCATTTTCTTTTTCTGTTCATTAGTTATTCAAGGTTTAAAAACTAAGCTCATTTCACTTAGGACAAAATCAAATATACCTGAAATCTTTTAAATAAAGAAACAACCTTATGAGTAAATGTTAAAACTCTCTCTCTCTCTCTCTCTCTCTCTCTCTCTCTCTCTCTCTCTCTCTCTCTCTCTCCAACTCATAGATTCTCTAGTACCATTTTTATCCCCTCTAGAAATCAAGTAGTCTTATAGTTTCTATGCACAGTGGTATCCATTCGATGCTATTAGAAATTGGAAACAATACTACAGTTTTTCCCCCATTTGAGTGTCTCTTTACTCTTTAATTCTGTCGTCCACTGCCAGAGTAGTAATTCCTAATTATTATTAAAAAACATGGCTATGTCATACAATATCTCCCAATTTTTATGCTAGTATCTTTATTAAATTTTATGAAAAAGCAAAAAAATTGTAAAGACATTAACTACAAACAATGGAAGTTTGGGTTAAATGATGGCTATACTATACCTTGCACATCAGATTCAAGAGATCTAGGCTTAGAAAGACCATACTTCTTGAATCTCAATTCAAGCCTTCTATGTAGGCTGTCTGGTATTTATACCAGCTATTTCTGAATTCCTCAGAAAATAATGAAAGTCCCTGGATGGAACATATTTCTTGGCAATGACATCAAGTACATAAGAGAATCGGTATAATATCACAAACTTAATTTCTGAATCCAGGAAGTGAAATTACTATAACTAAGATTCAGTCTTATATTAGATTCTTAGGGTGACCATAGCAAAGTACCCCCAAACAGTTGCTTACTGTAGCAGTTGTGATGTTAGAAGTCTGAAATCAGGATTTTCATGGGGCTGTGCTCTATCAGAAGCCACTAAAGGAAGATCTTTCCTCTTTCTGTCATGTGGGAGACAAGCGAAGGCATTCCTTAGGCTGCAGATGCAGTGGTGCAGTCTCCACCTCCATCTTCATATGCTGTTCTCCCTGCATCGATCTCTGAAATTCACTCTTCTTGTAAACATACTGATTGTATTGGCCAGTTTTTTCCAATGCTGTGACAACATACCTGACACTGATAACTTAAAGGAGGAGGAGGAGTTTGTTTTGGTTCATGGTTTCAGGCATTTTATTTCATGGTCATCTAGCTCTAAGACAAAAAAAATGATAGCAGAAGGGCTTTGGAGAAAGGACGCTATACAACCAGTGCCATTCAGGAAGTAGAAAGCAGTGAAAGAGCCAGAGAGGGAGGGGGCAGGGACCCCAAATAGTCACCAGCTCTGAAGCCCTAGAAGATGCATACCTTGTAGGAGCCCTGCTTATTCTGGGATTACTTGTCTACAAAGTGCTTTTCAAGCTAATTAAGTCCACAAAAGTGTTAACCATCATACCAACTATACTAGATCTCCCTCCTCTCAAAGGTCTCCTATCAGTTAGAAGACCTCCTCATCTAAAAAGTCAAAACGGGCCAGGGAGATGGCTCGGTAGAATAAGCACTTCCCCGGCAAGCACAAGGGCCTGAGTTCAATCCCCAGTTCCACCAAAAAAATAAAAAATAAAACAAAAAATAAAAATAAAAAGTCAAAACATTGGTATTCTACTTGCGACTTCAATATGCTGCAGTCTATCTTGAGGGCACAAAATAAAAATTTTAATAGATCTTGTTTTAAGATTAATAGCTTAATGAAAATATCTTTCATAGTCTTTGGTTATAAATAATGCTAGATAGCAAGATACAAAATGTAACCACATCATTAACTTCTACACTGAGTAAAGATTATTTTTGTCATGCAAGTTCTATCCATGCTTTTCATTTTTATCATAGTTATCATATCTTTATAAGAGAATTCAGAAACTTATCTTCTTACATAGGTAAAACTACTATATTATAAATATATAGTTTAGATACTATAACTTAAGAAACATGACGACAAATCCTGTTCTATCAAAGCAACAACAACATAAAATGAAGATAAAGAGGTCTGGTCTCCAGAAGAAATCAAATTTGTGGAAATACCTGAGGAAATGAAGGATTTAGAAGAGAACTCATTTGAAAATTATCTTCAGGCAGATTGCTTTCTGTGTGATTTGAAAAGAGATTAGAGTGATTTTGCTCATCTTTAAAAGGCAGAAACGGCACAATGGATCAGGAATGTCAGCAAAAAATTTGTGTATAAATATGATCCATTTGATGATATATAAGTTCAAAATGAAATGTTTGTGGCAATAATCTTCCTCAAGAGAGTTCAGAGGTGAATAATTCCTTTCACTAGGTTCAAAAACATTTATTTTTGGTAGCACATGCCTGTAATCCCAACACTCGGGAGACTGAGGCAGTAGGATAGATGCGTGTTCGATACCAGAGTGGGCTACACCAGCCTGCACTGCAGAGTGGACCTGCCTCAAAAAGACAAAAAACAAAACCAGAAAACATTCTATAAGCACAGGCTATGTGAGACAATAGGACTGTAATCAACATTGAAACTAAGCAGGAGAACTTTGTTGAATAGATGGTTAGACTGGCCTGAACCTGGTCCCCCGAGGAGTCCTCTTTACATCTAGAATTATATTTTTGACATGCTTCCAAGTCTTCAGTGACATATATAGCAAACTTTGTAAGTGAGATAAATATAGCATGAGTACAAATATAAACTACAAAATACAGAGTACAGTACAAATGGGTATCAATCCATTTAGTGTCTGCCGAAGAGAAAGAACAGTGACACTTTTGTTTTTTCTGATGTCTGGATCCACACTGGCTACCTTCATGAGGTCAGCCTATTTAAAACATAAAAATAAAATGTGCCCTGTTTCTCCCTGGGAGCTAAAGGGGAAAATGCACACTAACATGTTGGATGACAGGAAATGGACTAATTATTTCTAACTTAATTACTAGAGATTCTTGTGTAGTTTTTGTTGGCATTAATTTTCCTTTGAGAAGCAAATATGTAAATAGAATGCAAATCACAATAATCAGTAGGCTAAATTGTTTGTAATAAATTTAGATATTTTACATTTCTTCTTGCCTCATCAGAAATAATTAGAGAATGTAAACGACCTCATTGGAATTAGTGCAGGCTCTCCACTGCCATTAGTGTTTTCAAGTATTACTCCACACCTTTACAAACTGAAATCATCATGTGTTAAAATAGAAAAACAGTGCTCTTTTAAGGTGTAATTATCCACTGTAGCATATTAACAATTTCAAGTGTCAGATTTGTAATTAAAGACCAGGAAAACTACCCACGTTTTCCACAACCACCTGCCAATCTAGGCTTATTTGAAGAATGTGAATAAATAGAGACTTTATTTCATTTGAAATTTAGTGAAAACACAACTCAATATGATTAACATCTAGTTGCTGTGATGGAGAGAAAAGTGAGAAGACATTAATAAGCATCTTAAAAATGATGTCGTCACTCCATCACGCTAATGTTTGAAGGATAGTAGAAAAATATTACAAATGATGTATTGCTCCTCATTTGACAACTTACATTTAAAAGACAAATCGTTTAGAAGACAAAAACTGTAAAATATTACTCAAAAAGTGTTACTGAACACTGAATAATTATATACCTACTGTGAACATTCTATTCAACTTAAAACAAAAAGTTCAGATTCAGAAAAGTTTAATTATGAGTTGAATCAGTAACATTAAAATGTAAAACATAATATTTCTCTAATAAACGTAGGAAAACAGTGATCTTCTAAATAATGTTGAGGTCAGTGTTATTTCCATACCAACAATGGACAAAATAAAATAGAAAAAGAAAATTGTACATTTTTTCATGAACAAAAATACATAACTTTTCAAATTATATTCAATAATATATAAAAAGATAATACAACCAAAAATAAATAGAATTTTTCCAAAAACTAGAAGTCTGGCTTACTATTTGAAAATTTTTTTACTATAACTCAACACTTTAACTAAAGGAGGGAAAAACATTTTTACAATGTTATTATCTTAGGAAGAAAAAAATAATAGAATAAAAAATAAATAAAACAAGGAAATACTAACAGATTTGAGAATACAGAAAGTAGTCACTTAAGTACCAATACAGAGATTTTAAAAAATACTGAATTTAACAAATTGACAGGGACAAAAGGAAAATGGAAACAAGGAAAACTTGAAATGTACACGAAGTTCAGTAATTTAGTAGAGGATACTCAGACAGTGGAATAATTACAAAAAGTATAAATACGTTAAATGACATTTATGTACAACAATAGAGAATAATAAAATTAGGTAAATCTCTTAAAATGCATTTGTGTGAAGAGTACGGAATAACAAAATACATACAAATATATATTTAACAGCGAGTAATTATTTTTTATATTTCATAATAATATCTCTTGGAAAATGAATGTAATACACCAAAAACACTTGTATGCAATCCTATACTTGATGGGAAAATAAAATCATGTTGGACTCTTGACGACAATCCTAAAGTAAATGATTAATAATTGTCAGAATTATAAGAATAATTTTACAAAGCCTTATACAGAGTGGAAGATATTTATATACTTCTTTTGACAACTGATAAAATACAAGAAGGACAAAATGGAAATGATTTAGAGTTTTTAATCAACTTGAAAATACACAGTTTTAGATATATCTATATTATTTTGAAAAGTGGCCACATTCCAAAGCATAAAATAGAATGAACAAAAGTCAACACTGGTTTCATACAATCTACAAGCCTCTAACCATATGCAAACCTACTGGAGATTTAAAAATGTATATATTTGCTTATAATTAGCTGAATTGATTATAATATAGTTTGATATTTTATTTTTATAGAGGACCATAGTGAAATCAATATTTATAGTGATTCTCCTGTTTTCAGCCTTCCAAGAGCTGGGATTACAGGCTTGTGCCACCATGCCCAATCTCAGTGCCAACTCAGTACCCCCTGAGGGCAGGGCCAGGGTGGCATACCAGGAATCAAACCCTGGCCACTGCACTCTGCCTAAGCAGGTGCTTTAGTCCGTTGAGCTATCTGACTGGTCCTGAAATAAAAATTTATGACAACAACATTTGAAACATTCATATAAATACTGGAAGATAAGCATAACTTAGAAGTTTCTAAAATTTACATGATTGTGTTTATACATAGAAAAAAGACTTAAGTTGAATGTACCACGATTGAAATCTCAAGGAAAGGCAATGAAAGTAGAAGAATGGAAGTGCAAATTCAATCATACATTAATTAATTAGGAAACACAGGAAACCAAGAAGTAAACCTGCACAAACAGAACTGATGTAACTATTATGGCTAATAACAAAAACAAATACTATCTTTCCTTTACATATTAAAACTTTTAATTTCTAATTTATCTTAAAACTACAACTTCAATAAGGGAATAACACACATCAAACACACTAAGATGAAGAGCAGGAACAAACAGAGTTACTAGACAAGATGCACCCATGCACCTCCCGACATGCTGCACAACGAACAGAACACTCTCTCCCATGCTTCCTGCTGGGAAATGTACAAGCAAAGACGTAAGAGATTTTATATTTTATATTTAAGCGAATTGTGAAATAGTAGACAAAACTAAATGTTAAACAGGGTTACAAATATCTTAGAAACTCAAAATAAAAGGATAATTAAGCAAATTATAGTAGATTCACTTTAGGTAATGATGTGAATTTTTTGAAATGATAATTATGTCTACTGTTCAATAAGATCGAAGATGCTAGTATTTTAAGCCAGATGCTAATCAAACATTTCACATCTTTTGTGTAATTCAACAGAAAAATCCTTTGAACTGAATGCCATTCTTCTTCTTCATAGCTTGAGGATGTAACCCATGCTTAGCTAAGAAGGGACTTCAAGATCTCAGAGGTGACAGTGGAAGCAAGGGCTCAAGCCCAGGACTGTCATAAAGTTGACACTGCATGGTACGAAGCTGCAGGCTGACGCTTGCCCTTCTGGCTTCTTTATTTCACTTCCATTAAGTACAGTTGTAAGGTTCACTCCATTCAGCTATGTATACTTCTTCTAAAGATCTATTATAGTAAATGATTCAACTGCAAGCTCCACAAAGGCAATAATGTGGCTAACTTCCTGTATTTCCCCATATGCTCAAGACTGAAGATAGCAAGTTTACTGTCAGTGTATGAAACTAAGTGATTTGGCCATAAAAACACTTCCAACAACTACAATTACTGCTACCACAGCTAAGAAGAGGACTAGATGAAACAATTCCACAAACACGAAGTGTTATTTCCTTTAGGGTGGTGTATTGAACTTAGCTTTTCCTTTGTAAAGAGTAACCGGCCTAATTTGCCAGATGCTGAACTTGCATGTGAGAACACAGAAAAAATGGTGCTCTTGAATCATCTACTCTTCAAGGTATCTCAGTATAGATTGACTAGGGCAAGCGTGACAAGTGAGGTATTTATCTTCCGAATCTGTGCTTTGCATGTGTGAGTTAGCATCAGCCTTTGCAGAGACAGTTTTTGCGTTAGAAGTGTGGTGACATGTGATCGTCCACATTCACAGGACAGCACATGGTTGATTAGCATGAATGATATTTTATCACTAAGTATAAATGATTGTGAGTTGCTTATAGCACTCGTTTTATCAGTAAGCTAGTAAAAACAAAACATAGCATTGACCTTTAAATCTTCCCAGGTGGATGTTAATCTATCTTTTAGGTGGTCACTAACTATATGATGTCAATTTTTCCTGTCCTCCCCCACCCAAACCCGTGCCATGGAAGCCGTTTAGTGATTTCATTATTTTCTTTAAATATGTGATTAAATTAATGTTGATGAAGTAGCTTAAAATTGGGAAACTCTAGTCTTAGCTGAGTTATTTCTATTTTCTTTTAAATCTGAAGTGCAATCACTGTTGTCTCTTTACCTTAATTCCTTGTGTGAAAAAAAGCAGAGCTGTACTTACTAAGCGGAAACCAGCCAACTGAAGTGGTAAGAGATTGGTTCTAAGGAGACCAAGGTCACAGAATGAAGCCACATGCAGGCCAATTACCTTTCAGCCTAGAGAAATATTATCCCGTGACAACCCACTGGGATTCCACCTTGTCCAAAATTCATAAAGAGGAAGGAATTGGAGGAAGCAGTGTCTCAGCAGAATTCTCCTACAATTAGCAGATGCAAAGGGCTATTCAAATTTATGTCATTTTGCAAATTTGTACAGTTTATCTTCATTATTAAAGTAAAGAAAATACGTGAAGAGGTAGAATATTGAAAAGGTCAGTTGGATAGCTATAAATTTGGGAATGTAGGAAAGAAAGTATTTTGTAGGATTTTGTACAATGGCTCCTTTGCAAGACTTCATCATGAGATCTCTGCACCACATTACTAAATGTTTGACGGGATCTAATTAATGCATACCTATGGTAAAAAAATATAAAAATTTGTAAAGGTGCATATGAAAACTATTTATCCCTAAATTCCCAGTCCTCTCACATGCTATTTCCACTGTGAGGCTAACAATGATAGCATATTCCTTTTTTTTTTCTTCAGACAAACAGATAGCATGTACAAATGTACAGCATAAATTTATTTTTCTTTCATCATTCAAAAGAAATGACTGCACCTTTCGGCCGGAACCACCACCTTCCAGTAATTTGCCAAAATGACTAACTAAAGGGGCAAGAGGAGGGGAACCCGGTATATGTTTTCCAGCCCTTTTAGAAAACATAGGGTTCTTCCTTTGGCTACATACATGCAAATCTACAAAAAGGGTGATATTGAAGACATCAAGGGAATGGGTATGGGGAAAAAGGAATGCCTCACAAATGTTACGATGGCAAAACGGGAAGAGTCTACAAGGTTACCCAGCATGCTGTTGGCGTTGTTGTAAACAAGCAAGTTAAGGGCAAGATACTTGCCAAGAGGATTAATGTGCATATCAAGCATATTAAACACTCAAAAGTTGTGACAGCTTCCTGAAACATGTCAAGGAAAATGATCAGAAAAAGAAGGAAGCCAAAGAGAAAGGTACCTGGGTCAGCTGAGACTAACACAAAGGGCAAGAGGAGGGGAACTTCTCTGTGCCCCTCCCAGAGAAGCGCACTT